>NW_020175040.1:2476547-2493207 GCF_003031525.2 Neophocaena asiaeorientalis asiaeorientalis
GGGAGCAGGGAGGAGATGGGGCTGGGGTGGGGGCAGGACAGGGTGTGGCACACAGAATGCACCAGAATCTCCATGAAGAAAGATCTGGTTTGACAAAGCATTTCTGTATTAAAGAATACCGCATTATTTGGAAAATGAAAGGAAATTAGTTATTTTTCCTGTATCTTGTAATGGAAGCTACAGAAAGTAGAACTAAACAAATTCTCCAGACAGGTGGGGCTTGGATTTAAGAAGAAAGTGACAATGACCAGAGCCAGGGCCAGTTTCTCTTGCTGTCCCCGTGCTGCTCTGTGGAGGGCATTACGCCCCTCTGCACAGCAGACACCAGGCCTCGAGGGGGGAGTGAGCTGCTCCAGTCACACAGCTGTAGCAGGCGGGGTAGGCAGGGCAGGCACCCACACCCTACCCCTAACCCTAGCCCTAACCCAGATCCAGGCTGCCCGACCTCCTCGTCTGTCTCCACAGAGGGAAGGCTGGCGGCCTGGGTGTCAGGCGCCAGGAGCCCACGCCTGTCTCTGCTCTGCTCCTAGTAACCGGCGGACCTGCACACTTACATGTGCAGAGAACCTGAGGGGCCTCGCCTGTAAGTCCTGCAGTAACCCCAGGCAGCGGCCTTGGTGGACCGATTACAAACATGGATGCAGTTCCTGGTCCCTCCTGCACCCTTGCTCCCCTGCCCTGTGGTGCTGCCCCTCCCATTGGGTCCCCCTCCCCCGCCTCTGGGCCGCTGGACCCGCTTTGCTCAGTGGATGTGGCTCAAGTGGCGGTGTTCTGGTTCCCAGCCCAGGTCTCAGGAGGCCTGTACCTTCCACTGCGGCCCCGGCACTGCCCACTGCTGCGTGCACAGGCCGAGCTAGCCTGCGGAAGATGGGACACGCGTGGCCCGGTCACTGCGGCCCCGGCAGTGTCTCCAGTCCTGTGAGCAAGTCCCAGCTCAAGCCGAGCCATCAGCTGACTCATGAGCCATAGCGGGTTGTCTCCAAAGCCTCTGCTTGGGGGCGTTTGCTAGGACCATCGTCTGTGATAAGACAACACGTGCAGTGTGGCTCAGCCCCTCAGTGGAAGAAAGCAAGCGGGTCTCAGAGACAAAGGCACCCTGCGGTGGCCGGGTGGTCTGAGCCCCGCCAGCCTGACCACGCTCTGAACTCCTGACTTGTCTGGGGCCCTGGGGGCTTCTCCCTTTTGTGCCCGCTTCCCTCTCGAACACAGAGGAAGGTTCTCCCGCCTTCTTTGCCAATTTCTCCCCAGTATTCAAGGCTCCGCGGATAATTCACCTGTGAAGACGCTCTGGGAGGCCCCCGCCCCGCCCGCGCCCCTAATTTCTATCTGGGGAAGAGGACTTGCTGGATTTGGTTCTGCAGGTCAAGCCGGCCCCGGGGCATCAGGTTGGTGGGAACACAGGACTTTACTGAGTAATTACAGGATTAGGCATCCCCCTGGGAATTAAATGCTACCTCTCCACCTTCCAGAGCAGAATCCCACCCCCACCTGCTACCATGTAATTATCTCGTGAATTACTCCGCGGAGGTCTCACGTAATTACACATGAGTGAGAAGCCGGCAGCTCTTCCAGTCACTACAACCGAGGAATTAGCTCTCATTGTGCAAGGCAGCCACGTGGCCGAGGTGCTGCCAGAGCGCACGGTCCCCCAGAGCCTTCCTCTCCATGAGCCAAGAGGGGGACGGGTCCCTCGAACGTCCAGGATCACATGCTCACGTCACCCAGGGCAGCAGGCTGTTAAGAGTGCAGAGCCTGGGATTCCCTGGTGGCGCAGTGGTTAAGAATCCGCCTGCCAGTGCAGGGGACACGGGTTCGAGCCCTGGTCCCGGAAGATCCCACATGCCGCGGAGCAGCTAAGCCCATGCGCCACAGCGACTGAAGCCCACGCACGTAGAGCCCGTGCTCCGCAACAAGAGAAACCACCGCAATGAGAAGCCCGCGCACCGCAACGAAGAGTAGCCCCCGCTCGCCGCAACTAGAGAAAGCCCGGACGCAGCAACAAAGACCCAACACAGTCAAAAATAAACAAGACACATTTATAAAAAGGAAAGAAAAAAAAAAAAGAGTGGGGAGCCTGGGGTCCAGCCACTCACAAGCTCTGTGCCCGCTTCCTGCCTATAATACAGGGTGGTTGTCAGGATTAAACGAACTAGTACGCGGATGGGGGGGCTACTACAACGTCCGGCACAGAATGAGTCCCAGGAAGGGTCTGCTTCTGGGGGGATGGTGTGTGGGGCCAGAGGCTGGATCCCTCTAAGGCTCAGCTAGACGCAGGTCACTGGTCAGGGCCAGGAGGGGCGTCCAGAGAGAGGTGACAGATGAAGTGAGAGGAGGATGTGGGGCTGCACATGCTAGAAGCAGGGCTCATGCCTGGAGCCGGCCTGTCACTTCCTCCATGCGGGTGCCTGGCTCATTCAAAGGGACAAGGAGGGCAGGACTCCCCCCCTCCCGCCACCCCACTTTCTCAGCAGAGCCTGTGGCTGAGACCCCACGCAGTGGGCTGCTCTCAAGCTGGGCCGCGGTACAGAGCAGGGCCCATGTGCTCGCTCCCACCTGCCAGCCGGACACACCCCTCAGAGTCCCATCTCTGCAGCTGATTCGCTGGTGGCGCCGGGCAACTTGCCTTGCCTCTCTGAGGTCTGTGGCAAAATAGCTTTGAGAGAGCTGCGGCCACCTCTGCAGGCTGCTGACAGCACGCAGGCTGCTGACGCATGTTACGGGCACACGAAGAACGCGCGCAGCCGATGTTCCGCGAAGACAAAACCAGCCAGGCGTCTCCTTCCTCTGTGGCCTTGTGATCTGACTCACCACCCACTGACGTTTCCTCTCCTCCTTGAACCGCCCCTTCTGCAGGTTCCAGCTGAGACCAGCTGGGCACCCCGCTCCCCGCAGCCTTGGGCGTGGAGGGGTTGCCAGGGCTGGCAGAGCCCGGCTGGGGAGAGGCCTCCAGCAGCCTGGCTTCTCTTGGTCCTTTTGACCACAACCCACCCCCCGAAAGGATGTGGGCACGTCTCGGGTGGTGCGGGGCTTAGCCTGCGGCAGCCTGCCGCGGAGCCGGGCGACTCCAGCCACCGGGTTCCGTCCCCAAGATGTGCCTCTGAACGAGGCGTGGCCAAGGCCTTTCGGTCCATCTGAGATCAGTTTCCGTCCCAAGGCTGGGGATCTTCCAGCCACGCTGTCAGCGGCACTCAAGGGCCTTAGGGCTTTTTCCTGGCTTCGTTTCTCATTGGCCTTGTCCTTTGATCCCGGCCTCTGCAGTTCACACCTCCTCCTTCACACCTCCCGGCCCTTCTGTCATGGGCCCGGGGCTCCTGGCGGCCTCACATCCTTCTTGGACTGAGGCCTCTGGCCTGTCTGCCTCATCCTCCCTCTGCGAGGCTCCGCCACGCCCGCCAGCTCGTCTCTGGGGGTCCAGGCTGGCCCCTGGGCTGGGCCCACCACGTGGGGGCAGAGCCGGTGGAAGCGGAGAGCGCTGCTTCGTGCCTCAGCTCCCCCCACCGCCCTGCCGCGCCCCCGGTGTCCTCGCCCGCCAGTCTGGTTCCTCCCCTCTCCTAGTTCTGAGCTCGCCGCGGTCCCAGGTCGGCAGTCTGAGGCTCCCCGCTGAGCCGCGTTCCTTTTCAATCCGCTCTCCCTCCCGTCGCTCCATCATTCTAGTCAGGAAGAGGCCTGGGCTGAATGGGGAGCCGCTCAATCCAACGGGTACAAAGAGTATTTTGATGTTTTCATTTCTTTCCAGTTCAGCAATTCGAGAAAACGCGTAGTTTTGGTGCTGGTTCCAACAAGCTCTCTAACTGCCTTTCAAAACTTTCTGTTGGTTAAAAAGTATACACGAGATGGGGTGCGACTGCTGACTGGACGCTGGGGCGGGGGTGCCGCTCTGCCTGGAGGGCCGGCTTCTTCCAGCCCTGACTCCCCCTCCCACCGCCCTGATCTGTTGTGCTTCGGCAAGCCAGCTAAGCTTCCGTGCCTGGAGAGGCCTGTCCAGGGGAGCTCAGGGCCTCGCTGAGAACAAAGACACAAAGGCAGAGACCCCTGCCCAGCTCAGCCGGTGCCGAAGAGCTCTCCACGGTGCTGAAAGGGCGCAGCAGGTCTCCCCTTCCCCCCTCCACACCTGGAGCCAGCAGAGCCTAGCCTGGCTAAGGCGCCAGTAGTCACTCTTCTATCCAGCAGGCAGGGCCCGAGCTTCTAACACAGGCCTCCTTTGTGCTAAGTACTCGGGACCCGTCTTCAAAATAGTGCACTAAGGCCCCTGCCTGCAAGGAGGTCCCAGGCCAGGGTGGACGTTCCACAACACCAGCATGAGACCTGCTACAACGGAGAAATGACCGGGCTACCGGACGTGGGGGTCAAACAAGGCTTCCTGGAGGAGGGCAAGTCCCTCAACTGAGACCTAGTGGTGACCAGGGTGCAGCCAAGCGAGGACGGAGACTACAAAGTGGGCTCGGTGCAGTGATGCGACGTGCAGGCCCCGGGACCGTTTGCCCCACCGCCTGCCTGTGCACCTTGAGGCAGATGATTTCCCTTTCTGTGTTGCGGTTTTCCCGCCTACAAAACGCAACTAAAACTATCACACGCTTGCAAAGGGTTGGTGTGAAGATTAACCAGTTTTAATAAACGCCAAGGGCTGAGTACTGTGACTGGAATACAGCGAATATCTGCTCTGACTGGTGCCAGGCTCAGAGTGGAGGGGACTCGCCGGCTGGAGACACAAGCCACGTGGCATGGGCGGGGGCTGCGGCCGCAGGGAGGACAGGGGGCCGCGCTGAGGGCCGGCTTTCACTCGCAGGGCACTCGGGGCTGTCGGAGGGCTGGCTGTGGAGAGTGCGCTCGGCGTGTGTGTGTGTGTGTGTGTGTGTGGTGTGTCTGATGTGTATTTCGTGTGTATAGTGTGTGGTGTGTGTAGTGTGTGTGGTGTGTGTGTGTGCGGGCACGCACGCACTCACGGGGGTGTCATCCAGACAGCAGCAGGTTTTGGGGGTGAGGGGCAGGAACTGGCCGAGCCTGCTCCCTCCCGTGTAGCCGTGGTGATGGGTGGAGTGGGGACACGCAGAAGTGCGGTCTTGCATCTTTTAAAAGGCAGTCTTTCCTTTTCATATCCTTTTTTTCTACTCCCCCTTCCCCTTCCCCCACAATAGACTTCTTGGAAGACAATCCAGGTTAACAACCCAGCATGTATCCTTCTGTATTTTTCTTTGTGTTAATAAAATCCTATACAGACATACATAGCTATACGTACGCACTCCCAGAGTGTTCTGGTCCTTGTTTTATAAAAATGGGATCGTATTATACATACTTATCTTCAAATTGCTTTTCTCACTCAACAATACCATACAGAAATCCCTTTAAGCTTACTGGTGGCGAGTTCATTAATTTTTATAGGGGGCCTAATATTCCTCGGCGTGGCTGCTCGGCGGCCCACCTTCCCTGTCACCCCGTGTCAGGTCCACCTCCCGGTTTCTGCCTCGGCGCCTCCAGCTCCCTGAGCCAGGAGCAGGACACCCTGTTTCACACCTGCATCTCTGTGCCACCTGCTGCCTTCTCCCAGCCTGGTTCCCACGGCTACTCCCAGCCTGTTCTGCAGGGGAGCAGGCCAGCGGGCTGGGTGGGGGCCAAGGGGAGCAGAGAGGTCACGGGAAGGCTGGACACTGAACGTGGGGCTAACCGAGCAGGTGGAGTTTGGTCTCGATCCGAGTGGGTGGGAGGCTGGGTGCCCTGGAAGGTCCGAAGTGGAGCAATGCCTGGGGTTAAGAAGCCCCCTTGCTGGCCTGTGAGGCCCAGGACCCCAGCCCCTCCCTCTCCCGCAGCCCCCCATTCCGTCTCCTACCTCTTTCTCCACGGCGGATCCAGCTGCTTCTCCTCCACTGCCATCAGGCCACCGTGCCTCCCAGCTGACCCCTAAGGAAGCAGGAGGGAGGAGCAAGTTCACTGCTGGTGGCCCTGCGTCCAAGGCACCGCCATGCTGTCCCCACTGCCGTCGCCCTGATGCCTCTGCGTTTAGACGGCGGCGGGGCACCCCCTCCCACCCGGCTTCCGCCCTCGTGGAGCTGAGACTGGGCAGCGTGGATGGGGTGGTCCCCACAGGTCCCCAGACCCCCAGAGGCCACGGCTAGGGCCCTAGGGAGAGCCGTCCCAGCCCATCCCCCGGCCCCCAGGTTGGCAGTTCACAGGTAGACAGTGACGCGGAACAGGGACAGGTTTCCAGTGGTCCTCTCTCACCTCTAAGGTTCCCTGGCTTTCATGGAACAAGTTACTAGGTTGCTAATGGTAACAGGGATATAGAGGTTCCTTTCTCAATCAGTGTTGGAAGTGAAGAAGAATCTTAAGGGAATGCCCACGGCAGGGCCGGCCGGCGGTGGCTGAAACCCAGGGAAGGGCACTTTAGGTCACTCCTGGGACCGCGCCAGCGAGTGGCTGGTGGCCCAAACCCATCGCCCCCCTACGACGCTGTTTTGAAGAGCTATTGAATTGTGGGGCGTTCCCGTAAAAATCTGAATTTTCTGGCTTCTTTAGAAAAATCTGAAAACTCGGCAAAGCTGGGCACGGGCTTCTCCGGGAGGGGCTGCGGGCTGCGAGTCTCTGGTCCTCCCGGCCCGGCCGGCTCACTTCACGGCGGCGCTGCTCGCCTTCCGCGTGGCCACGCGAGTCCTGCCCGGAGGCCGTGCGCGGGGCGTCTTCCACGCTCGGCCCCCTCTGGACTCCGGCCGGCCTCCGGGAGGCAGCCGCGTCCGCACAACCAGCCGGGGGCTCGGCCTCGGTCCTGGCGCTGCACCGGCCCCGCTGTCCTGTCTCTGGGCCTCAGCTTCTCCTGCAGGGCGGGTGGAGGCGCGGGGCCGAGGCGGGCCTTCCTCGGGCGAGGCTGAGCGCTCTGCCGTGCGACCCTCCGAGGGCGACAGGGGGCGCCCCCGGCCCACGGGAACGCGCTCCGCCGCGGGACAAAGACGGTGCGCGGCAGCCAGGCGCGGCTCTGACCGCGGCCACCGCGCAGTCCTGTGAGGCCGGCCCAGGTGAGCGCGGCCCAGGTGAGGGTAGCCCAGGTAGCGCGGCCCAGGTGGCGCAGCCCAGCGCACGCCCACCCCTGCCCCCGCCAGCCCAGCTTCCCCGCAGACCCTCCCTGGTCTCTCTCTGCCTCTCCCCACATTCTGCCCGTCCCCCAGTCCTCTGCATCCCTGTCTCTCCTTTCCACCCCGGGGTCGGTCCCGAACTCCTTCCCAGTCGCCCTGCCTACCTCCTGTCTCTTGTCCTGTCTGTGGCTCTGACTCAAATAGGGCTGGCCTTGTCTCTTTGTGCCCCAAGGGTCTCTGGTTGCCCTGTTTTCCATTGAGGGGGCCCTGAGGTCTCTTTTGCAGTGGGGGGCGGGGGGCAGGAGCACAGCATCAGCCTCGCCTCCCAGCACCTCCGTCTCAGGCATCACAGCCTCCAAGCCGCGCTCTGGTTGCCCAAGACAGTCTTTGTGAAAGCACTGGCCCTTACTTGGATGTCCCCCCTCCTCCCACCAAGTCCTGGAATTGCCTGGGAACGGGGTGAGAGGCTGGGAGCCAAGGAACGCCTGGCTCACTCTTTGCCAGGTTCTAAGACACAGAATCCGGGCTGAAGCCGCTCTGGGCCGGGGTGGGGCCCGCTTCTGCTCTCGCCTCCACGCCCACCTGCTTGAGAGTCTTCCCTTCCCGTCCCCAGGTCTCCACCCGAACCATCAAAGTGTGGGACTCCGTGACACCTTCCACATCTGATCGTCTAGATTCTAACGAGATGGACCTAAAATCCCACATTCCCTCTTCCCACCTCTTAAAAGCAGGTGCTGCCCCCGGTGCTCCAGACAGCACAGTGGGGTAGGTGTCAGCGTGCCTGTTTCACAGATGAGGAAGACTGAGGCCCAGAGACCCACAGGAGCTGGTGCCGGCACAGCCAGCTGGACAGCCGGGGCACTCTCCCTGATGAAGGGCAGCAGGGACCGCAGGAGCACTGAGGAGCCCCCTCCCCTGCTGGGCCCTGCAGGATTCCACACCCGAGAAGCCTTCCTTGCAGCTGGGTGAAAGGTGACACGCTGTCAGCGGGGGTCCCTGAAAAGCCGATGCCAAGATGATGGAGCTGGAATTGCAAGGGGCTTAACTGCTGGCGAAGCCTGTGAAAGATAAGGGAGGAGGAGGCAGGGGTGGGTGGGGAGCCGCAGGCCCTGGTGCAGGTCTGAGCCTTCTGGAAAGACAGAGTCTGGGTAGGAAGAGCCCTGGCCTACAGCACAGCTCCGAGAGGGTCTGGCCGGCCCATGGGGAGTTCTTGGTAGCCTGTCCACAGAAGGACCCTGTCCTGAGCAGGAACAGCCGGCCTGGCACCGCTCCACCTTCGGTTTTGGCTAATGAAGAGACTGGCCTCGGCTTCCTGGAGCGAGCACTGAAGGAGTGAAGGTGTGAGCTGTGTGGGTATTTGGGGGAAAGCATTACAGACGGAGGCACAGCACGTGCCAAGGTCCTGAGGCAGGCGCGTGCCTGGCATCTTCCAGGAACAGCAAGGAGACACTGTGTTAGGAGCAGAGTGAGCAAGGGGACAGGACCAGCCATGAAGGCAGAGATACTGATGGGGTCGGGTCACGTAGGGCCTTCTGAGTCAGAGGAAGACCTCAGCTTTTCCTCAGGGTGACGTGGGGCCCTCTGGGTTTTGAGTAGAGGGATAGTGAGCTCTGACTCATATATATATATATTTTTAAAATTTATTTATTTTTGGCTGCATTGAGTCTTCGTTGCTGCGCGCAGACTTTCTCTAGTTGCGGCGAGCAGGGGTGGCTCTTCGTTGTGGTGCGTGGGCTTCTCATGGTGGTGGCTTCTCTTGTTGTGGAGCACGGGCTCTAGGCGCACAGGCTTCAGTAGTTGTGGCTCGCAGGCTTCAGTAGTTGTGGCTCGTGGGCTCTAGAGCGCAGGCTCGGTAGTTGTGGCGCACGGGCTTAGTTGCTCCACGGCATGTGGGATCTTCCCAGACATGTGAGCTGTGTGGGTATTTGGGGGAAAGCATTACAGACGGAGGCACAGCACGTGCCAAGGTCCTGAGGCAGGCGCGTGCCTGGCATCTTCCAGGAACAGCAAGGAGACACTGTGTTAGGAGCAGAGTGAGCAAGGGGACAGGACCAGCCATGAAGGCAGAGATACTGATGGGGTCGGGTCACGTAGGGCCTTCTGAGTCAGAGGAAGACCTCAGCTTTTCCTCAGGGTGACGTGGGGCCCTCTGGGTTTTGAGTAGAGGGATAGTGAGCTCTGACTCATATATATATATATATTTTTAAAATTTATTTATTTTTGGCTGTGTTGGGTCTTCGTTGCTGCTGCGTGTGGGCTTTCTCTAGTTGCGGCGAGCAGGGGCGGCTCTTCGTTGCGGTGCGCGGGCTTCTCATGGTGGTGGCTTCTCTTGTTGTGGAGCACGGGCTCTAGGCGCACAGGCTTCAGTAGTTGTGGCTCGTGGGCTCTAGAGCGCAGGCTCGGTAGTTGTGGCGCACGGGCTTAGTTGCTCCACGGCATGTGGGATCTTCCCAGACCAGGGCTCGAACCCGTGGCCCCTGCTTTGGCAGGCGGACTCTCAACCACTGCACCACCAGGGAAGTCCCCTGACTCGTATTTTAAAAGGATCGTTGTGGCTCCTGTGCTACGAGCTGACTGTAGGGGCTTCCAGGGCAGGACTGGAGGCTGCTGCAGTAGCACAGGTGAGAGGAGATGGGGGCTCGTCCGGGTGGTAGCAGTAGGGGTGGGCGGAGGGGCCACTTTCGGGATGAGACCCATTAGTGGCACCATTAGGTTTGCAGGTTCAGCTCCTCGCTGTGTGAGGCTGTGACGTTTGCCTGTTGTGTTGTGGAACAGAGGTTTGTAGCCTCCTTCCCCCCTCCCTCACTGGTCTGGCGCTCACCCCACCCCGTTTCATCTTCTCCGTCTTAAGTCATCTTGTTGACTGAACTGTTAATGGTCCAGGAAGACGCGGCCCTTGTCAGAGCCTCGACTCAGCCCATTTGCTGAATGACTGACTGTAACTGCCAAGACCCCACCTCTGCTCGGGAGGGAATGGCCTGGCCCCGCCCACCTGAGTGGGCACGTGGGCGTGGATGGCCATGTTATCCGACCTGGGCCAAGAAGGGCCGTGGGCTTCGGCTGGAAGCACAGGCATGCAGGGGCCGGTGTGTGCCACAGGGAGCGGGGGTGCGGACACGCTGGCGCTCAGGCCCTGTCCAGAGGCCCTCACCTTTTTACATCAGAAGACGCGCTGGGGCCGAGCCAGCCACTGTCTTGTGCTTGCTGGTCTAGGCCTTGCAGCCTTTCCGGTGCAGAGAGCAGCCCTGGGCGTCACACAGCACACACATCCACTCATTAGGCCCCGAACCAAGAGTGCATGGTCGAGCCTGCTGGTCACATTGGTAGATGCAGAGTCAGAAACGCAGAGAGGGTCAGTAGCTCACCAGGGTTGTCCAGCAAGGGCGGGGTCTAGCTGGGCTTTGAACTGATAGCTGTCTGAGTTCTGAAATAACGCTCCAGCCACTGGCAGTGGTTTTCCTCCAAGCACCTTTCCTCAAAGAGGCCACGGGGCACATCTGACCGGCCAGGGCTGGGGCCCCTGCGAGCCGCCTCGTCTGCCCGGCCAGGCATGCTCCTGGCTCTGGCCCTCGGACGACAGCACTTGGCCCCCGCATCTCACAGCTCAGCTGCCACAGATGGCTGCTCAGTGGGGCTGTGCCACCATCCCGGTTTCCGAGGGACGGATCGCCAGCCTCAGAGGAGGGTCTCTGCAGGCCCCTTGTCCAGGACAAGGCCCCCTGGCAGCCAGCACTTGCAAACACGGCAGCCCTGCAGGGCAGCCAGCACCCCAGATGGCCTGAGTGTTGATACACAGAAGGAATGCACGGCCTTTGTTCTCCGGATCGACCAGCTGCTGCACGGAGGCCACGTGGGCCCCCGGGCATCAGCCTTGGATGTGCCGCCTAGGCTTGGACGCCCTTCAGCAAGTCACTTAACCTCTCTGGGCCCCTGCACTTCATCTGTGGAGGGAGGGAGGGGTTTGGCTGCACAGCTCGGAGATGAGCTCCTAGCCCTGACGCCCTGACGCCAGCCTCGCGCTCATGCCGGTTTCACTGGCCCTCCTGAACGTCTACACGAATATTCTCTTCACGACCACGTCAGAGCGAACAGCAACACTTGACAATTACTGCATTTCCCCCCCAAGACTCAACTTCACAAAGTTGCAAGTGCCTGACTTTCATTTCCAATAGGTGGCTGTCAGGAGGAGACGCACGGCTCCTAAAGAGACTTGCAGACGTTGTAATTAAAGATGCCAGCCTTGACGGGCAGCGGGAGAGGAGGGGGATGTGGCGGTGAGAGCGGAGAAGGGAGGGGGTCCGGGGCCCAGCAGGACGAGAGCACAGCCAGAGAGGTGTCCCCGCTGCGCGCGCGGAGAGCTTGGTGTCAGCGTCGTGCCCAGAGGGCCACTGCTCATAACGGCGGTGACAAGGCTGAGGTCGCTGCCTGGCAGTTGACAAGGCACTCTGACGACCTCTCTCAGGATCCTGCCATCTTCCAGAAAGGCAGGTTTCATTAATCCCATTTTGCAGGTAGGAAAACTAAAACCAAGGGTCAGAGCCCTTATTCTGGCTACAAACTGATACTCTACACCACAGACTGAGAATCTCCCTGACCCAGGCTGAGCCCAGTTGAACTGCAGCAGGTCCAACTCCCAGGGTCTGAGGTGGATGGACGGCGGGGATGCGGGTGACCCAGAGCAAACCCCTCTCTGCAGGGGGCAGAGCTCCGAGCTCCCGGCCATCGGCCACGACCTCACGGGAGGAGGCCCTGAGGGGTGGCAGGGGGGACCCCGGCCCGTCCAGGCTCGACCCAGGCAGCACGTGTGTGAACTCCGGCGCAGAGCCGAGGGACGCCCCTCCTAAGGGGCTTGTGCGTGCAGGTGCATGCGGCGTGCTGAGTGGCGGTGGCCTCCCTGGCCGGTGCTTTCCCCCAGCGACACGTGCCCCTCCTGCCACCTCAGGTGGGTCTGGGGGCACCCGCCGTCTGCCGGCGGCTGGTCCCTGAGGGCTGGCTGTCCGAGCGCCTGGAGTGGCCTGGCCTGCCTGTGTCACCTTGGTGGGTTCGGGCGCCTCAGCCGCGTCCCCAGGCCTCTGGCCAAGGTGCGGGATCACGTGGCCCAGAAGGAGCTCGGCACGGACGGGCTTCCTCCTCTGCCCCGTGACTCTGGCCTCTGCCATCAGGCCGGCCGGCTCCCCTCCTCCCCCATCACGGGCTCCCCCTCTGACAGGCACCTCATTAGCAGAATCTCTGTAAATAACACCAACCAGTTAGAGTTACAGCGAGGTAGCTCATTAAGGCGCTCTGCTCAGCTCCCTTCCCAATTAGTGCTTCCGCGGCACAGCCGCCAGGACTGCGTGTGACAGGGCGCCCTTGGCGTGCTGTGGGTCCATCACCCCGGGGGGCAGTATCGGCAGCCCTGGGACCTGAGAAAGCAGCACGCCTCTCCCCACCCTGCAGCCGGCTGGCTGGGGGTGGCCTCTAAGAGAAGTGGGGGAGACGCAGGCGCCAGTGCCCACGGGGGTGGGGGCCACAGGGCGTAGCCACCCCGGGTACGCACAGTGGGCCCAGACTGCCGTTTGTTTCGGCTGGAGGGTCTGTCCCCCGCGTTGGACACTTCTGCGGTCCAACGGCCAGCATTCTTGGACCCAGGTTTCCACTCCAGATCGCTCGATCGAAGCTGACCTGTCCCAGGTCCCTTGTCCTCAAAGTCTTTCTCTTACCTTCTTTCACGGGACCTCAAACTTTTCACGGAAGCTTCTGGGGACAACACTCTTCTCCTTGGGTGCTGAAGTCATTGGTGACAACAACGGATGGAACTTCGGGCTGGAAAGGAGAAGGAGAAGGAGCTGGAGGAGGCTGTGAAAGGCAGGGTGATGGCGTTCCCGGGACTAGCCTTACCGGACTGCGGTCTTCTCCACTTTTTAATTTTTTTTAACACGTGAAGAAACAGACTGGGCGAGGCTCAGCCACTTGCCCCAGGTCACACGGGTGGTGGTCTAGAGCTTGTCTTGGGATCTGATCACCCGAGTGTGGCTTAGCTGTGCGGCAGGTTAATGGGAGCACAGAGACCCTCCAGGCCCCCCACTGCCCTTCGGTAGGTGAGCAGCTGACCCCTGTTCCATCCTTTCCCCAGTGAGTTTTCGCTACACCTGACCACACTTCCCTCTGTTTCACGTTGGGAAGGAAAATGCTCCCAATTTCTTTCCCTCTTGCTGACTCGATAGCTTAGCTGGGCAAGGCAGAAAATAAAATTTACAGTCAATGGTTTCCATGGCAACCACAGTGCTGGACCAGCTTCTCTTGCTCTTGGGGCACCGTGTTCTGAGAAGAGCCAGGTAGCGAAGTCTCAGCTCCCCAAGAATGTGGCAGGGGGTTAAACGGAACTGGAAGGGACTTGGGTTCCCCAGCCACCTCTTTCTCTGGCTTTGTGTGTGTGGAGGAGGGGACAGGAGCCCCCCTTTTTCCCAGCATATCAGAGGAGCAAATCGCTTCACCCCGTCCTCAGCATCACCATGGCTCACAGTTTTAAAGCTCTGCTCCGTGACAGGCTTTGTGCTCAGTGCTGAAGCACTACTTCCTTTCATTTCTGCTTCAGTCCCACGAGGTGAGTACTATGGTTACCCCACTTTAGTGATGAGGAAATTGAGCCGAGAGAGTATTATAAACCTTGCTCAGAGGGTCAGAGCGCACACCTGCTTCATCCCGGGACTGTGGTCTTAAGCATTCCACAAGAGAATGAACTCAGAGCTCACTCCAGGGAAGCAGGAGGGAACCAACTCCCTTTCTGCCCCCCACCCCTGTGGGCTACAGAGAGCGCTGGAGCACCCAGGCTGAGAGCACGGGTCTACAGCCTGGCAGCTCAGGTGTCCCCACACATCTAGAGTGGGCCTGGTCCTCCGCCCTGAACGAGGGATTACACACAGTGTCCACTTCCCAGGGGTGCTGACTGCATTAAAGGAGATAAAACCCTGCACGCGCTCGGGCCGTGCCGGGCCCAGGGTCCATCCTCTGTGTCAGTAACTCTCCTACTCGCAGCTGGGGCGGGAGGCAGCCAATCAGCACAGGTGTCCGTGTTTTCCTGAGGACGGGAGAAGCCCGGGCGTCTGGAGCCCAAGGGAGGTAACCAGCGGGGCTTCCTGGAGGAGGCAGACGCTGAGGCCGAGTGTGGCAGGGAGGAGTGAGGGCGTCAGGTACTAGCCGTTCTGTCCACTCGGCACCTGTTCCTGTCCCAGCTCCCCGCTCAGACCCCTTCTCCTCTGCCCTCAGTCTGCGCGCGGAGAGGCTGACTCCGCCCCAGCCCACCACCTAGGCACGGGCACGTGACTCGGTCCCAGCCAATGAGACACCGGCATCTCCCAGCTATAGGGACTGGTTGGGAGGTGGGCACATGGCTCAGGCAGAGCCAATCAGAGTCAAAGCATGTCAGACCCGAGGGGTTTGCTGGGCCGTGGGGGAGAAGACCCCTTCAGTCCGCTAGGCTGGCAGTGCTCAGGTGGCTAGCATGCAAGCCTGAAGCTGCCAGGGGCGTGTCTGCCCCCAAGAGGGGAGAGCCTGCGTGAGAGTGAAGCCAACACACAGCAAAGTGTAGCTTAGAAGCGGCAAGAGTGGGAGTCCTGGCAGTGTTCCTGGATCCAGCTGTGCCTGAAGCCCCAAGGCTGTTCTGGTACATGAGCCAATAGATGTTCTGGTACGTGAGCCAATGCCTTTCACAATCAGGAGAGCCCTCCTTAGATACAAAAGGAGTGGCAGCAGTGGGCTGAGAGTGTGGCAGGCGCCAGGTCACGGAGTCCTAAATGCCTTACTGGGCAACTCAAACTTGAAGGTGGTAGGAACCCTTGATCATAAGCAGAGAACTGATACGATCAGTCCAGGCTCCGGAAAGACCCTCTGAGGAATTATCTGGTCCAGTGTCCGTAGTGCCCTGGTTGAGAAATGCTGATTTAACCTGCCTAGGGGTTTTTTTTCACATGTAGCCAATGAGATTACAAGACATACTGCCTGAATGTCTACTTACACTAAAAAAGCACTTATTGTTTACCTGAAATTCAGATTTAAGTGAGAATCCTGTATTTATCTGGCAGCCCTAACCCACCCCCCCACTGATGGAGACATGGGTTGTTCCCGTCCTTACTGTTACACACAGGGTACAAACAGTGAAAGTTGTTGCATATCTCATTTTGTTCGTGTGCAAGGATGCCTACAGGATGAGTTCCTCAAAGTGGAATTATTGGGTCAACGATGCAATCTGTAATTTTGATGGATTCTGCTGGTTTACGCTCCCATCAGTGATGTGCGAGGGTGCTTGTTTCCCCACAGCTTTGCCAACAGAGTGTATTACCAAACTTTGGGATTTCTGCCACATTGGTTGGTGGGAAATGTGACTAGAAAACTTTCAAAACGTTGTGAGCAAATTCAGGTGGAAAATGCAAATAAGGAAAATTTACCAGATTAAGACCCTGACAAACCAGTGTGCTGTGTCCACTGTATGCCTGTTGTGTCCAACACTCTCTACAGCTGTGTGAGGTGAAACTTCCAGCCCAGAGAGGTTAAGTAACCTGCCCAAGGTCACACAGCTGGTGAGGGGTGGAGCAAGTCTATGATCTTCCAACCCACGGTCATGCTGAGGTGGACCAGGACGGGCGTGGCAAGCTCATCCTCTACTCCCACGTCTCTCCTGAAGCTCCCTCTTGTCGCATTTTTCGTCGCCCATCCAGCTGGGCCACTTCTCTGGTGCATACGGCGTTAGCAGCAGCTCTGGCCCAATGGGAGTGTAGAGGGCCTTGTTGAAGGCTGGACAGTCCTGTTTGACTCAGCTAATTGGTTAAATGGACTCTTCTACGTGTGCAGCATTGGTCTTTCTGCTTCGATAAGGCATAATGTTAATTTTAATTAAATCTCTGAAGGCCGGGCCAAATATTTCCATTTTCCGAGCATGTCCCTTGATCACGGAGCTTATATTCCCTTGAGACAAGATCGCTGGGAGAAGCCACCCTCCCTCTGCCTCTGCCTCCTGCTCCGAGTGCAGGGAAACGGACGGGGCCGTCAGGAGGGAAGCAGGAGGAACTCAGGAATGCAGGCCCTACCGTGTGCCAGGCACTGCGCTTGGGACTTTCCACACGTTGTTTAATCCAAGAACACAACGGACACTTCCATCCCTGCTTCAGAGCTGTAAACATTGGATCAGAAAACCAAGATATCTGTTGAGGATTTCAAAGCTGCTAAGGTCATGCGGGTGACGTCTGCGGTTTTGGGCCCCCTCGTACCCACTCCTGCCGTCTGGTGACATCACTTTGATGTTCCCGTAGGGTCCTCCCTGTCCCCCTCAGTACAATTCTGGCTGAGCTGACCGAGCCCTGACCATTCAGGGCACTTTATCCCTCGGCCACAGAGACTGGATTAGGAAGGGTGTGGGACCCACACCTGCCCCCGAGGTTTGATGCTGGGCCTCTGATTGCAAGCGTTGGGAAAACATGGCTCTTCCTACTGAGTCTGGAACTGGCAGAGCTGCCACCTGGAGAGACGCCGGCACTGGGAAACCGGACCCAAGGGGTGGAAGAGCCGGGGGAAGATGGACACGATGCACAGGGTGGTCTGAAGAGAGACCACCTTGCCCCAAG
>NW_020175040.1:2493509-2507251 GCF_003031525.2 Neophocaena asiaeorientalis asiaeorientalis
CGAGTCACTTAAACACAGAGCGGTTTCCACTCCAGCTGGAAGAGGTGGCGCACCATGAAAAAGACCCTTCTGGTCAGAGGACCATCTCAGATCTGGCCTCCTGCCTGCCCGGCTCTGACCTGTCTCCCTGAGGTGGCCCAGCTCCTTGTGCCCTCTGACCACCTGTGGGGCCCTGGCTGCCTCTTCGGCCCTTCAGCTCCTTTTCTGGCCCTTGGTCCCGGACGCCCTGGGGCCCCAGCCTCTCACCTGGGGGCTGGAGTGCACTTTGGACTAGAGGAGGGTCCAGCTGCCCAGAGACCTCAACGGTGAGACAAGATCCAACCCCACGCAGGGTGTGTGAACACACACACACGCACACAGACACGTCCCCTATGCAGCTGTTTGTGCGGTAGCTGTGGGGAGGGGTCTGGGGGTCACACTCAGAAACGCGGTAACGGATTGCTCGGGGGGGTTGTCTTTGCTGGCAGAATATCTTCCTGAATAACCTGAGTTTTCTTAAAATGAGCAAATTGGGAAAATATGTATTCATCATTTTCTGGTTTAAAAATTAACCGTAGGGCTTCCCTGGTGGCGCAGTGCTTGAGAATCCGCCTGCTGATGCAGGGGACACGGGTTCGAGCCCTGGTCTGGGAGGATCCCACATGCCGCGGAACAATGGGGCCCGTGAGCCACAACTACTGAGCCTGCGCGTCTGAGCCTGTGCTCCGCAACAAGAGAGGCCGCGATAGTGAGAGGCCCGCGCACCGCGATGAAGAGTGGTCCCCGCTTGCCACAACTAGAGGAAGCCCTCGCACAGAAACGAAGACCGAACACAGCAAAAATAAATAAATTAATAAAACTCCTATCCCAACATCTTTAAAAAAATTAAATAATACATATGAACGATTGCAAAAAAAATTATTAAAAATTTCAAGCAGAAGACAATCAATACTCCCCAGGGAGAATGGGAGCACTTATTTTCCCACGGCCTTTCCGATTCCACATACCACCAACTCTTAAAAGTTTTACCAATCGAATGGGCAAAGCCCGAAATTAGAGTTTTTATTGAACCTGCAGTTTCTTGCCTAGAGAGACTGAGCTTCTTTTCACTTGTTCATGGCTGTTTGTTTGCCTCTGTGTGTGAAGTTCCTGCTTACATTCTTTGCCATTGTTTCCACTGAGTTGTCTTTTGCTTATTATGTCAGGGGCTCTTTACCTTTGTGAATGTTGCTGCTTTTCCTGCAATAAATGCTGTAAGTGTCCTCTCCCGGGCTGCCAACTGTGCTTGAAATCTGTTTATGGTGTCGTTTCCCATACAGACCTTTCTGTTGTGTGTGCTCAGAAGGGCTCCTTTACGGCGCCTCGGTCTTTGGTTTTACTTAGAAGGGCTTTCCCCGCCCCCCCCCAGGTTCAGAAGTTTATGCCACATTTTTTTCCTTGTGCTTTTACAGATTCTTTCTGTTCAGAATTCTGAGCTCCCTGAAATTTACCGCTGTGCGATGGATTGCCCGTGTCGCTGTGCCCAAGATTCCCGTTTCTTCACCAGACTGTGTCTGAACTTTCTGTGCTCTTTCACTGCTACTGTTGTTGCTGTCATTACCGTTACGAATTTGGGGGCTATTCCTGTGCCCTCCACACGAGGCTGAGGAATCAGTTTGTCAAGCTTTCAGAAAAATTGTGTTGGGTTTTTGATTGCTGTTACATTGAATTAATTTATTGGTGACTATGTTTATTTACTGGACACCAGAGGTAAGACATTGAGTTAATTATCGCTCCTCATTTCATGGCCCACTAACATCATCCACACCACGTCTACTTCTTATTTTATATTATTTTTGCCTTTTCCCCCGATCCTCACACCTATATAAACACCTACTGATTTGTTAGATACGTGTTTTTGGATAGTTATCGATCCTTACAAAATATTTAGTATTGTTTTGTATCAAAGTATCAATACTGGGCTTCCCTGGCGGTGTAGTGGTTGAGAGTCCGCCTGCCGATGCGGGGGACGCGGGTTCGTGCCCCGGTGGTCAGGGAGGATCCCACGTGCCACGGAGCGGCTGGGCCCGTGAGCCATGGCCGCTGAGCCTGCGCGTCTGGAGCCTGTGCTCCGCGACGGGAGAGGCCCCAATAGTGAGAGGCGCGCGTACCGCGAAAACAAAAGGATCAATACTACAGCTTTTCCTAATCATGCTGATGTTTTGAGGTGCGTCCACGCAGCTGCCTGTCTAGCAGCCGCGCAGTACTGTATGTCTTCCGCAGCACCGATCCCACTTTTCTTAGGCAGCCCCCGGTGACGGGCCCCAAGGATGCCTCCAAGCCCTCTGATGCCACAGACACCGCTGGGGTCAGCCTCCTCACGTGGCCTCCTGCGGACGTCTGAGCACGTCTCTCGAGGCCCTGCGGCCAGCGGCGGCCTTGTTGCGTCACCTAACTTGCGCTGAGCGCTGTGTGACCGCTCTGCAGACTGGCTGTGCCGGCTTGTACTCCCAGCCAGCGTCTGGGTCTCTCTGACTCCCTGAGTCTCTGCCAGTGTGGGTACTTGCTGACTTGCTCATTTCCGCCTCTGAGGTGGGGTAACTGAATGCGCATTTTCTGATTACGAATGAAGTCAAGCACCTCTCCACACGTCCTTGACAGCGATTTGGCCGTCTCTGCTATGAGTTGTCCAATCATATCCTTCTGCACCGAGACTGGTTATTGCGTGGTTAATTTGTAGGTGTTCCTTGCACATTCTTGGGTCTCAGCTATTCCTCAGCTATCACTCGGCAGTATCTTTGACTGTGTGTCTTTATCGGACAAAAGTGCTTGTTTGTGATGGGGGCAATTCCCTCGATGTTCTTCCCTTATGATTTGTGTTTTATGTCTTGTTTAAGAACTCTTCATCCTTAGACCACAACTCTATTCTCTCACTTGCTCTCCCTATTAGCTTTACAGCTCCATCTTCCGTATTGAGGTTCACCCTCGTAAATGATCAATCTGTATTTCACACGTGAAGTACCCCTGAGCCCATGGTCCAAGGTAGGGACTCAACTTTATTTTGCTATGTGTAACGAGCCCTCTCCCCACTGCTGTCCTCTCTCCTACACAGAGCAGAGGTGTTTGGCAGGCCTCCTGGACTGATTTCTGATCTGGAAGCGAATACATCTCACATGTTTGTGTATAAAGGGTGGTGGCCTGTGGGCCTGGGTGTACCGCCTTTATCAGGCTGAGGAAGTTCCCATCTAGTAAATCTTTTCTTGGAGTCCTTATCACACATAAATAGGTATTGAACCTTCATAAATGCCACTTGTCTGTCTATTGAGATAACAGTGTGACCTTCCCCTTAGGCTATTAACGGGTGGCTTGCATCGATAGATTTTCTCATGTTAAATCATCTTTTCATTCCTTGTATAAATACTATTAGGTACGTTATTGTCGTAAAGTGAATCGTTCATTGAGGTGTACCTTGCATACAGAAGAGAGACGGGATGGTAAGTGAGCACAATTCTTGATCAAGAGACAAAACATGACGGTCTGCCCAGAAGACCACCCAAGAGTAACCATCCTTCTTTCCAGCACGACTGATGGCTTCGCCTGCTTGTAAATTGTATAGAAATGGAATCATAGGATAGATTAAAATACGTTTTGAAATTAAATTAAAATACGTATTTAATTAAAATACGTTTTCAGATACACGGTTGGGTTTGTTTAGCAAACACTAGATTTAGAATCTTTGCGTGTGCGTTCGTAGGTGACATGTCTCTGTGATTCTCTTTACTTGTCCTGCCCCTTTCCAATTTTGGAACCAGTATTCTTCTCACTATGTAAGATGACTAGGGCAGCTTTCTCTCTTTCCTTAGTTTTGGGAACAACTTGTCTATTATTGGGATCTTCTGTTCCTTGAAAGTTTGGTTGAACTCACTTGTGAAATGATTTGGGCCTGAAGTTTTTGGGAAAGTATGTATTTGATATTATTTTAGGTTTTTAATGGTTATTGATCTATTTATATCTTCTATTTCTTCTTGTTCCGATGCTGGCCTTTTATACTTTGCCAGAAATTTATCTGTTTTGTCCAGGTTTTCAAATTTGTTAGACATACAACATTTCATAATATTCTTTTACTTGGAAATCTTTCTTATGTCTGTAGTCATTTTCTCTTTTTTGGTCTACATTTTATTTATTTGCAATTTTCTCCTCTTTTCAGAGATGTGAGGATTTTGAGAAGTTATCCTTTTGTTCCTGATTTTGCTTTATTACATTATTGGTAGAGACTGGTTCATATGATATTGATTTTTTAAAAAAATTTAGACAGGCTTCATTGGTGCTTTAATAGATCGTTGATTTTGTGAATGTTTTGTATGTGCTCAAAAACCACACATTTTCTCTTTATGGGGAGGAACGTTTCACACAGATTAGCTTAGGCTTGTTGTTTGACATATTCATGCTTGTGAGGGAGTTAAAATATTCAACCACAGTTCTGGAGTTATCTATATTTTTCCATAGTTCTTCCACTTGTTATACATTTTTTTTTTTTTTTTCTTTTGCGGTACGCGGGCCTCTCACTGCTGTGGCCTCTCCCGCTGCGGAGCACAGGCTCCAGACGCGCAGGCTCAGCGGCCATGGCTCACGGGCCCGGCCGCTCCGCGGCACGTGGGATCTTCCCGGACCGGGGACACGAACCCGCGTCCCCTGCATCGGCAGGCGGACTCTCAACCACTGCGCCACCAGGGAAGCCCACTTGTTACACATTTTTGAGGAAGTATTTTAGGTGGACATATGCTCATAATTAGTATTATATATTCTCAATCCATTGTTTTTTACAAAATCAAATGCCCTCTGTTGTCCCTTAGGAAGTTTTTGCCTTGGGTCCTCTTTTTTCCCCTTTCTGATACTACAGTTCTGTGCTGACTTTCATTCCGTATTTGCCTCTTTCTATTTTCATCCCTTTTATTTCCATCTTTTTAAATGTGTCTCTGGTGTAATCCACATTACTCGATTCTTAAAAAAAAAAAAAAATTCCTCTAAGACTCCGTGTCTTCTGTTTGGTGCAATTACCCTATTTATACTTAGTTTCAGCCCAGTTACATTAGGATCTATTGCTCCCAAGTTCTTTTTTGTTTTCTGTTTATCGTATATCTTTTATTTTAAAAATTTTGGGGCTTCCCTGGTGGCGCAGTTGTTGAGAGTCCGCCTGCCGATGCAGGGGACACGGCTTCCTGCCCCGGTCCAGGAAGATCCCACATGCCATGGAGCGGCTGGGCCCGTGAGCCATGGCCGCTGAGCCTGCGCGTCCGGAGCCTGTGCTCCGCAACGGGAGAGGCCACAACAGTGAGACGCCCGCGTACCGCAAAAAAAAAAAAAAAAAATTTTGCCGTATTAACAGGTAGACCATCTTTCTGTGCTGTTGGTTTGAAAGTGGGGCGTGCTAAGTATTTTAGTGCTTTCCCCAACATGGAGACTTTTACTCAGAAGTGCTTTTACCCAGGGCGGCACATTCTTAGCCAGAGCTTATGCTTCCAGAGGGAACGAACTTGGCGGGGTGGGGGCATCACGGGAGCCACCATCACGGGGAACTCGAGGACCAGCTCAGGTAAACAGGTGGCCGCCGGCAATTCCTTCTCTGCTGAACCTGTGCTGTTCCTCGAAGCACCAGGGGTGGGGTCAGCTTCCTCCCTCTGAATCTGGGCTCCAACCTATTAATATTATACTTCGATTTTTGGAAAAATTTTAACGTGTGATGTGGGTTTACGTAGTTCTATTTTTGATATATTCTTTTTATAGATTCTTTCTCTTAGAAAGAGGCGGCAAGTTTTTCACCTACCTCCATGCTCTTAAATTGAAACATTTTTTAAACTTTCTTTTATGAACAACTTTTCAGTTAAAAGGTAAATCAAAAGGAAGATAAAATTACTTAAAAATAAGCAATGAGAATAGAATATGTCAAAATTTATGCCCTGTTGAGAATCAAAGCACATGTTTATTTTAGAACAAAAATGCATTTACTTGGAAACCAAAATGGCTTAAAGTCACTGAAAGTTAGCTGAGAGTTCCCCAAGACCACTTTAATTTTTTGTAACTCTAGGGATGAACATATAAATATATATGTAAATTTTAAAAACGGGCCTGAAAAATACTTTCCAGACTACTCACAGAGATCAGTCCTAAGTAGGAAAATGCAGTTGGAGAAAAAGGGAGTAATTACAAAGGGACACCTTTCTTTTTTTTTTTTGCGGTACACGGGCCTCTCACTGTTGTGGCCTCTCCCGTCGCGGAGCACAGGCTCCGGACGCGCAGGCTCAGCGGCCATGGCTCACGGGCCCAGCCGCTCCGCGGCACGTGGGATCTTCCCAGACCGGGACTCGAACCTGTGTCCCCTGCATCGGCAGGCGGACTCTCAACCACCGCACCACCAGGGAAGCCCAGGGACACCTTTCTTTATGTTTGATTCTATAAACTTCTGTATTGATTGACTCTTTTACAGGGAGAATATATTTCTCTATTGCCTTTGCTTTGTAAGACCAATTTTTTAAAAATTAAAAAGATCATGCCAAACACATTTTCCAAACACAGTGCAAATAAAGCTGGAAATTAACAAGAGGTAACATCCCCAAATCTATCCGCTTGGAAATTTAAAAACAAATCTAACTAACGTGAATTAAACAATAAATCAAAACTGAATTACCAACTATTTAGAAATGAACAGTAATAAAGGCACTGCTTATAAAAACCCACAGGATACCGCCCAAGACGTGTGTACTTAGAGGACAAGAATAGCTTTAAATGCGGTCATTAGAAAAGAGGAACATTGAAAACATAAGGAAACTGAGCGCTACCTCAATAAGCTGGAAAGGAACATCAGAATAAATTTGAAGAAAGCAGACAGAAGAAATTCATGAAATAAAATAAAACAATAGTAGATCTGGGCTATAAAAATGAAAGATAATTCTTTGAAAAAATTGATAAACTAGACAAAACTAGCAAGACTAATCAGGAAAGCACACCGCTAACCATAAAAATGACGAAAGGGCGTTACAGATACACAGATGTGTTAGGAAATTATAGGGAAATGCAAATTTTTTTTGCCAATAAATTTGACAATCTAACGTAAGGTGAACAGTTTCTGGGGAAAACCACGCACACACAAAGTAGCAGACACTACCAGCTGGCTCCCGCCCTCACCCCAGTCCTTCCAGCCGGCCTGTCTCCACGCCATGGGGAGACCTGGAGACTGCATTGCCATGCGCCCTTGAGCTGGGGGTGGGCGCGTGCCTGGACCCAGCCAGGACTCCAGGGCTGAAAGGGACGGGTGGGAGCAGGTTCCTGCCAGGGACCAGCTCCTGTGGCGAAGGTGCCTGGTGGCAGGTGGCGAGGGCCGTTGGGGGTTTCTGCTAGGAGGGTCTCTTAGAGGGGTTGGGAATTGCTCCTCACTCTTGTCTATGTCCCTCAGCCTCCCAGAAAATCCGGAAACTCTCCAAACCCTGTAAAATGCCTTGATTAGCCAGTTGGGGTCTAGGACCAGGAACTCTGGCCAACGCAGCAAAGTTGACTCAAGAAGAGGGAAGGAAAAAAAAAAGGAAGAAGAAGAAAAGAAAAAAAGAAGGCATTGGGTCCAGATACCTTTACGGGGAGGTTCTCCCAAACCATTAAATCACAGATGAGTCCTATGCCGGAAATCCTGGTTTGTGGGTTCACTCTCCCAACTTTTATATGTTCTTACTGAATTCAAGCTACAGTCCAACTGCAGTCCAGTGCAGTGTGAGGTGACCACACAGGCTTCTGGACTGGATTTTGCTCGTGGGGGCTACAGTTTGCCCTTCTGAGGTGGTCAAGATGAGAAAATGGGGCCCAGAGGCTGGGGAAGCCTCACTCGTTCATTCCCTGAGTTCTCCCTCGTGCTCAGGCTGTTCTAGGACTGGAGCAAAACAGACCCCGCAGTCACAGAGATCTGGGGGCACCCTCCTGGCCGAGCGATGGCCAGTGCAAAGGCCCTGAGGCAGGAGTCTGCCTGTCATGCCCAAGAGGCTGCAGTCAGCACCCCGGGAAGACGAGTCAGAGGGGTGACGTTAGACCTGAGGGAGGGAGGCCGCCAGTGCCCAGATGAGGGGCTCGGGCCGGGGTGGTGGCTGGGGCGTGGGGTGGGTCTCACCAGATGTCTAAAGGTAGGGCTGACAGCAGTTGTGGATGGGTTCCACGTCGGGGTCGGGGGGCAGAGGCGTCAAGGGTGGCACCCTGGAGATGCAGGCCAGGCCCCGAGTGTCCTGGGAGGCCGGGCTTTTCCAGGCCGGGGCGGAGTGTGTGTGTTGGGGCGGGGGGCACCGAGCCACAGGGCTCAGGGCAGAAGGGGACAGTGTGTGGGGAGGGGGACGTGACGGGTGGGTGGCAGAACTTGGGAAGGTGTCTGGCCCTGATGAGGCCGCTAACTGCATTTCTAAGCACATCTTTTTTTTTTTATTCCCGTGATCGGAAGTGCAATTTTGCCGCTATTGAAATACAACGTGCCTTCTCTTTCTTGGTCTCTCTGCTGTAATTGTGAACCCCTGGCTCTGCGCCTCGGTGCTGGCCGGCTGGCAGATTCATAATTTCAGGCTGACACCATAGTAACCACTTAGTTTGATTCAAGATTCCAGTGTCATCCCTGGCTACGCCTGGGTAGAATGGGGGGAGGGGGGGCCCTGAAGACAGCTCCCCACAGCAACGTCCACTATCTCTTCCTCTCCAAGGAAAATGTACACAGAAGGTTTGGCCTGGCCTCCGTGGTGGTGGGTTGGTTTGGGGAAACTGGGTCTGCTTGTCACTTCTCCTCCCGGCCCCCGGCCCCCAGGTGGTGACAGGGGCAGTGGCAGCTGTGATGACAGAGGTGGGGCCGGCACTGCAGGGATAGCAGTCGGCTTGGGGAGACGGGCCCCCGGCACGGCTGACCGCCTGGTGCTGCACCCCAGCCCGGGGTCCCGCAGGCCGAGGCTCCCCACCGCTCAGCAGGGGCCTGGGGTTGCCCTGCCTTCCAGCCCCTCCAGCGCGGGCTCACGTGGCCTCTGCAGGTGAGACGCCAAAGCCACTGCTGTCGCCCACCCTCCCCGCTGGCGCTGGGCCTGCCTCCGCCTCCCCGTCCCTCCTCCAGACACCCCGTGGGCTGTGCCCACCCCTGCCGCTGGACTGTGCTCCCTGGGACGGGCTGTGGCACCACAAGCCCTGTGATTCCTCCCCGGTCTGAGCCTCACTTTGCTCATGGGTGAGATGGAGACCAAGGCAGCCCCTCCTGGCAGGGGTGTGAGGGCCCAGGCCCCCAGGGGACTCCCTGGGCCTCTCTGGACAGCGCGGCCCCCCTGCTTCCCCCAGGGTACGCCTGGCTGGGGCGGGGGCGCTCCCCCGAGCACAGCGGGTCCAGGCAGGCGCTAACGTCAGCTTCTCCCGGCGGTTCTGCTTTGTCTCCTGCTGGTGGCTTGCGGTCCGCTCCCTCCCTGGAGGGGGACGTGGCTGTTGACTCTGCCAGGTTTACTTCCGGCCGGTTTAGCAGCAGGAATCTCTGCCTCAGCCCACGGGTCAGTCCCAGGTGGGCCCTGCGTGGCCATGGGTCCTGTATCCCCCAGCCTGCTCCCCGCCCACCGACCATCACTGTTTCCACGGCGGGAGTGATCTACAGTGGGCCTGCCCCAGGAGGCATGGCTCCAGCAGGGGCTGGGGTGCACGTCACGTGGGGGGATCTGGAAAGGTTTTGTTCAAATCGCAGCAGAGTCCTAGGGCTCCGTCAGAAAGACAGGGAGCCGGCACTGGTCCTGCTGGTCCAGGGATGTTTACTTCCCCATCACTTCTTTTTTTATAAATTTATTTATTCTATTTTATTTTATTTATTTTTGGCTGCGTCGGGTCTTCGTGGCTGCGTGCGGGCTTTCTCTAGCTGCGGCGAGCGGGGGCTCCTCTTCGTTGTGGCACGCGGGCTTCTCACTGCGGTGGCTTCTCTTATTGCGGAGCACGGGCTCTAGGCACGGGCTTCAGTAGTTGTGGCACGTGGGCTCAGTAGTTGTGGCTCGTGGGCTCTAGAGCGCAGGCTCGGTAGTTGTGGTGCACGGGCCCAGGTGCTCCGCGGCATGTGGGATCTTCAAGGAGCAGGGCTTGAACCCGTGTCCCCTGCACTGGCAGGTGGACTCCCAACCACTGCGCCACCAGGGAAGCCCCCACATCCCTTTTTGAGCGTCAGGACGCTGGGGGCCCAGATTTTACATCCAGATGGGGAAATTCAGAGTCACAGTTTCATTCAAATAGTCAGGAAGATGCGAATCAAAAAGACTGTGTGTCATTTGTCTCCAAACCCGGTATGTTGTGTTGAGCTGGCGAAGAAGACCTAGGGAGCTGTGGCTTCCATGTTTGGGTGAGCTGTGGACACGCGGTGACCTCTGTTTCCAAGCAGAGGGGCATTGGTGGGGTTCCTCTAAGGGGAAAAGCCTGGTTCATTATCTCTTGATTCTAGTCAAAATTGACCTCCTCACTAGAGAACATTGGGGGAAATACTCAAAGGCAGAAAGACATTATCAGAGGACGGGGGGCCCTGTTTCCCCTTCCCCTAGGATTTAGCGACCCCAGATGGGCTGAAGCCATGTCACCTGCCAGCTTCGGGGCCTCCCCTCCGAGCCACTTCCTTCCGTGGAATGGGTGCAGGATGGGTTTGTGGGAGGACAGTGCTGGGCCCGGCTCGGGAGGGGCTCCAGGGGCAACAGCTGTTAGTGTTCTGCCCCTCCCATGATGCTAGAAAAACTTTCTCACCACATTTAAAAAAGCCGTTCTGTGGTGGAGATTTTGAGACCCAAGATGAGCCATCTTCCACTGCTGCCTGGAGGCCCCGCCGTGCCCTCGGGCGAGCTGGGGGCCTTCCGCTCCTGAACCCCCGCTCCCCAGCCGTGCCAGCCAGCGGCAGGGCAGTGGGGGTCTTGGGTTGAGCTGTGGGCGCCCCCTCCACAGGAGAAAGCGGGGCTCCCGGCAGATGGAGGTTTGTGGGGGAGGGGACAGTTGTGGCAGGATGCGCTTGGCCCGTTTCCTAGGAAACCCAGCGAGGGAGAGGGAGGAAGGGCCGCTGGCTGCTCCTGGGACTCTCAGGGCACAGGAGGGGGCCCCTGCAGCTGGCCCTGTGGTTTCAGCCCCCAGGTCTCCCTCTGGGTGAAGGGTGGAGGGGGCCTCGGGCGCCGTGATTCCCGAAAGCTGTGTGGGCTCTGCCTGACCTCAGTCCAGAGCCTACCTGGGCACTGCCCGGCCAGCTCCCTCGCTCCGGCGATCCCTCACTCCAGGGGACCCTCCCTGGCTGGACCTTGTCCCTGTGGGTCCTCAGACGCAGACCGCAGCAGACTTTGCTCCAGATCACCCCGGCGAACGTTGCTCCTGGCTCTCTCTCTGCTCGGGGCACCTTCCTTCTCCCCCATCCCCCACCCCAGGTCACCCCCGGGAGGTCAGGGAAGCCTCGCGCTTAGTCAGCAGTGACGGACCCCTGTCTGCCCCCGCCTCCAGTCGTGCTCGTAATGTCCTGCCTCGCCCGCAACACACAGTGCTCCTCTGTGTGTCCCGTCTGTCCCCGGTTTTCACGCTTCTGCCATGTGCCAGTGCATCCGGTCTATCACCTCTGACCTTCACGGCAACCCGGGTGTGATGCCCATTGTGCAGATGGGGAAACTGAGGCTCAGGGAGCCCAAGACTTCGCAGCTGGCAGAGCTGTGCTGCCATCAAGGTGCCAGTTTCTGAACGGGATACCAAGGTCAGTCGACAAGGGACGGAGCACAGTGGAGCTGGGGATGTACAGGGTCCAGGAGCAATGCCCGTCCCCATCTTGACCTTCAAGTCTTGGCTCTGGTCCCGGGAGAGACCACCCGGGGCACCCAGACCTGCTCCAGGAGAGAAGTGAAGCCCGGGTTGTCAGCTGCAATTACCCAAAGCAACTGCCTCGCGCGGGTGCTTCTGGGGTGATCTCTGTGACCAGCTGTGCGGAGAAGGCATTTTGAGGCTCTGTTTGAAGAAACCGTCATGACTTGTGTAAATGTGCATTAATGAGCTATGTCCCGGCCAAGACGCGGAGTTTTCCTTAATGTTCAGCTGATGTGCAGGAAGCGCCCGTAAGTTGGGAGCAGAGGGACCTGTGGGGACCTGGGTTCGGTTCCCGCATAGCCGCTCTGCTGGGGTGGGAGGGCTGCCCTGCGCCGCCCCGGGAGCGCTCAGAGCCCATGCTCCCGCCTGCCTGCCGCCTCCCCCGGGGCCCTGCGGAGCCGGGGTGGCAAGGGTCCCCGCAGAGCCCACTGCCCAGGTGTGAATTCCGGCTCTGCCACCGAGAGCTGTGCGGTTGTACACAAGCTGCTTGGGTCTCTGTGCCTCAGCTTCCCCATCCGGTAAATTGGGAAATAACAGTCCCTGCTTTAGAAGATTAGATGAGTTAATGCACGTAAGGCACTTAGGACCGTGTCTGGCACTGTGGAAGTACAAAATCGACACGCAGGTAGAGATGCTCGGGGCAGGCCGCACGCCCCAGGCTGGGCTCTCCCCATGGCCTCCCGCAGGACCCTCCGGGGCTTTTTGTGCCCCGAGCCAGCCCTCTGTCCCGGCACCGGCCACAGCACGCGGAGCCGCACGTGAGCCCAGAGCCATTGAGCTGAGCGGCCGTCAGGGCAGGGACCCCATTGGATGGGTGGGACTCACAGAGGCAGAGGGCAAAGGACCCGCTCCCCTGCCCCTGCGCCTGCTCCGGGGCCACAATCTCAGGGTCTCACAGCTTTTCTACTGGCTGCCACTCCCTCCCGGAGCCGCTCCCTGGGGACTCTGGCACTTCCCTACGCAGTACTTTCCAGGACCACGAGGAAGTGGCCTGGAGGTGTACTTGGTAAGAAACACCTCGAGGAACTCTGATACGTTTCCTCCCCTACTGAGAGCCGCTGACACTGAAACGGCTGATGTTAGAGAAGAGGCAACTGCAAAGACTTGTGATGCAAACGCGGCCCAAAGCCTCAGCCCTCACCAGAGCCTCCCACTCTGGGGAGAGGAGCGGGGTGGGTGGGTGGGCGTGGGGGGCCTCCATCCCGGCTGCTGCTCGGCAGGGGCAGGAGGACGCACGGTCATCGCCCAGCCGTCCCCTGGGCTCCGAGTCAAGGGCTGGGATCAGAGGGGCGGGTCCAGCCGCAGGCCTCAGCAGCAGGACCCCGGGCGGCCCCTTAGCGGCCACCCGGCCAGGGTGTGATGCCTGGCACCTGCCGCCCTGCTCTGGTCTAGCTCCTCCCCCACCCCCCGGGGCAGGACCTGAGTCCCAGGCAGCTCTGCGCGCCCCCAGCTAGTCTTAGGGGAGTACGGAGAGGACAGCGGGGACCAGGTGAGGGGCCTCGAATGCGGGAGCAGAGCGACGAGGGCAGCGCGTCGCCACATTCAGGGCAGTTCCCGTCCCGGCCGGGCCCGGGCAGGGAGAGGAGAGAAGGCCGCAGTCTGGAAGGCAGCCTGTTGCGGGGGGAGAGGGGCTGTTTGGGCACAGGATCCACTGTCTCTTCCACCTTAACTGGGCTGTTCACCGCGGGGGCTGGGGGTCGTGGAGATCACAGAGGGGTCTAACCCTTGCTCCCGGGAGAAATTTACAGTATCTCCAACAGGGGCAGCAGGACCCAGCCAGCGGGCAGGGATCGTGGGCCGCATCCGGGCCGGGGCAGCGCTCGTTTGCCAGCCAGCTGGGAAGTGTTTCAGTCTCTTAGACCGACCGGTGTAGCCATACCCGTGCACACTGCTGAAGGCCAGCTCTGTCCCCTGAGCCCTCACCCTGGGGCCATGCC
>NW_020175040.1:2507330-2521212 GCF_003031525.2 Neophocaena asiaeorientalis asiaeorientalis
CTGCTGGAGAGGGTGTGGGCAAAGGTTTGCAGGGAGCCCCGATGGCGAACCTGGAGCTCCTGGGCCATTCACTGAGGAGTCCCCAGAGCTTCACAGTTTCCACGGAACTGGGAGGGGGGTGTGGATTGTCAGACGGCCCTGGCAGCTAGCTGGGGCACGGCCCCTCCACGCTGTTCCATCTGCTGCTTCCCCTTCCCCTAGAGAGGGGGGCGGGGGCCCTCTTGGACCTCAGGCAGGCTTTATGCTCTATGTATCCCCCAAACCCAGGCCCTAGCGCTTCCCCTCCCCCACCCCAGCCCACCACAGGGATCAGCCTCTTGACAGCAACAGCTCTGCCCGAGTGGAGGGAATTTATCCGCCTGGCTGGGCCTGCTCCCGACCCCGGAGGACCATGGCGCCGTCAATTACTCCAGGTGCAAATTCATTTCATCCAGATTTGCAGGATGGCCGCGGAGGGCTGTGCTCTGGCGTTATTGCAAAATGCATTATTTTCCCTCCTCTCTCGAAAATATTTATCTATGCTAATTTAGTGCAGGAGCCAGCTAAGTTCTGCATGGGGAATTGTCCTATTAATTCTGCTGCCTGGAAACACTGCGCCTGGCTGCAGAGACGTTCCCGCTGCCTCTGGCTGCAGGGTGAGGCCGGGCCACCTCCTCCCTCAGGTCGGACCCCCGGGGGCCGGAATGGGAGCCGCTGCCTAGCTGGCTATTAGGAGAGGGGCTGGGGGCCTGTGTCTCCCACATACCTCCTTTACGGACTGAAAAAAAGAACCTTTTCATTTGGGAAGCAAGGTGGAGAGGGCCAAGACGATCAAGTTTACAGACCTGGGTTCCTTTCTGATGCAGGTGCCACCCTTACCCGCTGGGTGGCTTTGAGCAAATGATGAACCTCTCTGAGCCTCAGTTTGTGCATCTATGAAATGAAACCGAAGGCCCTGCAGGAGGCTGCAAGGGTCACTCATGTGATGCTCTCAAAGCCACAGACACGGAGCAGGTGCGTCAGAGATGAATTATTGGTGTTACCGGTTTGCGTAGCCGAGCTGCCTAGAGACGGCTTTCACCGTTCGCCTGTGAGTTAGGTGTTCCGCTCCCTGTCTTGCGGATGAGCAAACTGCCTGCCTGGCACCCCAGCTGGGTTCTCAGCCTCCCCCAGCCCAGCAGACCTCCTGACGTGCAGCCCTGGTCCCACCCCGTCAGGGATCACTGTGCAGGCGGCGGTGTGCAGGCTGGAGCCCCGGGGGTGGTCCTCCCTCCCTCTCCCACACCCAGCCAGCCCCCACAGCTTTCTTTTCGTGCCGTCTCCTGCCCAGGAGGCTGCAGTCACCCCGAGTTTCATTTTTGCTGCCCTCCAGCCCATCTTCCACACAGCTCTGATCCTCTGAAAATATAACCAGGATCGCATCGTCCGGCCATGCAAAGCCTTTGGGGGCTTTCGCAGCACTTAGGGCGAAAGCCTCTCTGGCGGCGTCCCGGGGAGCTGCCCCGGGTCGCTTCTCCCAACTCCTGCTTCTGCTGCGGACCTCGCCTCCAGCTCTCCATGCGCTGGGACCCCCATCATTCGGGGCCGGGCTCCACCCATCAGGCCTCCCTGCCTCCTGGGCCAGGCTCCTTCTCTCTCCTTCCCCCGCGCAAACACCCGGCCCTGACGGCTTCCGTCTCCTCCCAGGTGGCAGCCTGACTGACACCCGTTTTCCCACCTCCTTTCCTCCTAACAAGGCTGGGTCGGGGTTCGGGTACCCGCCCTCCAGCGTGCTCCCCGTCCCGGGAGCACTGACGGGTCTAAGCCAGTCACCACGACCTGATTCCTCACAGCGCTGACTGCTTTAGAAACCGCAGGAGCCGGAGCTCAGCCAAGGAGATGCGAGGCTGCTTCAGGGGAAGACTGTACCGTTCTACGTCCTCCATATCTTTTATTAAGGTATAACTTGCACAGAGTTAAATCACCCTTGCTAGGGGACAGTTTGGTGAGTTCTGAGAAAGGCACCAGCCATGGCACCACCACTACCATCAGGCTGTTATCACGGGTGGGGACACCCGCCCCAACCTCCCTGTGCCCTCGGTCGGTGGCGTCCCCCGGCCCTGCTCCCGGCAATCGCCGAGCTGATTTCTCCTCTGAAAGCTGGGTGAGTGGAATCCCGCAGTGTGCGGCCTGCAGGCCTGGCTCCCTGCACTTGGGATCCCAGGTTCAGCCTCGTCCTGCGCGTGTCGGGACTGCCTTCCGCGTACTGCTGAGCAGGGCACCGCTGAACGATCGCCTGGAGTTTGCTTCTTCGTTTCCCAGTGGAGGGACATTTGGGCTGTCTCAGGTCTCAGTGATTAGGTATGGAGCTTCCATAACATTCCCATAGGGTTTGTGGGGGCCCCCCGGAGGGGGCTGCGGCATCCCGCACTAGACAGATGTGCATTTAACTTCGTAAGAAGCCACCGGACGCTTTTCCAGAGCCGCCGCCCTGCTGGCACCGGCCCAGCGATGTCTCAGTCTGGTTGCTGCCGTCTCACGCACCCTCGGTGTTGTGAGTTTTGTTTTGTTAAATTCCAGCAGGTCTGTAGCATTATCTCACCGTGGTTTTAACTTACGTTTCCTTAAAGACAAATGATCCTGAGACTCTTTTGGGGTATCACTCGCCGTCTTTTTTGATGAAGTATCTGTTCGAATCTTGTGGACATTTTAAAAGTGGATTGTTATTTTTCCTATTATTGAGTTTTGAGGGTTCTTTATATATTCTGGACCCAGGCTCTTATCGGATACACAATTTCTCCCCGTGTTTGCATCCTCTTAACGGTATCTTTCAAAGAGTGGAAGTACTTAATGTTGATCCAGTCCATTCTTTTATGAAACAAACTGTGATTCTGGCATTGAACCTAAGGAGGCTGTGCTTCACCGACAGTCACAGAGATTTCAACGTTTTCTTCTAGAAGTTTTATTGTTTTAGGTTTGCATTTAGCCCTATATCCCATTTTGAGTTAGTTTTTTCATGTGGTTCAAGATATGGATTGACGTTGTTGTCACCCTACTTCCTCTTTCTCTTTTCTTTGGCCTGTGATGTATAACTGTTCCAGCTGCATTTGCCGAAAAGAGTATCCTTTCTCCGTAGAACTGCCTCTGCTCCTTTGTTAAAAATCAGTTGACTATGAATGTGTGGGTCTATTTCCAGACTCTCTGTTCTGATCCATTCATCTGTGTGTCTGTCCCTTCTCCAGTACTACACTTCTTAATGATGGCAGCTTTATGATGTCTCTTTTTTTTTTTCCTAAAGCAACCTTTTTTTATAATAAGTCCTGAAGTAGCAAGAGTCTTCCAACTCTTCTGCTTTTTAAAAATTGCTTTAACTATTCTTGTTTCCTTGCCTTCCCATATGCATTCTAGAATCAGGTTGCAGATTTCTACAAAAACCCCACTGGGATTTTGATTGGAATTGCCTTGTATGTATAGATCAGTTAGGGGAGAATGGACATTGTAATTATACTCAGTCTTCCCATCCAGGAATATATATCTTTCCATTTTTTCAGGTCTTTGATTTCTTTCATCAGTGTTTTTAGTTTTCAGCATGCAGATTTTGAACATGTTTTTGTAAGATTTATACGTAAGCGTTTCATAATTTTTAAAGCCATTGTAAACGGTACTTTTTAATACTGATTTTGAATCGTTCATTTCTAGCACATAAAAATTTGATATTTGTATATTGGCCTTGTGTCCTATAATGCTGCGAGGCTCAACCATTAGTTCTAGCGATGCCCTTTTAGAGTCTCTAGAATTCTCTACAGTGATCATTCTATCATCTGCATTTTTTTCAAACTGTATGCCTTTTATTCCTGCTTCTTGCTTTATTGCATTGGCGAGGAGCTCCAAGACAATGCTGCATAGAAGCAGTGAGAGTGGACATCCTTGCCTAGTTCTTGGTCTAGGATGAAAGCATTCAGTCTCTTACCATTATGTGTGATGCTACTTGGAGGTTTCTCACAGACTCCCTTTATCAGGCTGAGGAAGTTTTCAGTCATGCATGGATGTCTTACTCGTCTTAAAAGGAGTCAGAAGGAGCAAACTCCTGTTTTCTTCTGAACATTTTTGTATCTGGTTATGACGTCTGGAACTGTGGCAGTCATCTGTCACCATGAGGAGAGCCGGTCTGAGGAGCAAAGGTATCGCACTGATGATGGACGAGTGGAGAGACAGAAAGAGCCAGGGTCCTTTCCGTCACTGGTTCACTGAATGAACAAGTCCTGGATCCTCCCCTACCAACAGAATTCCTATTATGTAGGAAAATAGGAAATCAAACAGTCTTATTGTTTAAGCCGTCACGTGTTGAGGTTCGGCTCCTTTTGGCCAAGAGCCACTTGCAGGTAGCGACTCTTTCTTTTCAGTGCTCATGTCCCATGCCTGGAATATAGCAGGCGCTTGTTCAACGTTTGCCGCGTAAGTCAGCAGTGCCCAGAGCCTGGGCACTCTCATTCTGAGAGTCATTTGCTTCGGCGTGGTGGGACAGCCCCAGGGAGAGAGCAAAGAACACTTCGGGACGTGGCGTGTGTCCAGAGGATGACAGCTCCGAGCTCTGCAAAAGCAACTTCAGAAACTCAGCAAGGATGGACTGGGTTCAAAATCAGGCCTTGGTCTTGACGTGCGAAAGTGGAAAAGTGCAGGGAAGGGACGTCACTGGACAGGGGAGGCCAGCCACCCTGGGGGAACCTCACTCACACCCCCTTTCCAGGCCCAAAGCCCAGTCTCTGCCGTAGGAGTGACTTTTCCTTTCTCAAGCAGCAGTCTGGGAGGCTGGCTCTTTAGTCGTGAGCCCTGTTTCGGAAGATAAACTATACAGATTGCAACCGGGAAGAGAACATGTCGTTCTTGCAAAGTTCCCGTGAGAAGTTGCCCTCCACCTAGAAATGACGCTCCTTTGTAATTTGCTGTTTCAGGTGGAGAACATCTCAGGTGAGGTGATGGCGTTACGAAGGCCGTCACCTCGCCAGCTCGCCTTCCCGCCACTCCTGGCCCTGGGAGGTGACAATCAGGGTGAGAACACCCCTCCTCGCCTTCTAGAGCTGCCTGGGGGAGATTGTCCCCACCCCCAAGGGACCACATGAACCACGCCCCTCACGGCTCCCTTGGCTCCCAGGGCTGGACTGTCTCTCAGACTCTCCCCGGTCTTGACGCCCTGGCAGGTTTGAGAAGCCGGTCGGTACGCCCCCGTTTGGGGAGGAAGAACACAGAGGTAGACGCCCTTCTCATCACATCCTTTCAAGGCTACAGGATGTGAACTCGTCACTGACAGTGATCTTGACCGCCTGGCTGAGGGTTTCGCGATTATGAAGTTATTCTTCCTCCTCTTGTCCACGCTGAGCTCTTTAGCAGGAAGGGTGAACGTAGTCTTATGCCTGTTTTATGGAGGTGGAGACTGAGGCATGGGCATGGAGTTTTCTGCCTGGTGGCCGAGCTGGCATTCAAACCAGACGGTTTTCTGGAGCCTTTCTGAAGACGGGCACACAGTGTGGCCTCTTGAAGGGACCAGAAAGCTTTAGGTGGGTGGGGTGGGCACAGAGGGGAGGGGCCCAGGAAGCCCCTGCTTCACGGAGAAGCCTCACACACAGGCCGTACTCACCTAAGACCTGATGCTTCCCAGTTAACTTCCTCTCGGGACAGGGAGAGGCCTGTGCTTTCCTCCTATTTTGGTAACGGTTCCGGATTTCCCTTTGGGGGGTGCCCTCCCACAGAGAAGTTGGCTGTGGTGGGTCTCTCAGATGGCCCCAGGCTCCTCTGTCTACAGGGGGGCCGGTCATGCCCCCCTCCGGGGAGTTGAAGGGCGCCGGCTACCCGCTCTGCTCTCACTGACCACACTCTTGTTCTGCAAGGGCCGTAGGTAATACTGGTTTGGTCCCAAATGTTGCAGGTGTGCGGCTGGGGCAGAAGCCCTGTGAGCCATTTGCATCCTTGGGAAAATGGACACATGAGAGACCGAGGCTGGGATCCCTTGCCTCCCAGAGTCACTGGAGCTGGGACACAGCAGAAGCTGGAAGATGAGCCAGGAGCCTCCTGTACCAGCACCATCAAAGGGGTGGCCGAGAACAGGCAGGTGAAAAGATGCTCAACATGGCTAATTATCAGGGAGATGCAAATCAGAACTACAGTGAGGTACCACCTCACACCGGTCAGAATGGCCATCGTCAAAAAGTCTACAAATGACAGATGCTGGAGAGGGTGTGGAGAAAAGGGAGCCCTCCCGCACTGTTGGTGGGAATGTAAGCTGGTGCAGCCACCGTGGAGAACAGTACGGAGGTTCCTCAGAAAACTAAAAATAGAAGCTCCCGTATGATCCTGCAATCCCGCCGCTGGGCGTAGATCCGGAGAAAACTCTAATTCATAAAGATCCACGCACCCCAGTGTTCACTGCAGCACTAGTCACGATAGCCAGGACATGGAAACAACCTGAATGTCCCTCGGCAGGTGCACGGATAAAGGCGTGGTGCAGATGTACAACAGAATACTATAGTACTCAGCCACTAAAAGAGCATGAAGAACGCCACTTGCAGCAACATGGATGCAGCTAGAGATTATCACACGGAGTGAAGTAAGTCAGAGAAGAAAGACAAATACGTACCATATGATATCCCACATATGCGGAATCTAGAATATGATACAAATGAAGTTATTTACAAAACAGAAACAGACTCACAGACTTAGAAAACAGACTTGTGGTTGCCAAGGGGGAGGGGGGGGCGGAGAGGGATAAATTAGGAGTTTAGGATTAGCAGATACAAACTACTATATGCAAAATAGATAAGCAACGAAGTCCTACTGTATACCACAGGGAGCTATATTCAATACCTTGTAATAAACCATAATGGACAAGAATATTAAAAAGAATATATATATATATATATGCACGTACGTATAACTGAATCAATTTCCTGTACATCTGAAACTACCGGAACACTGTAAATCAACTCTACTACAATTAAAGAAAAGACACGGCCAAGCATCGCTGTGACCGTGGCACAGAAGGTGGGAGGCTTGCTGCAGCGATGGGCTAGTGCGATGGCCAGCCCGCTGGCCATGGCTCCGGGCACACCCCTGGGTTTGAATCCTGCCTCCACAACTGCCTGGTGGCCCTGGACAGGTTTCTCTGAGCTGCAGTGATGCATTTTTAAAGCAGGAATGAGAGTAATAACGACCGCCTGCCAGGGCTCCGTGAGGATTCGGGGAGAGAGCGTACTTGATGGGAAGTGCGCACCTTTTCTAACAGGTGGCACTGTCGGGTTCTGTATTAGCTGAAGAGCCAGGTAGCCAGCCATCACTACACACACCTGACCGGTGCCAGCGCCCACCGCCCCGCAGCCGGTGAGACCCCTCAGGTTGAGGGGGTCCCCACCAGAAGCAAAAAGACCTCCTGTGGCGTCATGACGAGGCTCTGCAGATGACGAGGTCTTCTGAAGTACTGGGAACTGGCTAGGGACGCACGTCACTGTCGTTCTGGAGCCCGAGGGGGTTGGGGACCTGTGGGTCTGGGGAGCACCAGCTCCTTTGCACAGACACACGGCAGGTGAGCGTGGCACCAGGACCCAATCCAGGCAGCCTGTTCCCAGGGAGCACGCTCTTTGGGACAAACACCCACACGACGGGGAGGGGAAGTGTCCTGCCCAGCCACGCAAGGCCAGGCTCCGGTACCCGGGACAGCGGGTCTCCCTCCACCTCCAGGGACAGGTGACCAGACGTGAGCTCACGCCACATGCCTCTGGGAGCTGCTCACTGGGCTTCCCTTCCCTACGCCTCCACTGTCACTTCTCTGGGGGTCTCCACAGTACGTGAAGTGACACGTCTTTGTGCTTAATTAAGACACATTGTCCCACCGATTGGGGGGCAGGAAATGGCTGGGCTGTTTTACAAATAGAAACAATTCTTGTTCATTATCCCTTAATTGAGGCAACAAAGGGCTCTGGAAAACATCCATCAGAAACACATTCATGTTCATCATGAGAGAGGATTGGGTTGAGGACCACGCGAAAGCAACAGCCAATGTTCCAGTCAGGAGTTATGCAGACAGAGGGAAACGAAGGCCCAGAAGCACAAATCCTGCGGAATTAGCCTAATTACACAGTTGATGTGGTGGGAAAAAGTTTCCTGACTTATGGCCAACTCTTCTCTTAGCCTCTTTTTACCCCTTCTACTTCCCTGGTACCAGATGGGGAGGGGCAAGAAAAGAACCTCCCAGACACCCTGGAAACACGGCCAGAGTAGGGAAGGGATGCACTGACCGCAAGTCTTGGAGGCCGAAAGGTGTAACCTGAACTCCAGATGTGGCCTGCCCGTACCCGTCACCTCCCTCTTCTGGCCGCTCTGATTCTCGTGAGGCGACTTGAGATGTAAGGCAGCTCCGTCTTGGTGTTGGTTTCATGGTCAGCTCGTGGCTGGTTGAAGCCCCTGAGCTGTTTTTATAGGATTTTGTTTTTCAGGCTGGGGCTTCTCCATCCTGTATTTACACAATTGAATTTTGGGGTGCAATTTGCGAGTTGGCACTCATCCCGTGGGTCCCAGCCTGTCTGTCTTGTCACTCAGTGGAGCTGAGTGGAGGTGGCTGTGGAGACCAAAGCCCAGCCTGCTGGCCCATCTCCTCCGCTGGGGGCTGAGAAGAAGAGTGGCTTGGGTGCTCCCAAAACGGAGAGCTGCTCGTCCTTCTACTTTTATTTCCCTTGCTGGTCAGGAAATGACTGGTCATTGTGCAAAACTTGGAAACCACCGGAAAGTACAAAAAGCAGCAGTAAACAAATGAATCCCCTGTACAGGAGTCAACGTCTATGAAGGTTTTGTGTGTCTCCATCCAGCCTTTCTTCCAGGCCCGTGTCCCATACGGATGTGGCTTCTACTTTTACCTGTCTTTGGGGCCAACGCTTTTTTCACACGGTGAAAACTGCTCCTCATTGTCTTAACGACCGCGCGATATTCCACCGCAGGGATGCGCTGTAATTTGTTTCCTGGTTATCGCTGGACATTCACACTGTTTGCAGTTTCTCCCTGTTAGGAATGAGTCGGGCGTGGCCGCCTTTGTGCACAGAGCTCCCACGTTTCAGATTATTTCCTTAAAACAGACCCTAGAGATGAGGCTGCAGGGTCGAAGGCAGGACTCTTTCAAGGCTACCGTTGCGTATCACCAAGTTCCTTTCCAAAAGGGCTACACCAGTTTACAGTTTCACCAGCATATCATTACAGCGGCTGTTCCGGTGTTTCTTGGGGGGAGACAGGTCTTGCTTTGGAACCGGCAGTGTGTGTGTCCAGGCGCGTGGCTGTGTGCACGCCTGTGCGCGTGTGCTGGGGTGTTGAGGGGAAGAGTTACTCCGTGCCCAACATGTTTAGCTTTAGGGAGGAATCCCCGCGAGCCCCGCACTCGGATGTCAGCGGCCTGCTCCCCTCCCCCGCCCCCGCTCGTCCGCACCCTCAGCCAACTGCTCATAACCTTGGTTCAGACCTCAGCGGGGCACCACCACCTCCTCCTGCAGCTGTCTGCACCGCCCCCGAGGGCTGGACCTCTGGCTCCTCCCACACGGGCTCCAATCCCCTCAGACATGGAAACAACCGAAGTGCCCGCTGGGGGACGAGCGGCTAGAGGGCTTCTCTACGTGTACACAGTGGGATATCATTCAGCCTTTAGAAAGAGAAGATCCTGCCACATGACGGCGCGGGTGGGCCTGGAGGGCACAGTGCTGTGCGACAGGAAGACAGGTACTGTGTGATCTCATTCACGCGTGGAATCTAAAAAACCCACCCAACTCACAGAAGAAGAGATCAGCCGTGTGGGTAGCAGAGGCAGGGGTTGGGGGAGGGGAACTGGAGGAAAGTGATCAAAAGGTCGGAACTTCCAGTTACGAGATAAGCGACTCCTGGGATGTGATGGACAGCACGGTGACCACACGCCTCACGGCTGTATGGGCTACAGGAAGGCTGTTCAGAGGGTAGATCCCGAGTTCTCATCACAAGGAGACATTTTTTTACTTTCTTTTTACTGTACAGGAGATGATGGATGTTAACTGAACCTGCTGTGGTGATCACTGCACAGTATCTGTAAGTCAAACCATCGTGCGACATGCCTTCCACTCACACAGTGATCTATGTCAACTATTCCCAATAAAACCGGGAAAAAAATTCCTGGCTGCCCCCTTCCCCCCACCCGCGTGACTTGGGCAGGTGATTTCACCTCCTTGTGCCTCAGTTTCCTGGTCTGTAAATGGGGATAAAAATCGCGCCTACCTCACGGGGCCGTCGAAAGCATTAAACGGACGACCTGTGCACACAAGGTCTGCTCCAAGCCTGGCACATAGCAAGTGCTAACTTGTCCTGGCATCGAGCGCATTTAGTGATTTTACTAAAGGCTTGGGTCCTGCTGGGGAGCTGGTGGGCTCTCCCCCAGGGCCCTCTGTGCCTCCCCTCCCACAGTGACGCAGCTCCCGCTGTGCGCATGGAGGGCCCGCCAGTGCTCTGCCCCCTCCTGCCCTTCTGAGCCCCAGAGCGGCCCCCAAGCCTGGCCTGGAAGGCTCCGGGAAGGGGCAGCACCACGCAGGCAGCGGGACGGCCCACGAGACTGGGTCCTGCCTCGTCCAAGCAGAGAGAGGTGGTCCCATCAGAGCCCCTGCTGCTTGAGCCTCCCGGGGAGGGCAGTGCCGTCCAGCCCCTCCCAAGGCCCCGGCGGCAGGGGCTGAACCAGACGGGCCCGTCCAGGACACCAGGCACGTGGGGGACGGGTGCTCATGGGTGAGCAACCCCCAGGCCTCCCAGACGTTCCGGACGCGGGCCAGCCCTTCCCGACCCTCCCTGAATCTCACTCCTTTCACGGTCTAAGCAGCAAGGACTTGCTGCAGGGGACCCAGTGACTGCACACCTGATGGAAGGGCAGGGCCCTTCGGGAACAGCCACACCTCAGGGCAGAGCTGCGCGCGCACAGGGCCCGGTCCTCCTGTCCTCCCGTCGAGGGAGGGGTCAACTGCCCGCGCTGACCACGTGCCCCGCCGACCCCACCAGCAGCCGCCTGTCCACACCCGCTGAGCCCCGGCCACAGACACCGGGCGAGATGCAGGACCCAGGAGAGGCCCCGTGGTCCCCGCCGTGCAGGGCTTCCTGCTACAGCGTGAGCAGAGCCAGCGGCCTCACTGCTCTTCTTGTCCCGGGTCAGCCACGCTCACACCCAGAACCCCGGCTGGAGGCGTCTGGCAGCAGGCTCCCCCCACCTCACCCACCAAGTGCCGGCTCCGCTGAGCCTTGCGTGGGGTCGCACCAGGGGCGGAGAGGTGGGGTTAGGCCCAGGGGGTCCACACCAGCGTCTCTCCCTCTTTCTCCCATAAAGTGTTTCTCCCACGCCCGGGTCCCCTGGACTCTTCCCTTCGAGCAACAATGCTTTTAAAAATATTTCTTCCAAGTAGAGACGGTGCCATCCCCAAGAGGAATTTTGGGATGAAAAGATTTTCCATCTCATTACAGGTGTAATTGCTCTCTTCTACTTTTGTTTGCAAGTAACAGAAGCTCACACCGACTGGCTTAAGCAAGGAAAGGAAGTTACTGGTTCATAAAACTGAAAAGTGCAGGGCAGACATCAGGCACAGCTGGATCCAGGGGCCCTGGCGATGTCAGCAGCTCTCTTGCCTCAGACCGGGTGACCTACACAGCAGGTGTTTATTTCTCACGGTCCTGGAGGCCGGGGGCCGGAGGTCAGGGTGCTGGTCGGCAGACGGCCGTCCTTGCGCTGCCTTCACCGGGCAAGGAGCAAGGAGAAGCCAGCTCTCGGGTCTCTTCTCGTTGCCGGGCACTAATCCCATCATCAGGTGACGCTCTCGTCACCTGATTACGCCCCAGGAGCCCCGCCTCTCGATACCGTCACACGGGGGGTACGGTTCAACGTACGGCTCTTGGGGGACACAGGCATTCAGTCCACGACACCCTCACCCCCCAGAGCAGTGGGAAATGGTCACCAGCACATTTCCACCCTCCCTCCCACGTGCTCTTTCCAGTGCCCAGAGCCGACTCTGCTTGGCAGGGCCTGGGCTGTGCGCCCGCCTCTGAAGGTCACGGCTCTGAGTTGGGCCCCATCTGACCGCCTGCAACCGAGAACTGCAGAGGGGGCCACCCCCGTCGTCTCCTGTCTGTCCCTGGCCACCACCCTGCTCCCTGCACTGGGGCCCTGCTTCTCCTCATGCACGGGTCATGGGGGGCCGCCCCGGGGACCTCTGCGGCCTTGGGCCCCCTCCCCAGCATCACACAACAGCTGGAGAGGCGCCCGCCAGCTGGTCAGAGGCAGCAGCAGGGGCTGTGCTCACCCGGGATGACCCGAAGCTGGTCAGGGGGCGCCATGCGGGAGTTACCCGCGTCTCTCCCCCACCACCTTCCCTTCCTCTCCAGGCTTCACGAAGCCGGCAGGAGGCTCTTTCTGAAACGTGGGCGTGACCTCATCCGGGCTCAAGCCCCCCTGTCGCCGCGGACCAGCTCCTAGGCCTGGACCTCTGTGCCGAGTTCGCCCGTGGGGCGCCAGCCAGTCGCTGGGCCTCTGCACGTCCTGCACCTGCGCCTGGGAGCCTGGCCCTCTGAGTCCCAGCGGAGCCTCCGCATCGGCCTCCTTGGTCGGCCCTTGCACGGTACGTGCTCCTGTCTGCTCTGGAATCTCGTTTTCCTGGTCTGTCTGTCCCTCTCTCTCGATGGTGGTGTTCTGGTGACTATCGCTGGGTGACCAAACACCCTCAAATCAGTGTCTTACGACAATATTAGCTCTCATGGGACGTGCCCAGCCAGCAGTTCTGGCTGGGTGCTTCTCGTGCGGTTGGTGTCACATGGAGAAGCCCGCGCAGCGGAGGGGGCGGAGTGGAGGCTGAGCCGCTGGCCCTGCCCGTCTCTCCTGTGTGGACTCAGGGCCTCCACGTGCGTCTCTGCGCCTGGGCTTCCTCTCGGCATGGTGGCCTCTCGGACTGGACAGCCCGCTTGGTAGGTCAGGGCTCCAGCGGAGCCGCGCAAGGCTGCAGCGCCTTTTACGTTATCGCCTTGGAAGCCGCGTAGCATTATCTGTTGGTTAAAACGGCCGCAGAAAACCCAAATCACAGTCCCTTCAGGAAGAGCATGTGGGGCAGGAGGTCTTGTGAGCCCCTCTGCTCAGGTGGGAGGGGGGGACCCGTCTCTGGGCCCCCAGCAGCGCCAAGCAGTGAGGCCCGGGCATGCTCAGGGGATCCATCCTGTATTTCCCTGAGGAAATCACAAGTTTCACCTCAACCGAGGGTAATTCTCGACCTTGTAGCACCTCCGGGCTGGTTCCCTGCAGCCCTGGAGAGCACAGCTGGCCCACCACCACTCTTCCTGCCCCCGAGATGCTGGGAGGAGGGCTGTGCGGCCCCGAGCACGGTGGGAGGGGGCACAGAGGACTGGGCCTTGCCCGGCGTGGACCTCGGCCACGCTGCTTTCGAGCGGGGAGACCCTAACACCCGACTTAACCCGAGTCTCCGTTTCTGCACTTGCAACATGGAGATAATGATGCCCTTCTCTCGGCGCGCGGCCAGGATCGATGGCGATGCTAGATGAGACAGTGCTTGGCTGGGAGAAAGTGCGGCCACTGGACGAGCTCTCACCCGGCACCCAGCCCGACGCAGGGTTTAATGAGAGCTGGCTGCTCCCTGGGATCTTTAATTAATTGTCCCGGACCTACAGTCCCGGTGCCAGCAGATTAAACGGGGCCGCGGCAGGAAGCAGGCTGCCGGCCGCTTTGGACGCGAATCTCCGAAGCGAGGATTTCTGCGGGTGAAACGGCTGAGCGGTTGGTTTTGGAGCAGCTGCGACCAGGGTGGCCCCGGGGGATTAGCCTCTGCACCCTCGGCAGAAGAATCAGCGCAGCCAGAGGGTGCCCGGGCCTAAGGGACCCATTGGGGGGGGA
>NW_020175040.1:2521297-2530736 GCF_003031525.2 Neophocaena asiaeorientalis asiaeorientalis
CAGGCAGTTCTGAGACACAGAGGGTGGGGCTGAGCCATCCCTGGCCGGGCATGAGGCCAGTGAGCTCCCTCCAGGTACCCCGCCAGGTAACCCTTCAGGCATCCCCCCAGGGCACCCTCCAGGTGCTGTCCGCGCCCCCCGGCTGCATGGTTCCTGAGGACAGAGGCCTGTCACACCTGCTACCCTTCAGCTCTTGCCACTCTGGCCCTGACCCTCACTGCTCCTGTCCGCGACGCCCTCTCCTGGCTGTCACAGCAGGGCTGTCTGGCCTACAGCCTCTGGGTCTCAACTCTACTGTTTCCTCCTTGCCCGTCCCGGGGGGGCCCCTCCCCGCCTTGTCCGCTCACCCGGTGGTCGTAGCGCCCTGCCCCTGCCCTCCCAGCCCTCGGAGGGGAAGGTGTCCTTCACTTGCTGTTGCGTGCCCTCACCCACTAACTGTCGGCTGTGGAGGTGTGGCCGGTCAGGGGCCCCTGGGAGCACACAGCAGGCTCCTCGGGAGGGCCCCGGCCCAGGCCTGCGGCGGGAGCTCAGAGGGGGCGCTGAGCCGCTCGGGACCTGGAGCCGGAGTGGCCCCCAGGGCCGTCCCGAGTCGGGGATGTGACCAAGCCTTGACGCGCCTGCGTGGGTCAGTAACAGGACATGGGCCGGGAGGTGGCATCTGAAGCTGACACTGAGACACCTGTGACAGCCCCAGCAGCTGTGGGGGCACATCCCCGTGGCCACCACGGAAAGCGAGCACCTTGACCTCTAAGTGGGACACAGTGCTGTTACCTAGTGGGAGCTTAGCAGCCCTGGCAGCAAATCAACGACGCATAAGATCCAGGCCCCGTGTAGCTCCCTGTTCCTGAAACCCCTTTGCCGCCCGTGTCCGAGGGCCCGACCTGCAGGAAGCGACCGGCCCGTTGCGGAGCCGGGCCCTGGGCTGGGGGCTCGTCCTCGGAGCCTGGCCACTGGCCCTCTGCTCTGCGCTGCAAACGAAGGGGCGAAGCCTCGGGCCCACAGCCGCTGCCCACACCCCGCCGCCCTCGCCTGTTGCCAGGCTGGCCCACGCCTCTCCTCCGCTGAGCTGGGATTCGGACCCTGCCCTGAGGTCTGGGCTGGACCTCTGGTCTGGGGCCCGTGAACCCGGGCGGGGCTGGGATTCCTCCCTCTGCCCCTGGCCGGCACTTAGCCTGGGCACCCCTTGGGGCACCTTCTTTCTGGGACCCTGGGGCCGCTGCTGGTGGCAGAGAGCAGCTTTCTTCAGTACCTGCCTCCTCGGCGAGTGTCCAGACCCCAGGAGAACCCCCGTCTCTCCCCGTGCCCCCTGTGAGTCCCCAGCACGTGAAGACGAGAATCACCGTCAGCCTCACACAGGTACTGAGCGTGTGCTCTGTGCCAGCTACGGTCTTTACGGGCACCGCTGCGACCAGTGCCGGCCCTGCAGCCGGACAGCGGAGTCCCGGGGTGTCACAGCCGTGGGGAGGGGTGGAGCCTGAGACACCTCTTCAGGGTGACTCGCTGGGCTACGAGCGGAGGTGTGGGAGCTGCAGGGCAGGGTGCCCAGGGCTGGGTGAGTCTCAGGGCAGGGAGGCCAGGCTGCTGACAGGGTGCCTTCAATACCTGGGCCAGGTGGAGCCAGGTGGGAGGGGCAGCGACGCCCTGGACCGGTCCCCCTCCAGAGCCTCCTGAATCCCACTGGGGTCTGAGGAGGTCATTCAAGTGGTCTGTCCCCCTGGCCTCCCCCACATTCTGTGTCCCCCAACACTTTGACCTTCTCCTGGGTCCTCCTGGCTGCAGCTGGGCCTTTGTGCTGACTATGCCCTCCCCTCCCCTGCCCCCACCTGGGACCAGGCTTCCTGTCACCTGCTGCCCACGTGTGCCTGCCTCCCAGGGGGCAGAATCCCGGGTGGTCAGTGCTGTGGCACTTGTGAACACTTGTGAGCGGATGAGGCATCATCTGTGTGATGACTCACTTGAGCTGTGGGTCTGAGGCCAGGCTGTGTGGTGCCGGCTGTGGGTCTGGGTCTGCTAGGCTCCTCCTGTGTCCCCAGCACCTAGCAAGGTCCTGGACTCTGGGAGAACTCAATACACGTGTGATGAGATCATATTTTGCTGTGTTAAAGTTAGTTTTCTGTTCATCCTAATTCCCCTTTGACCTGTAGCTCTTCCCCTATTTAAACTGGACCATGAGGCATCTGTCCCCACGTGGAGGGAAGTTACAGCCGCTGCACAAGAGGCACAGAGTCGTCTTGGCTCTTTCATTTCAGGAGCCAATGCTTTTAATCGGCAAGAGCCTGGGAGGCCAATTACTAAAAGCCCCGAGGATCTCACAACTTGGAGATGGATTGGAAAGAGCACCTGATGATCCAGTGACAGCTTCTCTTCCCCTAGGGGGCAGTCTCCCGGGCCAGAGGTGTATCAGTTAGCTTTCACCGCATGACAAGCCATCCCCAAAACTCAGTGGCTTAAATCAGCAAATTTACTATTTCTCATTGCTCTGTGAGTTGGCTGGGCGGTCCTTCTGGTCTTTGCTGGCTCTGCTGGGACTGGCTGGCCCATGGCAGCCTCACCCACACATCTGGGCCTCCGCCGAGAGGCTGGGGTGGGCGGGCCACGCTCCCATCCTCAGAGAGGCAACCCAGCTTCTCTCCATGGTGGGCTCGGGGTGGCCAGAGGGGCAAGCGCTTGCCAGCCCCTTCTTGCATCATGTCCTCTGGTGTCCCCTCGGCCAAAGCAGGTCACAGGACCGACCAAGCGCAGGCTCAAGGGCCGAGGTGGGGCGTGAAATCAGGTTGCAGGGGTGAACACGCAGGGTAGATGTCCTCGTGTCCCGGAGAGGTGCTCTCGGCCCTGCCACCATCTCCTGGGCTGAGGGGGCAGCAGGAAGGAGAGAAGCCACAGAAGGACTCGGGGATCCGGAGAGATGGCCATTTTCGCAGCGCTCGGTGAAGGCGGCGTGATTCCAGGATGGCGGAGAACAGGGGGTCTGGGGAGAGTCCCAGACCCCACGGGAGCAAGGACAAGGTGAGGGGGATGCAGAGCCGTCTGGGACCGAGGCCAGGAGACAAGTGGCCTTCAGACAGCCTGGTGGACACCCCTGTGGGCCGGCGACACAGGACGAACACTTCCCAGGCCCCAGCGCCTTGGCGCTCAAGGGGCGGGAATCCTGGACAGAGAGTACCGGCCGAATGGATGGACGCTCCCGTGTGGAGGACACCTGACTGCCTGAAGGGGGCTGGTCCAGACATCTTTTTCTTTTTCCCACTGAGAAATGCAGTGACATATTTATTGATATGCTGCCAGATGTTTAAACAACTTAAAAGTCCCGGCGCTCTGTTTCCATGGCACAGAAGAGATAATTCAGAGAGGTTTTCTATCAGAGACAAAGCTTCTCTGCCGCAAGGTGACTCTCTTAGCAATCTGAGGACGACCCTGATACGTTAGGGTCCTGCCTCACAGCACAATGACGATACTTCTATCCAGGATTCATGTACTAGAAGACCCTCCCCTCAAAGCACAAGACTCCGTGCTTTTTGCATCCACCACCAACATCTAATCCCAGAACATTCTGCCACCGCAAAAAAGAAGCCTGGCTGCCAGCAGTGACTCCCCAGCCCCCGGAGCCACCAGCCCACTCCCCACCTCCGTGGCTTCTCTTCCGGACACGTCGCGTGAGTGGGGTTCACGCCGTACGACGCGCCGCCCTGTAGTGGGCTCGGCCCTGCGCTGCTCTCAGGGCTCCTCCGCGCCGCGGGGCGTGTCAGCACTTCATCTCTTTTCACGGCTGAGTGATAGTCCACTGTGCGGACCTGTCACACTGTGGCCACCCGTTCATCAGTGATGGACATTTGGGTCATTTCCACTGTTTCCACTTACAAGCTTCTCAGTGAATCTTTGCTTAGGTATTTTTTCTAATGCTTCGAATTTGACACAGCATATGACGTATGTATATTCTCCCTCTACAGATATATCCATACCTATGCGGAGATACCCCGTGTAACATACGGACACACCTCTCGACCTATAGCATCTCTCTGCAGGACCCGGCTCTTGTTCGCCTTTCCCCACAACCCGTCAGGTAACACGAATGCACGGCGTCGTGAGGAATTACCGCTACGGGATCCAGGGGAAGGGGGGTGACCCCTGCAGCGCTGGACCAGCCTCCTCCTCCCGCTCTGGCTCCAGGACCCTGTGAGTTGGGCGGGTGTGGGGCCCGGCCCCCGCGAAGAGAAGGGAGAGGCTCGTGAGCGCCCCTCAGGCTGGGTGCGCTTCCCACACACCTGAGGCACGGGGACAGTGATGCCACTTTACAGACGGGGAGATGGAGACCAAGGCAGGTCCAGGCCAGCAAGAGGCAGGGCTGAGACTCACCCAGGACGGCCTCCTGCAGAGCCCCACGGGCAGACCATAAATGGGCCCTTGGCCTTGAAAGAGGATGGCTAATTAACAACACCCCTCTCCTCTCCACCCCTCCCCTCCCGAAGGGAGGCAACTCCTACTTAATCTTCAGACAAAGAGACAACTTAACAACAGGCTAATAAAGAGCCTATAGCTTATAAAGCAAAACTCGCAGGACTCCCCTCGCTTGGGAATCCGCTTTCCCAATTCACCCCCCTCCTCAGTGCGGGGGGAGGCTGAGGCGCACGTGTGGGGCGAGAAGCAGGGTCCAATCGCCACCCTCATGGAGACCTAGAAGCCTGGGAGCCAGGTGCCACCTGGACCAGACGGCTGGGAACAGCTGTGTGCCGGTCATCATCATCAAGATGAATCAGGGCAGCTCGTCGAGGGCCCAGGACTAGGGCCCGGGCCCCTGGACTCACAGGCCGGTGCTCAGAGGAGCAGACAGGAGGGCCTTCCTTCGGCCAGACTGGCTCAGCACTGATCCAGACCAAGGGTCGTGCTGGGGACCCAGAGAGCAGTGATTGCAGGCCTGGCCTCAAAGTTTGGGCTGTTTCTGGGGAGCCAGGCAGGCGGGCCATGGAGGGTGCAGGAGAGCAGCTGCCCTTCCTCAGAGCTGGGGTGGGAGGGGGGGCAGTCTGTTCCCAGCCCAGTCACCACCTCCCCGCAAGACCAGGAAGGACGGTCCCAAGGAGAGACGGGTCCAGGACAGGCGGGTGAAAACTGCCCGCCCCGGGGCCCTTCTGAATGTGAGGCTCTTGGGCGTCACCAGAGGTCATCTGCAAACTGGTCGCGTGCAACTGTCTTCACGTTTCCTGTAAAGCAGCGTCAAAGGCACTGCCCGTTCTGTGCTGCACGTGACAGACGGCTGTTAATTTACTGAGAGGAAAAATGACACGACCAGCAATGAGATTTCACGCCTTCTTTCCAGTTAGCACGGACTGTGCTGCTGAACAAAGAGCCAGGGAATAAGGATTTTCATCCACCAAATGTTTGCTGGGGAGCAGCGTGGGCTGGGATTGGGGCGATGCCGAGGACACCGGGTGGGCTGAGCCGCCGACCTTGACCCCCGGCCCCCTCTTCACTCCGGCTGCCAGGCTGCCCCTCTGTAACCTTCGGGATCGAACCATCACCCCTCCTCCTTTTGTCAGTCCTGATTTTCTATTTCTCTTTAAATCTTACCCTACACACATCCTCTATTATCCACTGTCGTAACGTATTTTTAATATGGGAAGAAAAAAGGAATAGCTACAGATGGCAGACTGGGTTACAGCCCCACCTCCTCCTGCTTCAAAGCCCTGGAAATGAGGCAAGGAGCCTTTCTCTCTGTCTCCTCTCCATCTTGCTCTCTCTCTGTCTCCTGAGTCTAGAACAGCTCTAGGAAACAGGGACAAAAGTGTCATAAGCAAAGCAGAGACCTTTGGATTGGAACGCAGAGGGGGCTGGATTGAGGAACGCCCCCCCAGTGTGTGCTGGGCGAGGTGAAGGGATCCTGGGGTCCCCTCCACTCAAGGTGCGGACACAGGAGTGGGGCCCGAGGGCACGGCTGAGGTGCCTGGCTGCAGAGCCAGGTCTGAGTAGCTGCCCGGAGCCCATCTCCCTCCCCACCGCAACACGGGTCAGGAATGGAGGCAGCCGATGGCCGGGTCAGGGCCCTCGGATGACGGCGGGCCAGGGGAGACCCAGCAAGTCGCCGCCCTGCACCGCGGACGCCACAGTGGACAGAAGCCGCATCTAACAGGCGGCAGATCGGGTCCAAATTCGAGCTTCCATCCGAGATCACTGAAGGCGCCAGGGAAACCCTCACCTCACCAGGGAGCTCGGTACTCACACTGGAGAAGACACGCCCAAGGAGCACAGGGAGCCCTTGAGGAGTAGAGCTTAGAAAACGACACTGACTGCTGAACAGGGAGAGGGCAGAATACCAGGGCACGAAAAGGAGCCAACTGGAGACCCAGGAAACACAGTCGTTGGGATGAAAGCCGTAGACGGGCCGGACGGCCCGCGCATAGGGCTGGGGGTGACTTTGAGGAGATGGAACTGAAGGACACGCATTGCACTGCTCTCGGTGGCGCCGAAGACACAGCGGAAGATGCGGTTGCTGGACCAGCTCTGCTTCCTAAAAGCATTCGTGAGCGTCCCGACGGGACGGACGTGCTGGGGGTTAAACTCACGACCGAGGCGTAGCTGGTTAGACAAGGAGTCGTGTCCTAACACGCTTAGAGGACTGAGTGTCACCCGGGGCCCGGGATTTGGGGCCAGAGGAAGTACCTGGATGTGACTGTGGGTTGTTTCCCTCTGCGGACACGAGTGGAGTTTGGATTTACGTGGACGGTTTGGGATCTTACACGTGGCGAGAAGCACGTGTTCTGAGCAGCCGGGGGTGGGTGGCTGGAGCGGCCGCAGCTGTTCTCCGTCCTCTCAGGGTGCTCGTGCCTCTCTCTTCAGTGGAAATAGCACCTCTCGCTGTGGGAGCTCTTCCCCCACTGCACGTGGTCCCGGTGAGCCTGCCGGTCGAGGTCCACCCCCCACCCCCCCACCTGCTACACGCGCACGCACACGTGCATACCCGCATGCAGTGAGTGGGATTGTCCGGGACCCTGGCTGGAATGCCGACAACCCATCCCTGGGCGCACGAGGCACCCGGTAGTGGGGCTGCAACCCACAGTGGGTCACCAACCATTCTCCCCGGAAACAGTATGTGCCCGGGAGAGACAGAAGCGCTTGTCCTGCCGGGATCGTGCGTCTGGGGCAGCCGGCGGTTCTTCTCCCTGACACTTGCCAACTTCCTGTCTGGAGAACGGAGCCAGACAGAGACAGGCAGAGATACGCACGGACAGGGAAATGAAAAGGTGTCGGGGCATTCAGCGGAGGCCCCGCAGCCACTGTGCTGAAGGTGGACCCATCGCAGGCTGTCTGCTTAATGAGAAACGCCACTGTGAGCTGGGTGACCCTGTGACCCGTACCATCCTGACCTATGGAGGGTCCTTGGAAACTGTGCTGTAGTTTTGCATCATACTGTACCTGAAGAGCTCTCTGGATTTTCTTCTGGAAAATTTTAGGTCGGTATTTATATCAGATGCGGACTTGTAGCTGAATCCTTTTCTCTCCGATATTTACATATCATGTCTTTTATCTGTTTTGCTGCTGTGTCTATGATCCCCAGGAAAATGTTGAATAGTAATTTGATACTAGGCATCTTTGATTTGTTTCCATTGTTCATTCATTCGTTATTTATGCAACATTTGCTCTGTGGCAGAAATCCCTCCAGGCCCTGGAAACACAGATGTGACCAGTGGATAAAGTCCATCGGAAAGTTTTGAAGAGAAATAAGGGAGGAGTGAAAGTGTATATCAAAGAAACTGGACACAGCGCTACCCCAGAGAATAACAGAATCTTCCCTGAAGAACTTCCCAAAGAAAATACTTTTTGTCTTTCATCCTGAAATCTGATCTTTGCTGTTTGCTTTCTGACAAATAACTCTATCAAAGGAGAGGAAGTTTCCTTTCCTGCTTTGTTTCTTGAAAGCTGCTTTTAAAAAACCAGGGACGGATGTTGAATATTATCAAAGTCTTTTTTAGTCCCAGGGACATAAGCAAAGCTTTGCTCTGTTGGACAGTTAAGGTCACGAACAGCAGTACCAAGAGCAGTAGTATTGAACCAGCCTTGCATTCCCGTCTTCTTGCCTTGTACTGGCACTTGATACTATTCCTGGCCTACTGGATCCGTTCTGCTAATACTTTATCGAGGATTTTTGTTTTCTTTTTATAAGTAAAAATTAGTTTCACAAGTGTGCTTTGTCAAGTGCTACGGAATGCGGTTGTTTAGGTCCCCGGACTTCTATACTCTGAAATAGCTTAGGTAACATGTGTCCCCTGGTTCCCTCCCAGACTCTCCGGGCGTTCTGGAGGACCTGGTATACATTTTCCTCCTTCACTCTTAGCTCTGAGCTTCTGTTGCAGCTGAAATGGTTCTGTTTTTGGATTGTCTCTCTCACCCATATGGGCTGCCTCTGTTCTGCTTTCTGTTGCTTCTGATGTATGACACATCTCTCTTCCCTACACCAGGCAGATGGGTGTGTTACAAAATTGGCTGAGGATTTAAGAAGACGGAGGGGAGGTATGTCACAGTATCTCCCAGCAAATAACCCAAAGTAAATGAGAGACATCCCCTGTCCTGGAGACTCCTCTGGCCTCCCCCTCAAAGGGCCCCCCACCATGCTCCCCACAGACTGGCCCCAGCTCTGTTTACCAGCACCCCTACCCTCAGGTTCTCACAACTCATTAGACAGGATGATTCAGCTTCCCTCTCTTTTCACCCCAGATCTACCTTTGCAGAGTCAGAGACCCATCGTGGCTTTGCTAAACAGGGGCCACCGACTCTAGACCCTCATTCTTTAACAGATTTTTCCATCAAAGAAAGGGCACAGAGAGAAAACATTTATTTCCTCACTAGTTTTGCATTGCGCCACATAACCTGGGAAGCAGAAGTGGCCGTAGTCACTTTTGATTTTGATTTAATAGTGGATCTAACAGTGGATTTAATAGTCAGCCTCTCCAACTCCTGGGCTAGCTCACCCCTCAATAAAGTCAGAGGCTGGCAGGTGGCAACAGGCCACCGCAGGGTGCAGTCTTCCTGTGACTCCCTGCTTGTCCTGGCTTCCCCTGTTTCACGCCCACCTACCCTGCCTTCCCTGGGCATTTGGTAGCCCCTCGTTGATCCTCACAGGCAATGCTGCTGTGAACATCACTGTTTACTTCTTCGGGGGACATATGGATGCCTTCCGACTGGGTATAAAACTAGGAATGGAATTGCTTGGTCATGGGGAGAGCAGGTGTTCAGCTTTAGTAGAAACTCCAAATCCATTTGCCAAGGTGGTTGTACCAATCTACTTCCCCACCAGTAGAGTGTGTTCCAGTATTTTCAACACATGGTATAGTTCTGTCCTTTTTGTTATAACGATTCTGAAAGGTGGATAGTAGTAGCTCAGTGGAGCTTTAATTTGCGTATATATATATATATTTCTTTTTTTTTTTTTCTTTTTTTTTTTTTCGTGGGG
>NW_020175040.1:2531413-2533255 GCF_003031525.2 Neophocaena asiaeorientalis asiaeorientalis
GTCTCTTCAATAAGTGGTGCTGGGAAAACTGGACGGCTACATGGAAAAGAATGAAATTAGAACATTTTCTCACACCGTATACAAAAATAAACTCAAAATGTATTAAAGACTTAAATGTAAGACCTGAAAACATAAAACTCCTAGAAGAAAACATCTATGCAGTACACTCTTTGTTGGTCTTAGCTATATATATATGTATATATTTTTTTTTACTGTGTTTTTCCTTGGTGACGTTTTGCAGGTCAGGGCACTGAGTCTCAGGGAATCCAACTCGAGAACATTTCTGGAGCCTGGTTTTGTTCCAGGCTCTGGCTTGAATCTGGAGGTACAAAGATGAGTAAAATATGGCTTTTGCAGCCATTCTGGGGGCAAGTGGCGGAGTCAAGAGTGGAACTCAGGACCTACTCTGAACCCCACATTCTCTCTGTTCAGATGACAGTGAGGAGGGCCAGTGGGACTTTTCTGAGTGGGGGAGTCTCGAGTGTGTTTGCAGGCTCTGGCGTAGTGCCAGAGAGAGATCAAAGGTTGGCCACACCTTAGGCTGCTTCTGTACTGCTCCATGGTTTGAAACATGCAGCAAACCCCTTATGGGCCAAGAAAGCTGCTCCAGCTCCAGCCATCACACCCTCAATCCAATGAGAAGGAGGGAGGAAGAGCAAGGAAAGGCTCACCTTTCCGACCACAAGACACGTCTAAGGAAGTCACGCATTTCTGCCCACACCTACTTTGGTAGGACCTTTGTCATGTGGCCAACTGTAGCTGCAGAGGAGACAGGAATGGCCATGCACCCAGCTGAGGAGGACAGAGAACACATCAGGGGTCAAAGACAGCGTGCCCCAAGACCCAGTGCCTCTCCTGCAGTCTGCAGTCACTGCTCATTTAGTGGTGATCTGATGAACGCGGTTTCCCCCGCAAGTGGAAGTCCCGCGTTGCACCCTCGGACCCCCGAGCCCAGCATGGTGTCTGGCAGTCGGGAAGATTTGTAAACAGGGGGTGAAACTCATCTTGGACTCCCTGCTTTGTTCTCCTCTTCCAGCCCCTTCCCCACACACTGCATCTTTCCTGATCTGCAGAGAAGGCTCTGGGGGCTTCCCTCGGGGGCTGCCTGCCCGCGGGCTGCCCTGGGATTGGGCGCGGAGGACAGGCCCCCTCCCTCGGGCTGCGCAGAACTATGAAAGGAGCCCGACGTGCAGCCGCTGGCAGAGAGGCTGACTGGCTCCCGCACAGAGGCCAGAGCACGGGACACGGGCAGCCTAACTGTCCGCGCATACGAGTGGTTCTTGGGCACAGTTTGGCCTGTGAATCACCTGGGAACTTGTTAAAAATACAGAACTTCTGAGTCAGTAGGTTTTGGGTGATATATTTGGTTGCAAGTGACAGAAAGTCAACTAGCTCAGGCAAAAGGGGGACTGATTGTGAGGCCCGGGGGCCCCTCCTGCAAGGCTGGTGGGTGGGTGCAGTCGACGAGGACCCTGAGCTGCGGGGATGGGCTGCCCCGTGGCTCCCCCACCCTCAGGGCGCCACTCACTCTCCCCGGGGTCCCAGCACCACTGTCCTGGGCGGCTGTGTCCCAGCCCCTGTGGCCAGCGTCCATGCTGGGGTTGGGGGACAGGGTGTGGGCTCTGCTGGCAGCTGGCACCTTCCTTAGGAGCAAGTGGGACGCGCACCCCCAGGCGATCTGAAGTGTGGCCCCAGGCTGCTCCCCTCAGAGAAGCCCCAGTGCTTCTTGGGGGGCCTGGTCATTAGCACAAGCATCATCACAGAGGGAGGGCGTCTGTGGAAGCCTCTGGGACCAATACATTTTGCTCCGATTCAGCAGCATGGGGGCGGCGGGGGGATGGG
>NW_020175040.1:2533374-2534247 GCF_003031525.2 Neophocaena asiaeorientalis asiaeorientalis
CCAGGCCGCCAGCACCACCCCAGTCTGGTGCCTGGGGGGTGGTGCATGCACCCGTAGGGATCACCTGGGATGCTTCCTAAAGTACACATTCCAGCTCCCGGCCCCCCCTCCAGGGCTGAGCCCCAGGAGGTGGAGTCAAGTTCCTGACCTGGACCTTGGATCCTCCCCTTCACACAGCCCAGGTCCTGGGCCTGAGTCTGTGGGGCCTTTTCTTCGGGGGGGTGGGCTTGCCTTTCTCTGCCTGCTCCAAGGTGCCTGGGGCAGGTGCAGCATGGGGGAGGCGGGGGTGGGAGCAGCAGAACTGTGGTCCCCCCACCCCTCCCCCGACTGCCAGCTGGGGTCCCAGGCCCTGCCCCTGGGCCGGGGCCTTCAGGCCTGGGGAGTGGGGTCGGGCCGGCATGGATGTGTGGACTGGGCTGCCCTGCTCACCTTCCGGGGAGCTGCCAGCTGCCCTCATGGGTGCCCCTCTGGGTGCCTGCCCCGGACACGTCACCGTGGCCCAGGGTGCAAACCGGGCCACAGCCAGTTCGGCACTGGGATGCTTTACAGATGCGTAAGCCGCTCACTGCAGGAAACCGCCCTCAGCAGGAAGCGCCTTCTCTTGTCACTTTAGCAAAGGTATATTGTAACTAACTTTTAACCCGGGCAGCCCCACGCTCTACTCATCTCCGCAAGCACACCGTTCAAATCGCTTAATCAAACGGTGAGCAGCGAGACCTGATTCTTTCGGTAACAGATGGCGTTCTGACCGAGATGTGAAACTCCAAGGTTTGGTATCAAGACACGCACATTTGCGGGTCCTTTGGAAACCTCGGTGGAGCTTGCGTGCTGGGCCGTGTGGCAGGCGGCCCCCCCCCCTCCCCCCACTGTCCC
>NW_020175040.1:2535396-2536264 GCF_003031525.2 Neophocaena asiaeorientalis asiaeorientalis
CTTCTCATGCTCCCTGCTGCTAGCCCCGAGGGCGTCCAGCTGCGTCTTTGCCAAGAAGTTGTGAGCTATTATCATTGTCACTGTGCCACTGTTTTCGATCAGACGCCTCAGATGCAACCACTTGGCTATTTACCCATTTTACAGGTGAGTAAACTGAGGTCCAGGTGCCTAACGACTTGCCCGTGGTGGCCCAGCTGGTCAGTGGCAGAGCTGGTGTTTGGATCAAGGTCTGTCTGTCCTGCTCCCTTCGAGTGGGACACTGGCTGTGCCCTTGCTCTCTGCCCCCTGACCTCTGACCTCAGCATCTTTACTTCTCTAGTCCCTTCCCCCACCTTCCGGCTGACAGCACTCCTGTGGTTGGGCTCATGCCAGCTGTTGAGAACCCAGGGGTCTCCGGCTTCAGTGAGGTGAAGGGGTCGGATGTAGGGTCAAGGGCACAGGGGCAGACGGCTGGCTGAGGCGCCCTGGCTCCCTCCCCACGCGGCTGTGAGTCAGCCCATGCCTTGACCCCAATCCGTAGCTCTGAGGGGGTTCCTGGGGCCCTCGTCAGAGCCCCTTGGAGACAGGGCCCCGCCGTGCACTTTGAGGGGTGCCTCCGGGACGCTCTTCCCTACCGTCTGCCAGGGTGTCTAGAATTCCACCCTTAGCATCTACAGCAAAATCGCGCTCACTTTTAGGAAGGTGTAACGGGGCCAGGGAGGGACAGGTGACGCCATCATGAGGGATATGGCCCTTCCAGGCCCCAGTCCAGGTTGTGAAGAAGCTCTGACAAAGGCGAGGGGGGCAGCTGGTGTGTGGGAACCAGGGAGCTGCCAGGTTGAGCCGAGGACCCTGATGGGGAGGAAGAGCAGGAACAGAGTGGGGAGGG
>NW_020175040.1:2537345-2541695 GCF_003031525.2 Neophocaena asiaeorientalis asiaeorientalis
GAAAGGGGGAGGAGTACAGGGAGAAGGGAAGGGGGAGAGGGGGAGGAGGAGGAGGAGGAGAAAAGGGGAGGGGAGGAGGGAAGGCACAGCGGCTGGGGCTGCCCCTGGGGGTGGTCCTTGCTGACTTAGGCCCAGGGCTCCTGGCTGCCTCCCTGGCCTCCTCCACTTACCTGTCGCCCCGTCTCCTGTGTCTGCACCCCTCTTTGCTCTCCTTCCATTCCCCCCACACACCCCAGCCCTGCACCTCTGTCCTGCTTTTCTGCCTCTTCTCCATCTCCCTGTGTGTGTGTCTTTTCTCTGTCTCTCTGGATGGGTCTCTTCCTACATGTCTCCCTCCGTCTGTCTCTGCGTGTCTGTCTGTCTGTCTGTCTTCATCACTCTGCCTTAAGCTCATTCTGGTGTCTCTGGTCCCCACGTCTCTCTGGTGTCTTTGTCTCTTTGTGTCGAGTCTTTCTCCTTGTCTCTCTGTCTCTCTCTGTCCATCTCCGTCCCCCTGTGTGTGTGTCTTGCCCGGGGGTCTGTCTGCCCATCCATCCATGGGTCTCAGGCAACTGAAAACACCCCCCGTGCCCCATTTGATGTGCGGTTGTGAGATTCCCTTTGAATATTGCAGGAGCCAGTTGACGGTTGCCAAGGGAACGGGTCAGGAGAAATGGGGGGACGGGGGACCAGGAGCTAGGCGGCGGGTATGGGTACGCTTTTCTGTTTTCATCTTCTTTGGTGCTTTCCTTTTCCGAAGCATAAAAAAGTGGGTGACAATTTAAAATGATTTTTCAAGAATCAACACGACGGAAATAATGGGTCCTAACTGTGCTGGACTAAAAGGCAGGCAGGGAGGGTGCAGCTGTCCCTGTGCCTGGAGGGAGCTAATGGCCACATTAGGGCCTGGAGCCTCTCGCCAGCACTGGGCTGGCACTGCCCGCGGCAGCTCCGGCTGCTCAGCCCTCGGAGAGATCTCTGGCCCCCCTTAGCCTCCAGCACCACAGCCGGGCACAGGGTGAGAGGCTTTGTGGCCACAGACCAGGCCGGGGGCCAGGGGCAAGAGGTGGACAAGGGGGCCAAGCCCTGGCCATTCAAGACCCGGCAGGCAGCCCAGCTCTCCCCGGGCAGCACTGCAAAGCATCCCTCCACGCTCCCCTGCCCGGCGCGGATCTGGTTGTCGTGGGGATTATCAGAGACGGTGCCCACACAGCGCCCAGCACACCAGCCGCTGCTGTCCAGCAGCTGGGCTCAGAGTCCTGTGAGTTCGGACTGGACTGGACCGTCGACCTGCTTCTGGGGTTGCTGCTGTTGTGCGAACGTCTACTTTACACAAGCCAGACTCGGGCTCGTGAGGGACGCGGGTGAGAGGTTGGCAGTGACGGCGGCTACGTATCAGCTTCCGCAGGCAGCACTACTGCCCAGCAGGGACCCGGTGCCCACGCCCCACCCAAACCCCCTTGCGTTCCGCACTCTTCCGAGCTCTCTCTGTGCCTTTGAGGAGGGTGCTATTATCAATCCCGTTTTACAGATGAGGACACTGAGAAATTCAGCGGCTACAGTACAGAATGAAAGTGCAGGGAGTGGAGACCTCAGGAAGCCGCGGACACAGCGAGGGGGCCCTCCCACGGCGCCGGGGTTGGTGCAGGGGAGCAGGGAGGGCTCCCCAGGTGACCTGTGAGCCGAGGGGGATGGTGAGTGAGCAGCAGGGAGGGGAGGCCGTGGGCCGGTGTCTGGTGTGGAGGCGGGAAAGCCAGGCCTGGGGCCATGAGGACGCGGGAGCTGTGCGAGGTTTAGGCGGGGGGGGCGGGGGTGGGCCTTGAGCACGTACCCCTGTCCAACCCCGCTGGAGAGCTCGCCACGTGAGAGCTTTCTGGCCCTGCCCCAGCCATCTGCTTCCGCAAAGGTCGCAGGAAGCCAGCCCAGTGCGGAGCCCAAGGAGATGTTTACAAATGGCTTCTCCTGCCAACCGTCCCAGACCTCTCCTCCTCTCTGCCTCCCGAGGCCTGTCCTTGGTGCCTCTTTTTCCCGTCGTCACCCTGCCCAAGCTTGGCCAGAGGGGCCGTGATGGTGAAGGGGATGCCGGGGAGCAGGAAGGGGCGGGGACACTGTCCCCGCCGTGTCTGGAGTCTTCGTCCGGCCAGGCGTGGTCTCTCCTTCCCCAGGTGGAAGCAGCTCTCCTTCAAGACCTGGCCCCCAACAGCTCCAAGGGCCAGAGAGGCTGGCCGGGGGTCTCGGGCCTGTTCCCCACGGCGTGCAGGCTGGTTCAGCATGGGGGCGGGTCACCGTCCCATTGGCCCAAAGGGAGATGTGGTCACGGCCCCCCAGAGCCACTGTCTGGGGAGGGGGGGAGTCAGGCCTGGAGACGAGAGTGGGTGAGGGACTGGGGACAGGGGCTAAGCCCTCGGTGGAGCTGCAGCTGGCAGGTGAGAGGGTGGCGTGGGCCGCGTGTGGCCCGGCCCGGGGGGGACTTGGGAGGGGGACAGGAGGAGCTGACCACTTCCTGACGCCCTTTGGCAACTGGGCCTGGGCCGCAGGGTCCTGGGTGGGAGCCTAGGTGTGCAGTCTGTGCGGGCCAGTGACAGCAACTGTTGAGTCTCTGTGCCCCACGACCACGCCCCTTCCAACACGAGCTGGCTCCAGCCTGTAAGAACCACGTTTCCTTGCTTCTGCATTTGCTGGTTTGACCTCTGGGCCTTGCTGACCCTGGAGGGACTGCCCCTCCGGAGACGAGCCAATCCAGAGACAGAAGAGGACCCCCCTGCCCATGCACCTGTTCTATGCAGAGCAGCCGATCCTGGACCCACTCTCTACCTCATCACCCGGGCCGGTACCAGACCACGCCCCAGAGCCCAGCAAGTAATCACACCAGCCGGTCCCATGCCCACTCACCCTGCCTCGCTGTTTCTCTCTGAGGAACCAGAGCAAAGGCTCCCGCCCGCGTCTGCCACCTCCTGGGCTCCCTGGCGCTTCCCTGCGTGGCCCTGTGCCGTGCCCTCCCCACCCCGTCTCTAGGGGTCGGCGACTAACTCAGTCTTTCCAGCTGCAGTTCTCTCCTCATCTGCTGGCCTGCATTTTAGACGTGCCCCTGCAGACCCACCGCCCTCCTTTTCCGCCTGCTCTGTGCCCCGGGGGGGCCTGCCCTGTGGACGGACGCTCCCCGGTATCTGCGGGCTGCGGACACCAGCGGGAGACCAAAGGGTGGGAGGCGAGGTGGGGGCTTTCCTCCCTGTGCCCCCCTCCCCGGGCTGGGCGGGGGGTTCCCTGGTTTCCCCTGCAAAGCCACGGCTCTGGCTGGCGCCCCTCTGCCACACGGTCCTCCTTGGATTCTGGAATTGGCTTTCTCCACATGCCCCCCGGGGCTGGCTCGGGGAGGGCTTCTGCTGCTGGTCTGAGCGCGTCGCCACTGCCCCTCGGTGTGACCCTGCCCACATCTGGTCAGCGGTCCTTGTGAGCGCTCCTCAGCTGCCCCATGGGAGCGGCTCTCTCCTGGGGGACAGGGCCCGGGGATGGTGGGCCAGAGGTCGGCATGTCTCCCCTCTCCTCCCTGGAGGCTTCTCATTGATGTTTCCTTTAAACTATCACAGGACAAACCACAAAAATGCTAAATGATGCAGATCAGACGGGAGAAAAGAGAGGCCCCCCTGCTCACCTTCCCCAGCTACGTTTTTTCTCTTTAGAGACGCGTATCACTGGGACACATATAATGCACTGTTTCTCCCAATGTATTCATCCTTCTCCCACCTCCACAATTCTTGCCGTATCTGCGTACCACCTGTACAATTACGTAGCTAATGATTTTCTTTCACTCAGCTTACTTTCTGAAAAAGTCAGGTGTATATACTTTCCGTAATCGGAGACGAAATTTACATACCGTAAGAGGCACCCCCTTCAAGGGTGCGGTTCCATGAATTTTGAGGAATGGTGCAGCCCCGTGACGACCGCCATGACCGAGATACAGATTACAGCCCTCACCCCAAACAGCCCTGTGCTTCTGTCCGTCCTCCATCTCACCTGCGTCCCTAACTCTGGTGGCTGCTGATCTGATCCCTGTTCCCATGATTTTGCCGTTTCCAGAAGGTCATACGAACAGGGCCACCCGGCACGTGGCCTTCTGTCTTTGGTACCTTCCTCTTAGCGTGATGCTACCATTTTTTTAACAACCTTAAACCAGACCCACGGTTTATTCATTGCACTGTCCATTGTTTGTGTTTTCTATACTGTGTTTCACGTAGTGATTCAACAAATCGTCAGTCTCAGTCTTATTTTAGGTGTCTGTTAGAAAGCCGGGTTTGTTGAAGCTGAATTTCCACACAGTAGAATTCACCCTTTCTAGCATGCGGCCCTAGGAGTTTTGACAGGCGCCTACAT
>NW_020175040.1:2542252-2563819 GCF_003031525.2 Neophocaena asiaeorientalis asiaeorientalis
CCGCAGCCTCTCTGATCACTTCCCCACCCCCACCCCTGCCTTCTCCAGAATTTCCTGTGAAGGGATCATACGACGCAGCCTTTTGAGTCCAGCATCTTTCACCAAGCGCGTACTTGAGACTCTCCCACGCCGTGGCCGGTACTAGCGTTTGCTGAGCCCTGCTCTAGTGCATGGGTGTGCTTGAGCTCTCAGACCAGTCACCGGTCGATGGGCACTGGCCCGCTTCCAGCGTGGGCCTGTTCATAATAACGCTGGTACCAATATTTGTACGTAGGCCTTTGGCCACATGTGTTCATTTCTGTCACCTAGGAGTGGAGCTGCTGGGCGGCAACTTTATAAGAAACCGGCAGACTCTTTCCCAGTGAGGCCGTGGTATTCTGCATTCCTGCCGGCAACACGCGAGTGTCCCAGCTGCTCCGGGTCCTTGTCCACACTTGGTATTGAAAGCTTTGAGACTGCAGCCGAAGCGGCAGACCTGAAGTCCCTGCCCGTCGTCATTCTAATTTGCATTTCCCTAATGACTAATAATGATGCATGTCGTCTCAGATGCTTCTTTGCCATCTGTATCCTTTCTCTGGTGGAGTATCTGTTGAAATCTTTTGCCCATTTTAGGGGGGTTGTTTGTCTTATTATTACTGAGGGCAAGAGTTCATTTTACGTTCTGGTTATCGGTCTTTTGTCAGATATACGTTTGGCAAATATTGTTTCTCCCAGTCCTGGGCTGCTTTCTAATCCTCTTAACAGTGTCTTCCGAAAAGCAAGACTATTTAATTTTGATGAAGTCCTCAATTCATTTTTTTTTAATTGGAGTATAATTGCTTTACAAGGTTGTGTTAGTTTCTGCTGTACAGTGAAGTGAATCAGCTATATGTATACACATATCCCCTCCCTCTTGGACCTCCCTCCCCCCCGCAATCCATCTAGGTCATCACAGAGCACCGAGCTGAGCTCCCTGTGCTATACAGCAGGTTCCCACTGGCTATCTATTTTGCACATGGTACTGTATTCATGTCATACCTAATCTCCCAATTCGTCCCACCCTGCCCTTCCCCCACTGTGTCCACACGCCCTTTCTCTATGTCTGCTCAATGCATTTTTAAAACTTAAAAACGTGGTTTTACACCTTTAAATGGGATGCCCATATTACTTGCCATCACTTGACGTATTAGAGATGCTTTTGGCAGAAAGTAACAGCAAATTTAACGTTCAAGGGCTTCAGGAATTATCTTCATACACATGTGATTATCTCATAGAACCAGAAAACTTGAAAAGGCAGCCCTCTAAGATCCCAGGCGCTTCCGCCTCTGTAGCGTGGTGACTTTTTGCCCCCAATCTTGCTGTCTCATATCACCACCAAGCCGCCTGGTGCTGGGCATCACGCCCACAGTTCAGAGCGGGAGGACGAGCAAGGGGCAGACAGGGCAGGGCTGGGACTAGGACAAAGCCAAAGGGGGGCCCATGTTTCAGGAGGCATTTGCTCTCAGAAACTGCACGCGCCTTTGTGTGGCCTGAGAGCCAGTGCCCCCTTAAACCTGGCACCGTGGGCACCCCTCTTGCCTTGCCCCAGACCTGAGCCTGGCACAGAGTTGGAAATTCTCCTGCGCTTCTTCTCTCATGTGCTATAATATCTGTCCAAGAAGCTCCCCTGGCAGATGTTGGCTTATGTCTCATGGTTGGAACTCAGGCCTATCTCATGGCCATTCCTGATGGCAAGGAAGCCTGTGAGGGGGGTATCCCTGAGAGCTGCACGGACAAGTGCAGAAAGCATTCTTGTGTGTGGAGGTGAAGAACATTTTTATGTGTTTAGGATGCGAACAAGTTGTAGGCACCGAAAGAATATGACCTGAGATGCCGTTTTGAAACCAGGCAGCTTCGCTCACTTACCAGTCCTGTTCGGCTTCAAATGCATTTGAGTTTGCGAACTTTGCTAAAAGCCATGGGCATATGGAATCACCAAGGACACAGAATCGCCAAAACAACCTTGAAAAAGAACAAAGTTGGAGGACTGCACTTCTCCATTTCAAAGTTTACTACAAAGCTACAGTAATGATGACTGCGTGGTACTGGGGTAGATTCACAGACCAAAGGACTAGAACTGAGAGCTCAGAACTGAATTTGGTCAACTGGTTTCCAACAGGTGCCAAGACTACTCCATGCAGAAAGAATGTCTCTTCAACTAGCGGTGCTAGGGCAACTGAATCTCCACATATGAACGAATGAATCTGGATCCCTTCCTCACACCGTATACAAAACTGAACTCCAACTGGACAAGGACCTACACGTAAGAGCTAAAACTATAAAACTCTTAGAAAAAAACATAGGCGAAAGTCTGTGTAACTTGGATTAGGCAATGGCTTCTTAGCTATGACGCTGAAACCATAAGAAACCAAAGGAAAATAGATAAATTTGACTTCGTAAAAAGTAAAGACTTTTATGCATCAAAGGACACTATCAAGAAAGTGAAAAGACAACCCACGAAATGGAGAAAAATATTTTCAAATCGTATATCTGATACGTGTCTAGTATCCAGAATATATAAAGAACTCTTACAACTCAACAATAAAAAGATGAATAACTCAATTTAAAAAATGGACAAAGGATTTGAATAGACATTTCTGCAAAGAAGATATAAATTGGCCAAGAAGCACCTGAAAAGACGCTCAACATCTTTAGTTATTAAGGAAATGCAAATCAAAACCACAAGGAGACAAGACTTCTCACCCATCAGGAGGACTATAATAAGAAGAAAAGAGGGGGAAATAACAAATGTTGGTAAAGATATGGAGAGATTAGAACCCTGGAACATTCCTGGTGGGAATGTAAAGTGGCACAGCCACTATGGAAAACAGTTTGGTAGTTCCTCATAAAGTTAAACACGGAATTAGCATTTGGCCCAGCCATTCCATTCCTAGGTATACACCTGAGAAAAGTGAAAACATATTCACACAACGCTTGTTTATACAGCATCATCCATATTAGCCACTAAGTGGAAACAACCCAAGTGTCCATCAGCTGATAATGGATGAACTGCGTTCTATCCGTACAATGGAATATTTGACCATAAGAAGGAATGCCGCAGGTTCACGCAGAATATGGGTGAACCTCGCAGAGTGAAAGGAGCAAGCCACAAATGTCACGTGTTATATGATCCCACTGATACGAAATTCCTGGAATAGGCACATCCACAGAGATGCAACTAGAGTAGCAGTGACCAGGTGATGGACGGGGAGGAAACTGGGGTATGGGGCTTCTTGTGGGGTGATGAAAACATTCTGGGGTTAGATGGTGCTAACGGTTGCCCAACATGAATATACTGAGTGATACAGAGAACCGCTGAGGTGTCCGTTTCTAACTGGGGAATTTTATGTTGTGCGATTATACTGCAATTAAAAAATAATAAGGGGACTCCCCTGGTGGCACAGTGGGTAGGGCTCCACGCTCCCAGTGCAGGGGGCCTGGGTTCGATCCCTGGTCAGGGAACTAGATCCCACATGCACGCTGCAACTAAGGGTTCGCATGTCACAACTAAGGAGCTGGCGAGCTGCAACTGAGGAGCCTGTGGGCCGCAACTAAGACCCGGTGCAACCAAATACATAAATAAATATTAAAAAAAGATTATACAAGAGCCCTGCACCTGCAGCGCCCGCAGCACCTGCTACAGAAAGCCGCCTCGGCTCAGGGCAGAGTCCCCGGCCACCAGGACAAACACCACCTGTGGAGGCTCCAAGCCAGCTCGCGGCACGTGCGGAACTCGGAGACACCTGGGGTGCCGGCGTCCGGGCCGCCGCCGCCCCAAGAGGCAGACAACCTGCCGTCTCCTCCTCTGTTTGTGCAGCCTGGCTTCATTAGCAGGGAGGTGATGAGCTAATTCCCTGCAAACACATGTTTGGGATGTGGAGTTTCCTTTGACAATGAGCAGTGGCAGACGGTGAGAAATCTGCTCGCACCTTCTGGGGGGTGGAGCGGGGAGCCACCCTGCACGCCCGCCAGCGCCGAGGCTCTGTCTGCACGCAGAGTGAAAGGAGCAAGCCACAAATGTCACGTGTTATATGATCCCACTGATACGAAATTCCTGGAATAGGCACATCCACAGAGATGCAACTAGAGTAGCAGTGACCAGGTGATGGACGGGGAGGAAACTGGGGTATGGGGCTTCTTGTGGGGTGATGAAAACATTCTGGGGTTAGATGGTGCTAACGGTTGCCCAACATGAATATACTGAGTGATACAGAGAACCGCTGAGGTGTCCGTTTCTAACTGGGGAATTTTATGTTGTGCGATTATACTGCAATTAAAAAATAATAAGGGGACTCCCCTGGTGGCACAGTGGGTAGGGCTCCACGCTCCCAGTGCAGGGGGCCTGGGTTCGATCCCTGGTCAGGGAACTAGATCCCACATGCACGCTGCAACTAAGGGTTCGCATGTCACAACTAAGGAGCTGGCGAGCTGCAACTGAGGAGCCTGTGGGCCGCAACTAAGACCCAGTGCAACCAAATACATAAATAAATATTAAAAAAGAATTATACAAGAGCCCTGCACCTGCAGCGCCCGCAGCACCTGCTACAGAAAGCCGCCTCGGCTCAGGGCAGAGTCCCCGGCCACCAGGACAAACACCACCTGTGGAGGCTCCAAGCCAGCTCGCGGCACGTGCGGAACTCGGAGACACCTGGGGTGCCGGCGTCCGGGCCGCCGCCGCCCCAAGAGGCAGACAACCTGCCGTCTCCTCCTCTGTTTGTGCAGCCTGGCTTCATTAGCAGGGAGGTGATGAGCTAATTCCCTGCAAACACATGTTTGGGATGTGGAGTTTCCTTTGACAATGAGCAGTGGCAGACGGTGAGAAATCTGCTCGCACCTTCTGGGGGGTGGAGCGGGGAGCCACCCTGCACGCCCGCCAGCGCCGAGGCTCTGTCTGCCGCGGCCGGGGGCTTCCTGGCAACACAAGCTGGGACACAGGAAAGCAGGTGATGCTGGTCCTTCCGCACTGGACTCCCCCTCGCACAGTCGTGGAGCTGCGGAGCAAGCGGGGCTGGGGGCAGAGTGGCGCCGGGGCCACACACAACAACGCCACTCGTGCATTTCCACAGGCAGCGAGGGCATCTCCAGCGGTTCTGATGGCTGCACGTCGTCCCACACCAGGGACATGCTCATCTGACCAGGGTGGATTATCCAGTCCCCTCTCGACACTGGACGTTCGAGTTGTGTATGTGCACGTTTTACTATTCCAAACAAGGCCGCAGTGGACATTCTTGCATCTGTGAGTAAGTGCGCCTGTAGATGCATTGCCAGCTAATGAGAAAGTGACGATCACAGTTCCTTTAGTTGTTACCAGGGCTCCTTCCAGCGGACTCTCAGGCACACTCCCACCATCACCGACTCCTTACCAGCAGTGGGCTGTCAATCTTTTCCATTTTTCCAAGAGGAAGCCAATATAATGTCATATTCTTGATTTAATTTGCATTTCTCTCCTTTACAGTGAAATCGGGCTTCTTTTCACTGTCGTCTTTAGGGGGAGGGGGAACATCTGGGTTTCTTGACTGTGACAGTTTTCCTGCTCATCCACTTTGCCCATTTTTCTACTGTGCCGTAATTTTTCCTCAATGATCTGTGAGAGCATTTTACATATTGGAGAAATTTAACCTTTGCTTCCGGATGGCAAGTAATTGTTCTTTTATTTGCCTTTTTTTTTGCCTTTTGCCTGGTGCCTTTTGTCTTCTTAGAAGGTATTTTACTGAACAGAAGTCTTGTCCTCTTACCCACTTGAATCTGTCAGCCTGTCCATCCTAGCTTCAGAAAGGATTCCCACATCAACCCCGCAAATCACCCACATCTTCTTCTATTACGTTTTTAGATTCATTTTTGAGGTTTGCATTTTGACGCTTTTGGATTTTTTTCTTTTAGTACAAGAAACGAAGTAGAGATTCAGTTTTATTTTTTCCAAATGGTTACACATTTATCCCTGTACCATTTATTAAGCAATCCATCATTTCCTCAATTTTCATGCCGTTTTTATTAGCTACTCAATACTCAGATATTCACGGGTCTATTTCTGGATTCTCTTTTCTCTTCCATTGATGTATCTGTTCATATTTTGAATACTTTTGTCAAGTTCAATTGAGTTTTTCGTCAAAAAATTCAATTAGAATTTTGATGTACAGAGGATTGGCATCTTTACAGCGTTTAGTGTCCCTATTTAATAAAAAGGTGCGACTCCCCAATTACCGTATCTTATTTTATGTCTTTCCGTCGAGCTTCACAGTTTTCTGCATGGAATCCCTTCACCTTTGTTCATTTTTTTAGGCATTTCATATTTTCAGTTGCTGTTCAGGATGAGTTCTTTCCCTTCATTATAGTTTTAGCCATTTTATATAAAAGAAAGTTATTGATTTTGATATGCTAATCTTATAACCAACCACCTTAGTGAATTCACTTCCTGTTTCCAATATTTTTGTGTCTTCAGTTGATGATACCACCATTTTCAATGATACACTTTTCTCCTCCTTTCCAATCCACATGCACTTTATTTTGCTCACTTACTTGCAGTGACGCTTCAGAAGAAGGGGGCTAAGTGGCTCCTTGCTCCAGGACCCTGGTAGCTGGCCCAGCTGGGGGGGATGGTGGGAGGCCAGCCAGGAGACTCCTCAGTGGAGGGGCGGTGGGCTTCCTGGGGTCTGTTCCTGGCACTTTCCTCCCCTCTCCTTCCAGCAGTGGTTCAGGTCATTGCCTGAGGTACTTAGATCTGGGTCTGAGCTGTCTGACACGGAAGCTCATAGCCACTGCCTAAATCGAAATCTAAGTTAATTATAGTGGAATAGAGTTAAAATCCAGTTCCTCGGTTGCATTGGCCACTTTACAGGGGCTCGTGTGGGTCACGGCCGCTGCACTGGACAGCGTGGATGGACATGGGCGCTTCCATTGTGGCAGAACGTTCTGGCAGGCACGGCTGCAGACCTCGTCTGCACCCCAACTACACAGTGCTCCCTCCAGGATTTCCGTACTATGCATCTGGACTGGGGCAGAAGGTCTCTCGGAGTTCTTAGAAGTACATGCGTGACCCCCCAGCAGTGCCTTCACCTTCAGCCATCAGGCTGGAAAGTGCGAGTGAGCTGTGGTCTGTTCGTGTTTTCTGGGACCCCTCCCTCCCCATCTCCACACTCTCTCCTCCCCCAGGAGGAAGGTGGGTTCCTCACAGCGGCACTTCCTGTCCTGAGTGTCCCCGTAGGGCCCTGACACTGTCCCCAGCTGGTGGTACCTACCCTCCCTCCTCGGTAGCACAGCGCTTCCCCGGGTAGCTACCCTGGACCCCACTCCTCTTACCCTGACTTTGACCTGCTTCTGGCGGGAGCGCAGCCCCCATCGCCATGGCAGCCGTGACTGCCACTGCCTGTCACCCGGGAGCCCAGGTAGATTCCTTCTGATCCCTCAGACCTCTCCTCATCTCACTAGTGCTCATCTGTTAGAATTCGTAGGTCTTCTCCATTCTTTTTACGATTTCAAGAAGAAAATCCCTCAGTTCTTCTGCCTGGGCTCCCTGGATCGACACCGAAACCACATCTGATTTGAAGGTAGCCACCCGGCTCTAAGCCTGCTGAGGCGGACGCCCCTTCTCTGCGGCCTCCTTGAGAGGCGCAGTCGAGGTCTGCATCTTACTGTGTCCTCAGGGAGGCGGACGCCGCCTCGTCCCTGGGCCACACGCTCAGCACCGGCAGGCGTGGGCCTGACGTGAGGCAGAGGAGGAAAGACGGCCGGGGCCGGGGGGCGGCGCGGGATCCGGAAGGGCTGGGAGATAACAGGGAAGGCGGGACTGGAAAGAGGCCGGACACGGGGATGTGAGCCGGGGCGCCCCCGACGGAAACAGTGTGGGCGCATGCCGCAAAACACTAAAGAAAGAACGGCCGCACGCCACAGCAGTGCCGCTCCTGGGTACGGCGTTCCTCGGAAGGAAACAAGGTCACCAGCTCACGGGACACCCGCACCCTGTGTTCACTGCAGCGCTGTTCACAACAGCCAAGGCACGGAGACCCCTCAGTGCCCACTGACGGGTGAACGGAGGAAGACGTGGCACGTTTACACGGTGGGACAGTACCCCGCCGTAAGAAAGAGAAGGAGACCTTGCCACCTGTGACAGCATGGGTGGACCTGGAGGGCATCGTGCTGAGGGACGGCAGTCACACAGAGAAAGACACATGCCGGGTGACCCGAAAAGGCTGAACTCTTAGGCACAGAGTACGACTGCTGGTTGCCAGAGGTGGGGGGCAGGGGCGGGGGACACGGGTGAGGGGTTAATTGAAAAAGAGGCCTACAGAAGTATTCCGGGCATGCCGACGTGCAGAAGCGGCAGTGAGGGTGTGCGTGCGGACTGCAACCTAAAATCAGCCGCTCAGGGCGGTCCTCCCCAGGGGGGCGAGGGGGCCGTGCTGGGGCTCTGCGGACACAAGCATGGGAGACGGAGGTCCCGGGGGGCGGGGGGGCAGGCCCGGTGTCTTCCAGCACAGCGAGGGGGCTGTGAGCCAGGACGGAGAGACAGCAGGTGGGGAGGCCTGAGCGGAGGCGGCTGGACTTGGGCTGCTGGGAGCGAGATGGGGGGCGGGGGCTCCGAGGGGGCGGTGCCCTCGCTCCCCGCCTCTGACGCGGCCGCCGCGTCTGGCCCCACCCCTGCCCGGCGCTCTTGCTCTGCTCTGAGCACAGCCCAACTCCTGACCCCGCGCCTACCCCCAGCTCCCGCTACTTGACTTTCCTTTTCCTTTTTAGTCCATGTTCTCTCTTTGGTCTCACAAGACTGTATGATCATCCGTTTATTTTTAAACTTTCTGTGTCATTTTGTTTTAGATGTTTTTGCTTAAAAATAGTATTATCAAGACTTCCCTGGCCGTCCAGTGGTTAAGAATCCACCTTCCAATGCAGGGGACGCGGGTTCGATCCCTGGTCGGGGAACTAAGATCCCACGTGCCGCGGAGCAACTAAGCCCACGCGCTCTGGAGCCTGCGCGCCACAACGAAAGATCCCACGTGCCCCAGCGAAGATCCCGTGTGCCGCAACGAAGACCCGATACGGCCAAAATAGAAGTAAATAAATAAATACTTTTAAAATAGTCTATATAAAATAGCATCATCCTTGGATTTTATTTTTGACCCTTATCTCTTAATGAGAGGTTTAACCTATTTCTGCTAAACAGTCATAACCCTTGCCCCTACTTCTGGCGTTGTCGTCTGCGTTTTAGCTTTGTCCATTTGCTTCCTGCCTTCTTGCCATTTTCACTTCACTTTCTCTGATTTTCCCTCTGGTGATGGGGAAGGTATATGCCTTATCTTTAATTGTGCTGGTTTACCTTTATTTTCAAATGGACGTGTGTGGTAAAGTGAACACCAAGCATAAGTGTATAACGACTGATTCCCCATCTGTGTACAAAGCAATTAGACTGTTTTGCCTTCTTCCTCCCCGGGGTTTTTATAGGTAGAATCTAGGATTTTAGATTCAATTTTCATTTTGAATTTGTTCATTTATTTTACCATTATGCATGTTCTTTTTCAAGAATAATTGTTCACACTTAGAATTTCTTTCTTTCCTAACTTAACTTCCCCATTCCTGACTCTTGATTAGGTAGACTTTTTTCCCAGTGAGTCTTCAGAAAGACTGTCACTTACGAACTCACACCTGTCTGGGATAATCTTTCTGCTGCTCTCACGCTTATGAACCATGATTTGCTGGACACCGACATATTTTTAAAAATTTACCTTTAATTGTTTAAATCGCAATTAGAAGTGACGTAAAGATCATCTCTGCAAGGCTTGCTCCAGAAACAGCAGCCCACCCTGTGTCTCGCCACCCGCTTTCCGGAGGAAAACACTCAGTTTTCACGAAGAACGAGAGAGAAATCGGGAGGAATGTTCCGGGTTAAAGCAGACAAAGAGACAATCACGTGCAACCCTGATTAGACCTTGGGTCAAAGAACAATAGATGAAGGCACTTCGGGGGACAACCAGGAGGTCTGAATATGCGCCGTATACTAGATAATAGTAGTGTTTCAGTGTTGAATTTCTTGAGCGTGATTCTGGTTCTGGGGTTTCTAGTTTAGCCTCCGATCCTGAAGTCTGAACAGTTTTTATTTACTTTGTATATATTGAGGGCTGAACTGTGTCCCCTCCCCAAGTTCATATGTTGAAGCCCGGCACTTCAGAATGTCACTGTTTGGAGACTGGGCTTTAAAGAGGTCATGAACTTAAACTAAGCTAATCGGTGTGGACCCTAATCCAGTCTGGTTGGTGACCTTATAAGACGAGATCGGGACACAGACACGCACACAGGGTGGCCCGTGTGAGGACACAGGGAGAAGACCATCTACACGCCAAGGAGAGAGGGCTCGGGAGGAACCAGCCCTGCTGACACCTGGATCTCCGACGTCCAGCCTCCAGGACTGAGAGAAATAAACGTCTGTTGTTTAAGCCGCCACGTCCGTGCTACTTGTCACGCCGGCCTGAGCTGACTGCGACGCTTTTGCCTTTCTATCTTTTTAGCATTTTCTATTTTTCCAGCTTTACTGAGATAATTGACATATGACTTGTGTAGGTTTAAGGTGGACAGAGCTGATCTGACGCATTTACACATTGTGAAATGATCACGGCCAGGCACCAGCTAACACCTCCATCCTGACACCGCCATCCCTCACATAATTACACTTCTTTTGGTGTGGTAAGAACATTTAAGGTGTACTCTCTTAGCAACTTTCAAGGGCATAATAGGGTGTCATTAGCTGTGATCACCATGCTGTACAGCCGCTCCCCAGCGCTCGTTCCTCTTCTAGCTGGAAGTCTGTGCCCTTTGACCAACACCTCCCCAACCCCCCGACCCCGGCCCCGGGGAACCACCGTTCGACACCTGTACACCCTCGAGTGGTCACACGTCTAGTTTCACCCAGCTGCACACGGTCGGCCCCCCCACCCCGTTCTGCCAAGCTTCTGCTGCTCTCTGTTTTCCCGAGGTCAGCTTTTTCAGATTCTGCACGTTAAGTGAGCTCATACAGTGTTTGTCTGTCTCTGGCTTACGTCACCTGGCATAATGCCCTTGAGGTCCACCCAAGTGGTCACCAATGGCAGCATTTCCCGTGGCTGAATACTATTTCATTTAATATATTTTTAAAAATTGACACTTGTGTCCCTGGGACGTTGAGGGGTGCAATTCAAAGGGCTGGTCATGAGGACGCCAGCTCTGACCAGCCTCAGGAGATTAGACACGTCACATTCCAGCAAGTGTCCAGGCCCAGGGAGTATGGGAAAAGGCCCCTCCCCCGGATGGGGGGCACTCACAGTGCACCCTCGGGGGGCGTCTCCTCCCCGCCATGTGGATGGGCGCTCTGATCAGACGACGTCTGGTGTCCGGCGTTGAAAGGCGGCTCTGTCCCCAAGGGGCCCTTGTGTGGGTTTCACCCGCGTGACCCACGTCCGGTCCAGGAGGATCACTCACCCGGTCTCGCTCCCTCTCCGTGTCTGAGTGACCGTAGGCCCGGGAGAGTGGAGGTCGCTCCAGGGCCCCGGCGAGGCGCCCCCGAAAGAGGGTGTCCCTGGGGTGCGAACTCAGGCCCTCGGGTTCCAGACGCCCTGCTCTCGACGTTCTGCCCCAGGCCTGCAGCCACAGCCACCTGCCTTCACGGTCCTCAGACACGCGCCCCACTCCGGCGCACCCACAGCTTCTCCCCGGGGCCCCGCTCACTAAGCTAGAGAGGGCACACACTGTCCCCGTCACTCCGTCACCCCCCGCACGCCAGCCGCCCTCCCCACACCATCTTCAGGAACCGTCTTTCTCCACTCTCGCCCCTGCAAACTTTTTCTTTTAATCTTTATTGATTGATTGATTTTGCCCCTGCAAACTTGACTCTGATTCTAGTTTTGAGCCACCTTCTTTGTGAATCACCTTCAGGGAGCAGTGTCTATCGGGTCTGGACACGTGTGTTAAAAGTCCTAGTTTCCCATCCAGATGCACTGAAATTTATTTTAAATGGGAACATTACATCATAGATTGCTTGAGCTAGATATAGTTTAGTTAGATATATCTAAAAATAAATACACTAGAGTTTCACAATAGAAGATCAAACTATTCGAATTTAAAATGCTTGTCCAAAAGGGAAAGGCCAGTCTGTTCAGTAATGGTGCTTGGAAAACTGGACAGTCACATGCAAGAGAATGAAACTCAACCCCTATGTTACACCACACCCAGAAACTAACTCAAAATGGATTAAAGGCTTGAAAGTAAGACCTGAAACCATACGACTCCTAGAAGAGAACATAGGCAGGAAGCCCCTTGACATCGGTCTTGGTGACGATCTTTTGAATCTGACACTAACAGCAGGGAAGGCAACAAAAGCAGAAACAAACAAGTGGGACTACATCAAACTGAAAAGCTTCTGTACAGCAAAGGAAACCATCAACAAAATGAAAAGACCACCTACCTAACGGGAGAAAATAATTGCAAATCAGATATCTACTAAGGGGCTAACATCCGAACAATATAAAGAACTCACACAACTCAATAGCAAAAAACCAAACAACCTGATTAAAAAATGGGCAGAGGATCTGAATAGATGCTTTTCCCAAAGGAAACATCCAGATGGCCAACAGGTGCATGAAAAGATGCTCAACGTCACTCATCATCAGGGAAATGCAAATGAAAACCCTAATGAGGTATCACCTGAAACCTGTCAGAATGGCTGTTATAAAAAAAGACAACAAATAACAAGTGTTGGTGAGGAGGTAGAGAAAAGGCAACCCTTGTGCACTGTTGATGGGAATGTAAATTGAAGCAGCCACGGTGGAAAACAGTATGGAAGTTCCTCAAATAATTAAAAATAGAACTACTATATGACCCAGCAATTCCACTTCTGGGTATTTATCCAAAGAAAATGAAAACACTAACTCAAAGATATATCTGCACCCCCATCTTCATTGCGGCATTATTTACAACACCCAAGACCTGGAAACGACCTAAGTGCCCACTGCCTAATGAAAGGATAAAGAAATTGTGGTACATATATACAAGAGAACATTATTCGGACATGAAAAAGAATGAAATCTTGTCATGTGAGACAACATGCATGGACCTTGAGGGCATTACGTCAAGTGAAACAAGCCGGACAGAGAAAGACAAATATCATATGATCTCACTTATATGTGGAACATAAAAAGAAAAACAAAAACAAAACCACCTCCCCAAGCTTATAGATACAGAGAACAGATTGGTGGTTGCCAGAGTCAGGGGGTGGGGGTAGGAGAAATGGGTGAAGGAAGTCAAAAGGTAAAAAGAAAAAGAAAAAATAAAATAAAATATAGAATTTTTAATTCTATTTTATTAATAAAATAAAATATAGCATTTTAAAAAGTGAAATGCTTGGCCATCTACCGCCGATCGCTGCCACGTCACCAGTGGTGACATCGCTTGGGAACAATGGGGCTTGCAGGTCACTGATGTGAGGCTTTGTGCAAACGTGCACCTGCTGGTACCTGGTTGGCCGGGAGCAGAGGGCTAAACTGCTCAACGCAATCAAGCGAGAAGGATGTTGAGACTTCTCTAGCAGGCTGTGAAGGAGGGTGGGGGACACCCAGAACGGAAAGGACCTGAGATAGGGAGCAAGGGTGGGAGAGGGGGAGGGCTGAGCAGGGCCGGGGCATCTCATCACCCTTCCCCATTCACCACTGTCACCCTTCTCTCCTAGTTCCTCTGGGGAAGGAAGGCATGTATCAGTTAGCTATTGCTGTGTAACAAGTCACGCCCTAACCCAGTGGCTTGAAACAACACACATTTCTCACGAGTCCCTGGATTGGCTGGGCAGCGCTGCTGATCTCGGGTGGGCTTAACTCTTTCACCTGGGGCCATGGGGCTCCAAGGGCAGCTCTGCTGATCTAGGCGGGGATCTCACATGTTGAGGGTTGGCTGGGTGCAGTCTGCCTAGGATGCCTGGAACCTCTCTCCTGGTCCTCCAGCAGGTTACCCGAACTTGTTCACATAGCAGTTCAGGCTCCAAAAGATGGAGTGGAGGCTGAGTCCCCACCTCAGAACTGCACCCTGTTCTGTGGGCACAGCAAGTCACCAGCCAGCCCCAGGTCTCTGGGGAAATGAACCCCACGTCTTGATGGGAAGAGCTGCAAAGCCACAGTGCAAAGGGCATGGACACAGGGAGGATGAAGAGCTGGGGCCAGGTTCACATCCAGCCACCACATCCTGTAACTGGTGGATGGGAACTCTGGGGAGAACCTATAGCTGCCACTGGCTGGGGCCAGAGGTCACTGCTTTGCCCTGTGGGGCCCTCTGTCCACGCAGCCCTTGGGGAGGGAGGCACTGCTCAACCCAGTGGAGGGCGGGCCTGGCGCAGCCGTGAAGGGCGCAGAGGTGAGGAGCCTCTCGTGCAGAACGGCCAGCGTGGGGGGCCGGCAGCCCGGGCCTTCTGGTGCATGGTTGGGGGAGAGCCATGCCAACACAGGCTGCCAGTGGAGAAGAGAGCCAGAAGAAGGTGGGAATCCATCCCCGGCCTCGAGACGTCCTGGGCCAGGAACGAGGGACTGGGGCCCAGATGGTGTTTTTCATCTTGTGTTCCAGCTGGCGGCGGAGGGCCTGGGAGGGGAGGGAGCACGTGGGAACCAAGTTCTGGCTCAGCGGATGCCGTGGAAGAACCCGGCTTCGGCTGCCTGGACCGAGGTTCCAGTGGGTTCAGGGCTGGGATCTGACGTTAACCGTCTTAATGTCGTACGTTTGCCCAGGACTTAACTGCTTAGAAATCGCGCTCGTGGACGTGTGGGTCCATTTCTCACTCTCCAGGAACTGGGGTTGAGGTGGTGGATATTTACCCCGTTTCGTGGGTGGAGTCAGGGAGGAGAGGGGCCCTGCCTGGATCCTTGGCCGGTGAGCATCCGGGCCGGGTCTGGATCCCAAATCAGGGCTCGCTCCCCTTCCACACGCTGCTGTGAGAATGGTTTGGAGCAACGTTTTTTCTACTTCTTTGTGACCCATGGAAATAAAGCACTGACATCCGGACTCAGGATGTATATGTGCATTATGGTGTATGTGTGTGTATGTGAAAAAGACAGGAAGCATATGTGCCTGGATTCCCAGAAGGAAACCACAGGAAAGACAGCCCACCCTGTGCCTGGGATGTGTATGTGGAGAGCTGTCCACTGAATCCCCGGACGCCCCCTGTGCCCACCTCCTGCTCTGACCCGGGGCGGAGGTGGGGACAGAGCCGCTGAGCCCAGCAGGGACCCAGCCGGCCTCCCGGTTCCCCCACCGCCTCCCCACTCTCGTCTCTGGTCCCAGTCGGGTCGCACCGGCTGAGGCGCCTGCCCACCCCCCGCCCCGCCGGTGGGGACAGGACCCAGGCTGCCGGGCCACAGTGTCGCACTCCCCTGGGCTTAGCTGGACCCCCGTGGCTGGGCGAGTCCCCCCAGATCCGACCTCCGGGTGTAGGTGTATTGTCTGTGCCCACCGGCATCTGACCCGGGGCTGACTGTGTGCCCACAGACACCCAATACGCAGTGGCCACTGACGTACTGGCCCCAAGACAGGGAGGAAGCGTGGGCGCTTCCAGAGCTGCCTGGGGATGGTGATGAAGCCACTGCCCACCCCCACCTGCTCAGGGGCTCTCACTCAACCCCCTGTGGCTGTCCTCCCGCCTGGTGGCCTCCTGCCACGTGGCTGCAGAGCAAGTGCTGGGCTGGGGAGCCTGGCAGGGGGCTCTCTCCACCACTGCACCCTCCCAGCACGCAGACAGACCCTCTTTGTCAGAGAAGGAAACAGGCCACATGACCTGCCCGTCCTCAGCGCATCAGCTGAGCTCAGCTCCCTCTGACGCCGCTGGGGTCCCCCAAAGTGTGATGGCGCTCGAGACATGGCGTGGAAGGGAGCCCCGAGCCCAGCACCCAGCACCATCGAGTTCTGCAGTGAGAAGTCACTTCCCTACAAATTACCTTTCTAGTCTTCTAATGGCTTCAAGGAGAAAGACTTGATTTGGTGCTACAATGTTTTAACACCTTTGTAATACCTGCTAATCTCCCTTCGTTTAACTGAGAGGGCGCAGCCCTGGGGCCCAGCGTCTTGCCAGGCAGCAGAATCGAATTAGGATTTAATAACATTATTCTGACGTCACTGTGTTTTCTTGTACTCATATTATGAAAGATGAGACTTTTTTCCATTTATGAAGTGGTATAAAGTTTCCTGTTAGGTTACACTAAATATAAATGAAGGAAATAGAAAAATAAAAGAGATTTAGGTATGAATTAAAAGTAACTAATATCTAAGAAAACAAATTTGAGAAAGTCTGAAATCAGAGCGAAGGGAAATGCTGAAGGGGGATTTGGCAAGGCGGCCAAAATTGGGAGGACGTGGGTGTTGCAGGCCCGCATCCAACTTCTCACGGGAGCAGGACAGCAGGGGGGTGTCCCGGACCACGCCCAGGGTGCCAGCCAGCCCCCGCACCTGCCCCCTTCCCTGAACGGCACCCCTGGAGTGGACACGCCCGGTCGGAGGGTGGGGATCCGGCGGTTGATGGCTTTCTGGGACCTCTGAGCCGCACCTGTGGTTGGGGGTCACCTGCCGTGGCCGGGGCATGGGCGGGCCGAAGCCCAGATCTGGGGAATTGTCCATTGTCTCTGAGTCCTGGAGGCAGGCTGTGGTCCTGGCACACCGCCCAGCCTGCCTCGTCCACTCCTCAGTTAGAATCCTAATAAACGTGGTCCTAAATATGGACCCTGGCCAGACTCCTCCACTGCACCCTTACCCTCCCTCATGCCTGGCTCAATCAGGACTCTTTTGGGTACTTAGAGCAAAGTCCTGGGATGGCCGATCTAACCAGGATGGAGTGAGCCCGGTCACTCACCAAAATAACCATCCCTTCCATCTCTGCTGTGTTCCTGTCTGGGTGTCTACTCTCCTCCAGGAAGTCCTGGACGGGGGTGGGTCTTAGTAAGTCTAAGCCAATCACAGTCACTCCATCCCCCTAGCCAGTGATTGGCTTAGGAGGAGGCGGGTGGCCCGATTCTGGCCACTGAGACGTGAGGCTGCCTCTGAGATGCCTGGCACCTTGGCAGCCATCCTAGGCTCAGGAGGTACATTAGCCTGAAGGGACTGTGCTGAGAACGACAGGGAGAAAGACAGAAGGCTCTGGGTCCTCGGACTTCGCACTGGGCGGGATAATCAAGTCTTTAATCCAAGACATATTGGTTGGGTTTTCTGCTCCTTGCAGCCAAAAAGCAGCCCAGGGGATACACGCAGGGTGGGTGCTGGGCAGGGGTCGGGGGAGCCGCGGCCTCAGGAACCAGACGCCAACGCCCGCTCCCTCTGTCTGCTCTTCTATAGCCTGAGGGCGTGAGGGTGGGTGTAGGAAGCTTGTTTGGTCAGGGGAGGCCTGGGAACCATTCTCTCTCCTGGGATCCCAGTAAACTTGAGATCAGGGCCAGCCCCTGCCCAGGCCATGGCCCCAGGAGTCAGCGGGCTCCGGCACAGCTGGGAAGCTTGGGCACCCCCATCGGGTACCCCTACCATACTCCTCACCCCATGACTTCTCTGCCATGTGGACAAGAGCACGACACCCCCAGACCTGAACGTTTCTTTTATGGTGCCTTTTTTTTTTTTTTTTTTTTTTTCAGAAGCCCTATGGTGCCTATTTTTAATAGTGGTTTTATGGCACAAGGTTTTTCTATTTCCTTGTAGGTTACGACTCATCAATGTTTTTCTTTTTATTTTATTCTATTTCTTCATTTTTAACTGTGTTGGGTCTTCATTGCTGCGTGCAGGCTTTCTCTAGCTGCGGCGAACGGGGGCTATTCCTCCTTGCCGTGTGAGGCTTCTCATTGCAGCGGCTTCTCTTGTTGTAGAGCACGGGCTCTAGGTGCGCGGGCCTCAGTATTTGTGTCGCACGGGTTCAGTAGCTGTGGCTTGCGGGCTCCAGAGCGCAGGCTCAGTAGTTGTGGCGCACGGGCTTAGTTGCTCCGCGGCATGTGGGATCTTCCCAGGCCAGGGCTCAAACCCATGTCCCCTGCATTGGCAGGTGGGTTCCTAACCACTGAACCACCAAGGAAGCCCACTACTCGTCAATGTTTGAGTGTTAAAAAAAAATTGTTTTCTCCCCCTTTGTTTTTACTATTTTTCATCTGTTTCACTAGGTATTGGGGTAGAAGATTCTGAGATCCTGCTTCACGTTAGCATTTTTACCCCAATTTCAGCTCCGCGGCCCCCTCCTGAGCAAGCCACCCTGTCACACCCCCTAGGAATGCTGCCTGGCTCAGCAAAGCAGGCGAACCATCTACCACCCCTCTGCGGCCTGCAGGGGATGAAGGCAATGTGTCATTACACAATGGACCACCTGCCACGTTCCCTGTGCCACGGACCGCTAGCTCTGACTAATGGAACACTTTCCTATGTGTTCTTACTTACTGTGAAGAAAACAGGACTCCGTGAGCGCAGCTCAGCACGAGCTCTTACTGTAAAAAATGTGGAGCCTAGTTATGAAAAAATGGGTCAGAGCCGTGGATCAGACCAGATGAAGGTTTTCAGCCAGACCGACTGGGGTCCGAGTTCTGGGCCTCCGTTTTACTCCATGTTTCACCAGCCATGGCTGAAACTGTACAATAGCTCCTTATTTAACTAAGGGACAGAATATGGGCAAGTCACACCATCTCTCCGAGGCTCAGAGCCCTTCTCTATCAAATGGGGATGATAATAATAACAGTAGGCCCGCTGTCATTCTGAGGAGTATAAAACGTCGTGCAGGGAAGTGCCTGACACCAGGTGTGGCTTTTTTCTGTCAAAATCGGGAATGGCTGTCACTATTTAGAGCAAGACTTAAAGAAATGCAACCCTCAGGTACAGTTATGTGCAAACCCCATGAATTTACGCTGCTTGTCAATAATCATCGCTTGCTTCCCGTCCCAGTTTTCTCAGACTTGAGCTAAAGGGACCTAATGAGAAGCCCGCAGCCCCCAGGTCAGGGTCAGAATCTGAGCTCCAAGCCAGCAGCTGCGAACCCCCTTCACCTCCAGCTCCAGGTGTTCAAGCCCAGCACCCCCTCCCCTCCCCCGGGCTCCCTCTCCACCCGCCCTACCCGGGCAGCACTACCCTCATCCCCCCGCTGTCCACCCTGGACGACGCATGTGGACGTCCCTTTCCTCTCCGGCCTCTGCAGCAATGCCCATGCCCAGTCCGGGCGTCTCCACCCTCTCTAGAACCGGGGCTTTGCTCCCCGCTGGGCTGGAGAGGACAGTCCATGCCTGTTCTCTCCAGCTCAGGGCCAGACACGCTGTAGGCGCTTAATCGATGCCTACGGGTAAGTACTCTGAAAGGTTCCCTCACTCTCCACCCTGTCACCTGTGCTCATCACACCATGTTTACCACCTGTGTGTCGACTGCCCGTTTGGGACCCAGGAAGCGTTTGCTCTCTGCTCCGTACCCACCAGCTGTAAGATTCACGGCACACAGTAGGTCTTCAGGAAATAAGGTCCCCACAGTCCACCACGATGGAACTTTGGGTACTCCTCGTAAGCTGGATTCCTCCAGGGAGCCCCGAGCACTCCCCGTGTGCATGCACACACCTCACTAAGTGGGATGAAGTGGGGCCCAAGAGAGAGCGGGAGGGGACAGGGCAGCAGAGACAGAACGCAGCAGAGCCGCACCAGTTCACTGAGCCTAGTGACAAGCTACCAGCAGCCAGCTCGATACCTTTCTACCTGTCTGATGGCTAATCAAAGTCTGCCTTCCCTAATCCTGCCCACGTCCCTCACATTGATCCCAAACAGCGAGCACACGTCCGGGGGCAAAGAGAATGCAATTAACAGCCCGGTGGCTTCATTCCAAAGCTGTCACCCTCCAGTTTGCCCTAACGCTGCAGATTTTCTATCCTCTGGGCTATTTCTCTCCTCACCTTTCCTTTCTGCAATTCACGTTCGAAACAATAAGCAGGGCAAGAATTTATAAAAAGAAACTATGGGATTACACCAGGGATTCCCAAACTTTTGGAAGTCATGGAACCTTTCCTTAAAAGAACTCATGGCAAATGGAAGCTTTATAGTTATATTTAGAGGAAGCAGATATTCACTGGGCACCTTCCACTCACAGCAGTCCTATCAGGTTCAGAGAGGTAAAGATAGTTGCTGAAGGTCACACAGCCAACAGGTAGTGCTGGGCTTTGAACCCAAGTGCTGGCTCCAGGCACAGGGCTCGGGCCTCCCACGCCCAGGATGGCTGCCTAGGCCGGGGGCCTGTTTGCCAGACCCCAGTGGTCTCACATGGGGCAGATGGGTGGCCGAGATGGGGCAGGCGGGGCTTCCAGACCCAGGCACCCTCCCTGGCCGGACCAGAGGGACCCTGCCTGTCCCTTTCAGATCTGACCCACAGGGTCAGGCCTTAAGCACGAGTGGCCGGCAGAGCTTGTCCCCGAAAGGCTTAGAGGCAGCACCTGGTGTGGGCGGGACTCTCAGACTCCCACCCAAACTCCACGGCTGACCTGGGGGCCGGGGCGCAGGGCTCAGTCTGTGGGTGGCAGAGAATGCAGCCCAGAGTAATTCCAGGTGTTTTAGTAAATGGGATAAAGTTGGGACAGCGGGAGAGAGGGAGGGGTGAACTGGAGCTCAAAGCCCAGGCAGGTGGCTCAGCTGAGATGGACGGGGGTCGGGGGGTGGGAAAACTCGGGGCACTAGGACCGGAACCAGGTGTGGACGCCTTAGAGAAGCCGCACCGTGGCCGCCCTCCCTGGCCCTGCAGCCTCGCTTCTCTGGGGCTGTCCCCCAACAGCCAGGGCGATTCCAGGGCTGGCTGGGGACCTCAGCCCAGGTCCTTCTGGGAAAGCTACCGACAAACGTGAAGCTGCAGGCCAGCCCTCCAGGACCGTGTTTCCAGCCCCCTCACCCGGCCAGAGGGCTGGGGCTCAGCCCGGCGACAGGACACACAGCACGGTAGGGGTGCTGGGGACCCACGGCCCTGACATCGGGCCCTCTGTCGGCAGAAGGTCCCTCCGTCGCTCTGGAGAGGCCTCTAACCTTCAGTCTGGGAGGGTCCACGCGTGGGGGTGAGGGGTGGCGAGACAGGACCCGAGACCAGCTATGGGGCAGAAGACACCCCACCCCGGGTGTTGGCTGAAACGCGGACGCAGCAGCCCTCGCTCCTGCGGCAGCTACAGTTTTCTCTGAGACCCTGGGGGTTGGCAGGATGCGGCTTGAAGGACCCTGAAGGAAAGTGGGAGGCCACTGGGGCCCTGAGAAGACTGTCCCCCACAGGCAAGGGTGCAGAGGTGCTCACTGGGACCAGGACGGATGGGAAAGAGGCGCCCCTCCCCCCAAGGCAGACTCCTGCCACACGTTCTCATCACACAAGAAATACTGTGAACGCTCTTTTAAAACAAAGACAAGATGCCAGGACGGGTTTCCTTCCTCTGTTAGAGCATGCTCCCAGGTGGATCCGTGTAGATCCAGATCCAGTTTTCAAGTTAGCACACAAATTCCACTGCAGGATCACGGACCGTCCTAGCCACTCCGCGGGTGACCCACACAGGGCTGCTCCGGCGTCCTGGGACGTGCCTGCCTCCACCCCTCCCCCCCCCCC
>NW_020175040.1:2563889-2575821 GCF_003031525.2 Neophocaena asiaeorientalis asiaeorientalis
CACGTGGTTCTCAGGGCTGCCGCGCAGCCCTTTCCTTCCGCTTCAGCCAGGTTCGCCAGCTGTGGGTGAATAAGACGGTATCTCGCGCTGATTCAATTTGCACTTCCCTGCTGGCCGGGCAGGTCTAGCATCTTCTCTCTGTCAGTTGGGCCGCCTATCTCCTCCTCATTGAACTCATATCCTTCAGCCATTTCCTGTTCGGTCGCTTATCTTTTCCTCTTACTGTGATGTGCTGTTTATATATTCTGGACACTCAGGATAGACTTCTCCGGGGAGAGCAGCAGGTTGGAGGCTGCTGTGGGAGGCGGCGGGCTCGTCTCTAACCGCAAGCTCTGTGGCCTTTTCTTCCCAGTTGCACTGAGATATAACTGCCATGCAGCCCCGTATGAGTTTAAGGCGTATGGCATAATGATTTGACTTACATACGTTGTGAAGTGATTACCAGAGTTTAGTTAACATCTGTCACCTTAAATAGATACAAAGGAGAAGAAAAAAACTGGTTTTTCCCTTGTGACGAGAACTCTTAGGATTGACGCTCCTAACAAGTTTCCTAGAGATCGCGCAGCCGTGGTAACTCCGGTCACCATGCTGTACAGCACGTCCCGGGACTTTCACTGGACGCCTGTGGCGTTGCTGATTGACAGCTGAGACATGGTACCGTGCAAGTTAGGGTGGTGCTGGAGGAGGGGGAGTACGTGGGGGCCACAGCAAGTCCTCACGGGAGGACCGGTCATTCCTGCTTTGAATCCACCTGCTCCTCCCACGGGGAGGAGCATCAGTTCTCAGCCCCTCCCACAGGGAGGAGCATCAGTTCTCAGCTCCTCCCACAGGGAGGAGCATCCGTTCTCAGCTCCTCCCACAGGGAGGAGCATCCGTTCTCAGCTCCTCCCATGGGGAGGAGCATCAGTTCTCAGCTCCTCCCACGGGGAGGAGCATCAGTTCTCAGGCGGCCCTGTGGGCAGCTGGTTTCGAGTGGGGGGCTCGGCACCAACACCCAGAAGCACCCAAGGCCAGGGACACTGTATGTGCCTTCACAGCAGGAGCAGGGGTGCCCACGCCCTCTGGGTGCAGAGCTGGGGGGCGGGGGTGCTGAGGTCACAGAGGTGCCTCCTCCCCCCGCGAGAGGAAGCCCAGCCTGGAGGAGACGCCCCGCCTGAGCACAGGAAGGCTGTGCCCCTTCCATTAGCCTCTTTTGCTCATGCCACTTCCTCTTGGGACCAGACTCCAGGCTCAGACTTGGAGGCAAAAATGTGCTTGCAGGTTATCTGGTGGGGACAGCAGCTGGTGGGGAGCGGGACCCAGGGCTCCAGGGCTGGAAGGGGCTTCAGACTCGTCCCAAACTGAGGTGAGAGGGCTGGGTCTTTTCACCCCTGCATTTGGGAAGGTGGGGGGTTCTTCGCAGAGGCAGCTCCTGCAGGGGCTCAGCTGTCTGCCAGGTGGGGACTGACAGCCTGGGTCCCACCTCACTCGGCACAGCTGGGTCTCGGGTCTCGGGTGTCGGTGGAGGCCCCCGGCCCAGCCCTGCTGCCCCTCTCGCCCCACAACCCCTGCTTCCCTCTCTGTTTCCCACTTGGCTCGAGGCAGCCAGGCCTCAAAGCCGCAAGGCTCTCTGTGCTGGGGATTCACGGAACTAACAGGCGTGTCCCGTCAGCACCCGCATGGTACACCTGGAGTCACAGTTCAGACTAGCAGGAAGCTGGACTTGGAGACCGGGGCAAGGGCAGACCCGAAGGAAGGGCATTTGCGGCTACCTTTCCAATGGCATGCCCTGCAGATCTCAGATGTGCCGGCCGCCACACAGCCACCTGCAATGAGTCCTCTCTCTGTATCTGTGTGTACCCACATCTCTCTAGCTATCTACTACTGGTTCCATTCCTCTGGTGGAATCCTGGCTAACACAGATGAAAAGTCAGGAAGAATTTAACTCGGAGAGGGGACCGACCACAAGCACATTTTGCTCCAGTCGGTACAGATGACTTTCCAAGACGCGTCTGGCAGTCACCTGGATACCTAGCCATCTGTGGCTTGAGCAAAGTTGGCCAAGGTCCTTGGTCTGGACGGCACGGTCAGTACAACAGGCGTCCAGAACACAGGTGACCGGCCCGCGATGAGCAAAGACACAGCGCAGAAGAGAAGATGAAGATGGACACTTGTCCTGAAGATGGTTGCTCAAGGAGACGGTCACGAGAAAGTGGTCGGCGTTCAGAGTTTCCCAGGACCTGGGTGGCCAGTCCGTAGTCACGAGGAGAAAGCCAGAGGGGATTTACTGTCCAAGACGCCGTGGTCAAGAACATAGGCCTTGAGGGCAAAGCCAAAGTGGACAGTGCGGACAGGACTTCGCTGGCCCAGAACGAGGCTCGGGGACGCAGAGCCGACGCCAACAGTGCCAGCAGCCGTGCAGGTTGCCCACCGCCTTTGTGTCCTTGGTGGAAGGTCGTCCTTGAGATGAGCACCGTGTGCATTTCTGCTGGACGCAGGCTGCGGTTTATTTTTCTTATTTATCCAAGAAGATATTTTTGTTCATTAAAACCTAGTTACTTGCTGTATCCAGCCAGGATCCTGGAGTGCGCGCTTGGTTAATTTAAGCAAGCAGAGCTTTGACGAAGTAATTTTATTGTCCTCTGGGATTGGCCGGCTTATGCCAAGCCTCACTCTTTCCGTTGAAATGGAGTTAATTTCTGCTGAAATTGCTTCTCAGCAGACAAACACGTTCCCCATCACGGAGGGCTGCTGCTTCTGCAGCTCTATGATTCCTTAATTGACACAGCTGGGCAGCACGGTGTCAGTGCCCTACAGATGGAGACTCCCGGCAAGGGGGAAGGAGGTGGAAGGGGTGCCGCACCTGCTCAGCCCCACACACCTGGCCAGGATCAGCCCTCAGCCACTAAGTCACGAGTCATCCAATAACTGGTACAGCCCAGGCCCTGTGCGCCCAGCTCTGTGCTCAGCACAGCAAGAGGGTGCGAGGAGGAGGGACTGTGACCCCTGCCTTCAGAGACCTCAGTGAGACTTACACGCCACGCTCAGAAACAACACAGGGCAGAGCGGACTCAGGCTTTGGCCCTGGTCCATGATACGAGAGGACGGACCCACCTTCTGATGGGACCCGAAAAGGGAAGAGAATGGCCCTTGCTATGAGGAGCCCCGACGCTTCTGGTGAACTTCAGGGAGGGGGGTGCATGGACTGAGTGAAGGGGCCCCGAGGGGCAGGAAGACACTCTGTGTACTTCAGAGAGGAGGTCAGGCGAGGGGCAAAGGCCAGGGCTGGGGTCAAAGCCATGATGATTAAGCCAGCATCTGAGGCGTAAAGCGGGTCAAAGGTAAGATCAAGGCTAGAGGGAGGGTCCTTGGTCCCATAACCGGGGCCATGGCCAGCACCATGGAGAGCTCCAGCAGAGGCTGGGGCAGCCGGTGGGCATAAATACTCAGGTCCCACTTGCGCAAGAGGATAGCTATAAGCCCGTATTCTTTAATTCAGCCTTGGCTGGAAAATGAAACTGAAGCAGAAGCTATGGGCTTTGCCTAGCAGTTAATGAAGAACCTTGAAAAAAATGGGAATCTGTTGACTCAGATGCTTTGAGAAGACAAGCAATAAGGTAGCCATTACATCTTGTCAGATGGATTGGGAGAGTGCTGGGGAATATTTGCATACCAATTACCAGGAAATTTAAGTTCAATCTATACTTATTTTGTGTCTTGCCTTCAGAAAGTTGAGTTTCTGTCTACATCTGTTTGCTAAGAAGATCCATTTTCCTGTAATATTGAAATTTTGTCGTGATAGTTTCAGCAAGTGTTGACTTGTAACCCTGAGATTAAACATGTTTATTAGAAAACGCTACATTTGTTAAAATGTTTGTACAAGGAAAGCATTCATGCAAAGTTCTGCGTTTACCTTGACGATAATTAACCCACTGCTTCCCTCACTCACCCTGCAAACCACAGTCAGCTCGGACGTATAAGACAACGCTGCGTTCCTTACTATTGAGAGCACAGCAGAATGCCACTTCCACGGAAAATGTATTTGCAAGGACAGCTAAATGACTCTTAACATACGGACTTTTAAACCCAACGCATAATCTTTGTTCACGGAGGGGCAGGGGTGCATGGCTCCGGGCTCAGGAATCCCACGTCTGATCCTGCCCCAGACGGAGGCTGCAGCCTCTCGCTGTCTGCGACCCAGCTCAGGCGTGAAGCCCCTGTCGCCAGGGCCCAGGCCCCTGCGGACCACGCGCTTTCCATTTTACTCACGTGTACTGAGTTGTCTCTGCATCTGCTACCTGTACGTTTCAGGTTTTGCTTTCGAGCTGAGCTAGGCTCTTAAAACACAGGACACTTGAGCATCTCCGCACGCTTGGGGTGCATGGGGGCGGGCTGCCATTTGACCTGGACCTGCAAGTCCCATTTTTAACTGCTGCTGGGTTAACTAGCTGCGTACGAGTCAAGACCTTCACAATGCTCAGCACAAAACAGGACTTACTGGTTGTGTGACACACTGGTGAACAAATGGATGAATGAATGCATTTTAAAAAGCAGGTTAAGTTTGGACTGTGAAAATGAACCAAGGAAACGTAAACCACACTGGAGCCGGGGAGCCGTGAAGGGGGGGGTCTCACGCACACCCCGCCACCAGAGCCCACGGGCCAGCAGGAACAAAGAAAGGAGGTCTCCCTCTGACCCAGCAACGAGCTGCCACCGCAGCCCTCCCCCCACCTTCAGGGGCCATTACGGGGAGCTCTGACCTACCCAAATGTGTCCTTCTCGGAACCCACCTTGAAGACCACAGCTCTAAAACGAAACAAACTGAGTAAGATGCCCATTTCAACCGGCACCTTGAGGATTCCAAGGATATTCAGGACTCTAAAATTGCCTCTTTACAAAACGCTGCTTCTAACTTGACCAAGGCGAATGAACAAATGAGATAGGATAAGAAGGTACAGGAGGCCTCTCCACCCCCATCACCAACCCCCAACTTCCTCTGCCCCTGCTGCACCTGCTTTGGGAAGCCTCTTCCTCACTCCAGCCCTCTCCTGAACTTCCCTTTTCCCTTCACCTCCCCCTACTCACTCCTCCCCTAAACCTGTTAGAACCTGCCCCTTTACATCAGACCCTCCGACGGTGCTGATGCTAAGCCCCTCATTTCCCATCTCCCTGACACGAAGGCCAAACTGTAAGCCGTAGTCAAAGATTCTCCTCGAGTTCCTGAAGACGCTCACAGACTCACCGAGGAACTTCACACAGTCATCTAGACTAACCCGCCGGGTTTCCCAGACTTAGACCAGCCAGTTCACCCTCGGCAATGACGGCCACGCCAACAAGTTAGCTGTGAAAACAGCGAATTGGAAAGATCCTGAAAAATCTCTAGAACTGCAAACGGGACCAACCCCTGCCTTGTTATAGGACCAGGCATGGCAATCCCTAAATGACCTCCCATGGCAACGCTAAGGCTGTCCCCAAGACTGTCGATCGAAATAAGATTGAAGGCGGCACTCAGAAATCCAGGGAGCCTGTGTACGGCTATTACAGTCGACTCCTGATTGTTTATAAGAAGAACTGTTGTCTCCCAAGGATGTTGAATCCACCTGGGTAGCCTTCAACTCTACATTCATTAATGGGCTAAACCAGGACATTCTCTCCTGGTTAAGAGAACCAGACTAGAACGGGAAACTATGTCCACTCCAGACTTAGTTAATTGGCCAAACCAATCAGCCTGCACCCTGGATGATTCTACTAAGAAAAAGACCCTTAAAATCCTTAATATCCAACTTCAACAGATGGCGTCCCCTAACCAAAGTCCTCCCAGCCTCCATCATTATTATAAGAAGCCAGGACATTGGAAGAAAGACTTCTAGAAACCAGAATGCTCCGGGCATCTCTGGTCACCCAACCCATCTTTCCAAAGTCCTCCCACGTCCCAGGGACGGGACTCCAAGGAATCAGGAGCTTTTGCAAGCCTCCCTCGTAATCAGCTCAGAGAAACAACCCTCCGGACTGGGAATGAATTTCCGTCCAAGCTTATCGATACTGGAGATACACTCGGTGCTCAACCCACTCCTACCAAACAGCCTCTGCCTCAGAGCACTCAGTAGACCTCAGCAGGTCACGAAGAACGACACCGAATCCACAACGCTTCGTGCTCTCCCACAGAACGGCCGGGTCATGCCATGGTGACCATGCCTGGTCACGTCCAGACTGGTGGCGACGGTGAAGGGCAGGTTGACCACACTGTTCACAGTGCTGCATGGTGTGAACTTTAACACCAGCGTGTGGGCTTCCGTGATGCTTTTCCAAGTAATGAATTCTCAGCAGACGGTATCACGTGAATATTATGTAGCATTATATGGGAGGATGTTGGACCTGGGGTTGGTGTCATGTTCCCAAAATACAATCAAGAGAAACTGTCCACACTGCTCCCTCCCAGGTGCTCCATTTGCCTGCTGGACCATTCGAGGTTTGGCAAGTGGATTTCACAGAGCTGCCCCCATCTTGCGGGCATAAATATGTCTCGGTGATGATGTGCATGTTTTCTCACTGGACTGAAGCTTTTCCACGTAGACAGGCCACTGCCTCCCCCGTGGCTAAGGTCCTACAGGAAAGGACTGTTCCTACCTGGGGAGCCCCTCCTGAAATTCACAGTGATCAGGGAACCTGCTCTACTGGTCAAGAGCTACAAGCCTGTACCGTCCGGCCAGTTCTGCAACATTTTCACTGTGGTTATCCATCCCCAGGATGACTTGAGTGTACCAACAGAATCATCAAAACCCAAGGGGCAGAATTTGTAGAGACCCTTCAAACACCCTGGTTCCCACTCCTTGGGAACCCGCCGACTCTGTAGCCCCTGCCTCTTCTGATCACAGTTGATAAAAGGAGATATACTTTAATATTGTAAGGGCCTAACTGCATCCATTGACAGCAACCATACATTAGTGGAACAACGTTTCCACAGTGCGTTCCCAGGAGCTGAAGACCTTAAGCATCACACCTTATAACCCAGAGATTTCGTCTATTGGAAATCCTCCAGTAAATCCTCCTCTTACCTCCAGAAAGACTCTCTTCAGCCCCATTGGAAGGGCCCCCGTCAGGTGCTGCTGACCAGCCCTTGTGCCGCTAGATTCCAAGGAATACACTCTTGGATCCATGTGTCACATCTAAAGAAATCACCAAACCCTGACTGGACCTGAACACCAAATGGAAATTTTACTTACAACTAAAGGTAAAGATTTCCAGGAATTGAAGCAGATGATAGCTGAAGGAGACAGCTTTCCCGGGATGACTGGACCAGAACTGTGTATCTTTTCCCCACCATTAATTCTCACCTTATTTTCTCCCTTTCTTCCTTAGAAAGACAATGCTCTTATCTGTATTTCCCAATCTACTGCCGAAGGGGGAAACCCTTCTGATTACTGGATTTGCCACCAGAAACCCTGATCTGTCCATGACAGCGGTGACTCTCTAGTGGTATTTTAAGTATGCTTGCCGTAACAAAAGAACCTCTCTCTGTGCAGACTTTGGGGACAACGTCCACAGAACAGGATGGTTTCTCCCTGAATATTCTCCAAATGCCACTGGCCCCTGGCTCCAAAGGGCAAAGCAACAAATCCCAGTGAAAGGCACTGTTAATGATCAAACCCTAGCAAGGGGGCTGCAAGAAACCGTAGCAAGAACCTTATGTGCGCCACCTGGATCTGTCTTTGTCTGTGGTGGACGGGGCTCCCCAGGAGCCCTTGAGTGTTTGGAGAGCTGGCAAATGGGAGAGATACTTAACTGTCCCTGTTAGTATCCATGGTAAATCTGAAGCTTCCCATTAATCTTCCCCACTAAACCTTCACAAGTGTCTTGAACACACGACTCTGAGTTGGCCTTCACAGGGAGAGCCTTTCCCCTTGATCTGGAGTAAGTGCCAATGAGCGTATGATCAGAAACTTACCGCTAATATCAAGACAGCTGGCCGATTCCACAGCCAAGGCAACAGCAGCCCAACAACGATCGCTTGACTCATTGGCTGAAGTAGTTCTAGACAACTGCATAGCTGAACAGCAGGCAAATACCAGCTGCTGCAGCTATCTAAACACCTCTGGGGAACTAAACAGTCGCACCCGATCAAGGAACAAGCATCCTGGTTATCCGTTCAGTCAGCTACCTTTCGGTCTAGGGTCATGGTTTAGAACCATCACACCCTCTGAATTTGTCAATATTACATTTTTATAAAAATATTCATTTATTTATTGGGTTGCACTGGGTCTTAGCTGTGGCAGGTGGGCTCCTTGGTTGCAGCAGGCGGGCTCCTTAGTTGCAACTCGCTGGCTCCTTAGTTGCGGCACACGTGCTCCTCAGCCGTGGCATGCGAAATCTTAGTTGCAGCAAGCACGTGGGATCCAGTTCCCTGAGCAGGGATCGAACCCCAGCCCCCCACACTGGGAGCGCGGAATCCTAACCGCTGCACCACCAGGGAGGTCCCTGTCATACTACTTTTAATTCTGCTTTGTGTAATTGTTTGAAGACTTTGAACTTGATGCCTGTCAACACCCTGCAGAAATGATGTCCTGAATAGAAAGATGTCGGCTTAACACTGAGGTGACTGCTCACACTGATAACCTTCACAAGATACGATCCTAAGAGCGATAATGCGTGAGATTGCCCCCTTCGACCCTCCGTGTTACTCAAATGTGGCCTCACAAGGTTTATGATCCCTATGCACTTTCACCTCTGATGTGGGACATGACATCCAGGAAAGGTTCTTTTTGGCACCGAGGGACAAAAGCCAATTCTGCTAAAATTGGATAACCTGACCCTTGATCAGTGACGCTTTCAAGGAAAGACCTTGATCAAAAGGGGGAAATGTGAAAACGAACCAAGGAAACCTAAATCAGACTGGAGCTGGAGAGCGATGGGGGGGCTCTCTCACGCCCACAGCTCACATACCCAGCAGGAAGAAAGAAAGGACGTTGCCTTTCCAGCAACAAGCTGCCCACCACGTGCAGCCTATGTCAAACTGCCATGTCCCTCCCCAGCTTCTCCCAAAACCTAATACAAGCTCACCTTCCCCATAGGGGAAGTCTCCTTAGGCTTGCCTGTTGTTTGCCATAGTCTGCTTGTCCCGAACTGCAGTTCCTCTGCTATTCCTATATAAACTCATTTTGGCCAGCTAGAGACCTCATTATTTCATCTTCAAGGCTGACAGGAACTCAGGCCTCCTGGGAGAGCAAAATGCCTTAAATTCACGAGATGAATCACTAGCATCAGGGGCAGGAGGAAGGCAATGTGTTGGGAGCCAATTTAACCGAAATCTTACACAGCCTCACTTGGCGCCAGAGGCTGCCTAACACATAACTCTGCCCAGACCTGGACAATGTGACGGGAGGAGGGGGAGTCTGTCCAACCGATCCTGCAGGTCTCTGCTTGCCCTTGAGGGCAGGAGAGGCATCCCGACTGCCTAGACAATCTCCAGCGTGGGGATCTAAACTCAGACAAATTTGCATAGCACTTAGGAGCTGTGTGGCCCTGGGCAGGTGACTCAACCCCTAGAGCTGTTTCCTCAGCTGTGCAATAGGGATAAGTGAGGGTGCAGCCTCATCAAGGCATGAGATGATTCGACATTCTGCACCCACTCGGCACTGAGAAGGTGCCTGTGCAGCCGTGAGCTTTGTGGGGCAAGTGACACCACCAGCTACCCTCCAGTAGGAGCAGCGGCCCCGGCTGTCAACTTATGGCGTGGCGTGCGTGGCACGGTCACCACCAAAGACGCGACTCACAGGCACGGCAGGAATGATGCTTCACTCAGAGAAGAGAGCGGCAGGACTAGCTACGGCAGTGGGTGCTGGTCTCCCAGGACCAGCAGGCCTGGCCCAGAGCCCCAGCCGCGTAGGGCGACGGTCTGCACACAGCCCTCTTATGCTGCAGGCAAAGGACCCGGTCCCTCCACGCTGGGAACACATGCAGTGATGGGGCTGGACAGGGGCCACATGACACACACATGAGCCCAACAGGGAAAGATATTCCCAAACGAAGAGGTGTGCCCGGGCTGCCCTCCAGAGAAGGACTGTTCCAGGTCTGGCACCATCTCTTCCCACCTACAAGCTGAGTGTGACTGCCTTTCCCAACGAGCAGCAGTACGGCCAGTAAGGTCGGGGTGTCCACTGCTTCTCCTGGACGGTCTGCACCTCCTTCCCACCTGCGTCGTTAGGAAGGGCTAACGAGGCAGGACAGACGGATGCCGACGCAGACCTTAGCCCGGAGCCAGGCCCAGCCACCTTGGTGCTTCCTTCACCTCGTTTGCTCTCAGTGTTTATTAGTTTCTGATTACAGAATTAATATATGTTCGTGGTGAAAAAACAAAAAGAATAAACGTCCCCGAACATGCAGGAAAGTGGAAAGAGCACAATTAAAGTCATTCACGAGCCCATTACTGTTGTTAATATTTGGAGTATTTCCTTGCAGCCTTTCTTTCTACGAATGTACGTACACATATTATGAACAACTTGGAATTACATTATTTGTAAGGTTTTTAACATACATTTTTATTTAACATTTCCCCCACCCTTTACCACATATTCTTTGAAAGCACACTTTGAATGCCCCGACGATATTTCGTGTTAGGGGTGTGACTCGTTTTTATCACTCTCGTGATGCAGTTCTCGCAGATGTGATGTTCTGAGTCGCACGTTTGTGTAGACAGACAACGGTAGCATTTTGCATTTATCTCTTTCTCTACTTAATTCCACTTCACGCCCCTTCCTCAGATGGCAGTAATTTTGATCTAGTCTTTTCCAGGGAAATTCAGTCACTTGAGATTTAAAACGAGATCGTTTCCACTTCTTCCCTTTTTTCTCTTCTCCTGGGTTGACTGCTAAGTTTCATTCTTTTCTGTTTCTCAAGAGCAAAACCCTAAACGCCTCAGGACATGAAGCCAGTGTGGGAACCTCGTAGGAGAAGCTCTCTGAGGCACCAAGAGGGCCAAGACCGCACTCCCCGGGGGGCAGGGGATGCATCTGCTTCTCCCCTGGCCGCTTTCAAAACTCCTGAAGCCCCTCCACCAACCCCCTGACCAGTGGCATCAGACTCTGGGTCGGCTCGGCCCCAGCACTTTTAAAACCTCCCCAGGTGGGCTTGAACACCAGCTGAGGACCTTTTGCTCTGCAGACCCAAAGGCAATGACCCAGGAGCAGCTCAGACTCTGCACTGTGATGAGACCCACAGGTGGTTTACAGGGAAAGTGATCCAAGGGGTAAAAACCATTTTTACAGCCCTTGACCCCGTCTGTATTGACGATGTAGGAGGGACAATATGCTGAATGGGATGACTTTGGGGGGGGGGTCTGTGCTGTGAGCCCCCCTTGCCAAGGGGTGGCCGGGTGTTGGCCTGTGACCTGAGAAAGCGACTGGAGGGACCAGTGGTCTGTGGACCAGCACACAGGACAAGTGAGAGGTGGCCCGCGCAGCTAGGCTGAGGGGCTCGGGTCAGGGGAATGTGCGGGGGTGGGGGACGCATGAGTGTGTCCCGTGGGCTGGAAGGACGCCTCCCAGCTGCCTGGAGGCCCAAGGGGGACCCTGCAGACAGAGCTGGAGGCGGGTCCCTGGATGCCTGGGGGCTGAAGCCCCCTGAGGGGGCTTCTCTGAGGAGCCCATGAAAGCACCTGTAAGAGGAAGGGTTGGCTTGAAACATCTGGAAAGTTCCAGAAACCAGAGAACAACCATGTCCCAGTCAAGGAAAGGCCTTCCTGCTACCCCTTCTCTGCTCCAACCCTGGAGTCGGCCAAGGTTGACGGGATGGTGGAGGAGCAAAAGAATGAAGGGACCAGAGCCTGGTTCCAGTCTGGTCTGACCGCTACCACAGAGCAGACGTTCGGGTCCTGGGGTTGAAACGTACTTTGTGGTTTAGAGTGGCCGGAGGACCCTGTGTTGCCGTCACAACTACAACAACCATGGCTACCCCTTGT
>NW_020175040.1:2575839-2582362 GCF_003031525.2 Neophocaena asiaeorientalis asiaeorientalis
CCTAGGCTGAGGGGTGGGGCACAGAATTCCCAGGGCTTAGGAATCAGGTTAGGAGAAACGACATCTGTGAGGGGGAGCGGAGACTCAGGCCTGGTTACGCGCAACTCCTAGCCGACCACGCAGGGCAGTAAGGGGGTGGTGGTGAAAAAAATGCAGCAACTTACCCTCTTGTGCTGTCCATGGGGTAAAGTAAAAGGGATATACAATAGCATCACACAGATGTTCATATATAATACCTGGAAAGATCTACATTAAAATATTAATAGAGAAATCTTTGGGTTATGGAACTGTGGGTCATTTTTATTTTAACTAGCATATATTATAGTTTTTACACAGAATATGTATTACTTTAATAAAAACAACAAGAAAACTTTTAGAAGTCTTTTTCTGTGCTGGCATAAGGTAAATGATCGTTTCTATTTACTTCTCGTTCTTTTATAGTTTCCCCTGAACACTGAAATCTTTCATCCGTCTACAATTTACTTTGGTGCAAGTTGAGGATCTGCCTGTGTTTTTTTCAGAATATTTAGCCAACGTCCCAGCAGCATTCGCTGAAAAGCCCAGCCTTTTTCTCTGGCGTCTTAGCCTCTCTTTCTCTTTTCTTGCTCCCCAGTTCCATGTCACCTGTACCATCAATACAGCTCCAGTGCCTGCAAGGGTCCGTTTTGGGGGCATTCCTCCTTTTCCACTTCTCTGCTCAGCTGTTCAGGTAGCAGTCCGGTGCCTTTTCATTTTGCACTGTTATCTGGGAGCATGAGGCCACCCTCCTTATCCCTCGATGTGTGCTCTTCCACACAAACTCTGGAGTTACTCTGTTCATTTTGAATCATACGTTACAGTGACTTAGGAAGAATTTGCATATTCGAACCGGTTAGGCTTCCATTCAGGGACCTGGATGTTTCTACACGTTTGCCTTCTTTAACGTCTGTCATCACCTTAACGTTTTCTTCCCTTTGACCAGTATCTGCAGTCTTCTAAGAAACATCCTTGACCAAAGAAAAATTAATCAATCTAGTTAAAGTTTGTTTAAAAAGTAACAAAATGGGGGCTTCCCTGGTGACGCAATGGTTGGGAGTCCGCCTGCTGATACAAGGGACATGGGTTCGTGCCCCAGTCTGGGAGGATCCCACATGCCGCGGAGCGGCTGGGCCCGTGAGCCATGGCCGCTGAGCCTGCGCGTCCGGAGCCTGTGCTCCACGACGGGAGGGACCCCAGCAGTGAGAGGCCCGTGTACCGCAAAAAAAAAAAAAAAAGTAACAAAATGGAAGCGCTACATATTTAAACAGAGACAACTAAAGCTGTGCTCAGAGGAACAGTCAAAGTCTTAATTCTTTTAATGTAAATAAGAAAAACTGAAACTTAGAAACCAATGGTAGATAAGAAAACTGGAAACTAAAGCAGTAAAGAAAATAGGAGGAAGGAAATAATAGCACTAGAAGTGGAATTAAAAACAGAAAGCCAAATCGTACCAATGTTTTCTTAGGCCAGTCTCCCACAGCAATAGAAATAAAACCAAAAATAAACAAATGGGACCTAATCAAACTTACAAGCTTTGTACAGCAAAGGAAGCCATTAAAAAAAAAAGAAAACCTACAGAATGGGAGAAAATATTTGCAAATGATGCAACTGACAAGGGGTCATACAACTCAACAACAAAAAAACCCAAACAACCCAATCAAAAAATGAGCAGAACAGGACTTCCCTGGCGGTCCAGTGGTTAAGCATCTGCCTTCCAATGCAGGGGACGTGGGTTCGATCCCTGGTTGGGGAACTAAGATCCCACATGCTGCGGGCCACCTAAGACTGCACACCACAACTACTGAGCCCGTGTGCCACAACTAGATAGCCCATGTGTCACAACTACAGAGCCCACATGCTCTGGAACCCACGTGCTACAACCACAGAGCCCACGGGCTCTGGAGCCCGTGCCACGACTAGAGAGAAGCTTGCATGCTACAACTAGAGAGAAGCCCGCGCGCCACAACAAAAGATCCTGTGTGCCACGACTAAGACCCAACAGAGCCAAAAACAAAAATAAATAAATAAAATTTTAAAAAATGGGCAGAACAACTTAATAGACATTTCCCCAAAGAAGACATACAGATGGCTAGTAGGCATGTGAAAAGATGCTCATCATTGCTAATTATTAGAGAAATGCAAATCAAAACTACAACGAAGTACGTCCTCACACCAGTTAGAATGGCCATCATTCAAAAGTCTACAAAAAAACAAATGATGGAGAGGGTTTGGAGAAAAGGGAACCCTTGCACACTGTTGGTGGGAATGTGAGTTGGTGCGGCCACTATGGAAAACAGTATGGAGGTTCCTCAGAAAACTAAAAATACAGTTACCATATGATCCAGCAATCCCACTACTGGGAATATACCTGGCAAAACTATAATTCAAAAATATATACACACCCTAATGTTCATAGCAGCACTATTCACAATAGCCAAGACATGGCAACAACCTAAATGTTCACTGACAGATGAATGGATAAAGAAGGCGTGGTATATGTATACAATGGAATATTGCTCAGCCATAAAGAAGAATGAAATAATGCCATTTGCAGCAACATGGATGCAACTAGAGGTTATCACACTAAGTGAAATAAGTCAGATACAGAAAGACAAATACCATATGACATCACTTATATGTGGAATCTAAAATATGATACAAATGAATCTATCTATGAAACAGAAACAGACTCACAGACATAGAGAACAAACTGGTGGTTGCCAAGGGGGAGGGGGGGAGGGAGAGGGATGGAGTGGGAGGTTGGGGTTGGTAGATGCAAACTATTACATCTGGATGGATAAACAACAAGGTCCTACTGTACAGCACAGAGAGCTATATCCAATCTCCTGGGATAGACCATAATGGAAAAGAAGATATAAAAAGAATGGCTATCTGTGTATACCTGAGTCACTTTGCTGTACAGCAGAGACTGGTACAGCTCTGTAAAACAAAACAAAACAACAACAACAGAAAGCCAGGAGAACTGATGAATGGATCCAAGGTCCAGTTATTTATCCTCCAGCTGTGATAACAGACTTACGTGTTTCTTCTTCTAGTCCTGCCAACTTCTGCTCCTGTGTTCTGAAGTTCTGTTGTTGGGTGCATATACATTTAGGATGGTTCGTGTCTTCCTGGAGACTTGTGCAGAATGCCCCCTTTTCTACTAATAGGATTCCTCTTCTGTTTTTTGAAGCCTATGTTGTCACATGTTAATCTGGCCCCTCTAGGTTTCGATTAGCATTTTATGGTATAGCTTTTTCCTTTCATCCTCTCTAAGTCATTATATTTAATGCAGATTTCTCATAGACGGCACTTAGTTGGGCAAGATCTGGTTATTTAAATGTACCAGAAAAATAATCCAAACCTCTGGCCAAACCAAAGCAAAACAAAACAAAAAATTTAGAATAAATTAACAGAAGAGTATGTTCGTGCAATTTGGGAAAACCTGGTTTTAGGAAGAGTTTCCCCCTCCCGGTAGGTGAAAAGGAGCTACAGCCTAGAGACTTACAGGCTCACAAGGACAAAATTATTTTTCCTGCAAGGATTTTAGTAACAAGGGCATTTTAAAATAAGTATGAGTGTGTAGTTGTAAATACCTACATATCGCTGGTAAAGTTATTTCTTCGATGGCTTTTGCGCAGAAGTTATATCCTTCCTTTTGCCCTCAGCACCCTCATCACAGAACAGAATCCCTTACTCACTGTTGTCCTGTTTTATCACTCACTGTTATAATTTTTTAATTTTACTTTGTATTTTAAATTTAATTAAAAGGCCTTTACACAAAGCCGTCGTATTGCTTCTCTACTCCCTACTTCGTTATCTCAAGATTTCTTGATCTTTCTAAACCGCACTTTCTAAAATTTCAGTATCTCTTGGGACTTCCCTGGTGGTCCAGTGGTTAAGGCTCCACACGCCCAATGCAGGGGGCCCAGGTTTGATCCCTGGTCGGGGAACTAGATCCTGCACGCCACAACAAAAAGAGCCCACATGCCCCAGCGAAGATCCTGTGTGACACAACTAAAGACCTGGTGCGGCCAAATAAATAAATATTTAAAAAAAATAAAATAAGATTTCAATATCTCCCATTAGAACATAAGCTCCACGAAAGCAAGGATTCCCGTTGGTTTTGTTCACTGGTGTGTTCCCAATGCCTAGAACAACACTTGCTATGTAGTTGGTGCTCCATTAATATTTGTTCATGATAAACAAGTGAGCTGCCCAGGATGAGAAGTCAAGTTGTGATATAATAAATACATCTGGTCATTATCCCAGTTCTTGGCAAAGGGCTTCGAAAGCGCTTGAGTGACAGGAGCGTCTTTGTTTGCTAATTAGGTGATTCCTGATGGGCCCCTAGAATGCTCCAGGGTCAGGGCTGGTCACCAGGAAGGTCCAGCCCGTGACCAGAGGCTGGAGCTTTGAGCTGCCCAGCCCTTGGGAGGGGAGGGGGACTGAGATGGAATCAAGCCTGTGGCCAATGACTGAATCAACCATGCCTCTCTAATGGCACCCTGATAAAAACTCTGGAAATGAGGCCCCGCGGGTCCTCCTGGTTGGCCAACGCAGTGTGGGCTGGGAGGGCGATAGATCTGAAACCCTGAAAACCTGGAAGATTTCTTTAAAAAAATATGAATAATCAAAACTGACTCAAGAAAAGGCAGAAAGATGGAATACACTTGGAACTGTGAAAGAAGATGATAAATTCATAGAAAAGAAAATGACCTCCGATGACAGCTTTGATGTTTTGGCAGGTTAGGTTTTAAAATTTTCTTCCCAAGCTTGGAGAGAATGGGCGGATTCTTGGCTGTGGGAACCTGCCGTGAAATCTCTCACTGAGGTTGGCTCCGAGAACCATTTCTTTCCGCGTTCGGTTTGGATTCATCTCCTCTGTCGCCAGCTCCACTGGTTTGCTTTCTGTCCCAGGCAGGGCTGTGGGGCTGCTCACGGCTCCACATGGGGTCTCTTTTTTTGGCTACCTTGAGTCTTTGTTGCTGCGTGTGGGCTTTCTCTAGTTGCGGCGAGCGGGGGCCACTCTCTGTTGCGGTGCACGGGCTTCTCACTGCGGTGGCTTCTCTTGTTGCGGAGCACGGGCTCTAGGAGGACGGTAGATGTGGCATGTGGGCTCAGTAGTTGTGGCTCGTGGGCTCTAGAGCGCAGGCTCAGTAGTTGTGGCGCACGGGCTTAGATACTCCGTGGCAGGTGGGATGTTCCCGGACCAGGGCTTGAACTTGTGTCTCCTGCGTTGGCAGGCGGATTCTTAACCACTGTGCCACGCAGGCTCAGTAGTTGTGGCACACGGGCTTAGATACTCCGTGGCAGGTGGGATGTTCCCGGACCAGGGCTTGAACTTGTGTCTCCTGCGTTGGCAGGCGGATTCTTAACCACTGTGCCACCAGGGAAGTCCCTGCACATGGGGTCTTATTCTTCAGGAGGCGGCCCTCCAACCCCGGCTTAGAGCACACACGTTTCATAATGGAATCCTTATAGACCAGTTTCTTTTAAAAACGTGTAACACACAAGGAGTGCGTTATCATTATGAGAAAATAAGGGGAAAACATGAAAGTCCTCGGTTCTCGAGATCCGCTCTGTAGTATTCTGCCGGTGGTTAACAATATGGTATTATGGGCTTAAGATCTCATCTTAAGTGTTCTTACCACACACAGAAAAAGATATTAAAGTTTGTGAAAGCATTGAAAAAATTTTAAAAGAACCTTTATTGAATTCACATACTCAAGGAAATAACTTTATTTTGAGAATGTTTTTACTTTGAGGAAACAAGAGATGTGGGCTTAGAAATCTAGATAACGCTTGATTTTTTAAAAGATGAAAAAGAGGGCAGTGGAGAAAGTCCTTGCAGACGGTGTCCTTCCTTCTGAGGAGCGTCCCTTCTTGTGGGAGCAAGTCCGCAGGCAGGACCATGCTCTGTACCACGGTCCTCGGATCCGCACGCTCTCTGTGGCAAAGGGCGTCTGCAGAGACCAGAGAGCCGTGTGCACAGACTTTCTTTCTTTCTCTCATAATTGTGCTGTATCTCAACAGCCTGTCTCTCGTTTTGCTTGCTTTTCCTTTCAGTGTATACAAAAAGTTATGGGAGGGCTTCCCTGGTGGCGCGGTGGTTGAGAGCCCGCCTGCCGATGTAGGGGACACGGGTTCGTGCCCCGGTCTGGGAAGATCCCACATGCCGCGGAGCGGCTGGGCCTGTGAGTCATGGCCGCTGAGCCTGCGCGTCCGGAGCCTGTGCTCCGCAACGGGAGAGGCCACGACAGTGAGAGGCCCGCGTAACGCAAAAAAAAAAAAAAGTTATGGGAAATTGTGTTTATTGATATCAACAACTAAGGTAAGAAGAATATTTTGATTAGATGTTAGCTTGGGTTCTTATTTATGCCTCAAGAGAAAAGATGAAAAGGGACAGAACACCAACACAAGGCTCCCCTTGCCCTCAGCCTGGAGGAGTTTCCGAGGTCTTGGTCTCCTACCCGCCACGTGAGAACCGCAAACCCCCCCCCCC
>NW_020175040.1:2582689-2598555 GCF_003031525.2 Neophocaena asiaeorientalis asiaeorientalis
CGTGGGATTAGAACGGGACGTGAACATGGCTCCCGGTGTGCTCAGCCCAGGCCCGGGCTGCCACCGTGAGGACCTCCTCAGGCCAGGTGCACGGTTCTCTGTGGCCAAGACGCACGGTCCCTCTGACGTCTGCGCCCCTCTCTCCCACTTTATCTGGGTGTGGTGTGCTCTAAAGACATTCCCCGGTGTCCCTTGCAGGGCAGTGGTCGTGCGACACAATAAGACATAAGCACAGCGAAGGGAGGCTGGTTCCACTGGCCTGTCCGTTTTCTCCTTTTCCTGTTTGGAACATGGAACAAAGCGAGGGTCCCGGTGACTGTCCTGAGTGCGTGAGAAGGTGGGTCACTGAGGGAGGCACCAGGCTGGCCCCGAATTCCTGTCCTTGGATTGTGATGTATTCAGGCCATAGTTCGGGGAGGTCCAGTGGTCCTGCCCAGGCCACAGAAGGAAGCGGTGGGGGGCCTGGAGAGCTGTGAGGACCCTGCCCTGTCCCCGTGGCGGGTGAGGCCTTGGGATGGGGCAGGCAGGGAGGGGAGAGAGAGGGGACACCGACCGAGGGCCTGATGGAGACAAGATCTGGAAGAGCAGAAGCTTTACACCAGGCAAGAGCCTGGAGTTTCGGTACCAGACCTCCTCTATGAGCCTCAGCCTGAAGCTCCACCGCGGGTCAGGGCTGGCGCGAGAGGTGGAAGCTGCTTCCTACCTGCCCTGTCAAGTCCCACGAGCCTGCTCAGTGACAGAATTTGAGATGTAAAAGGGCGGACGGGGTGTGCAGCCCCCTGGCTGGGTCTGCCTCTGGGTGTCCTGGCATTTCTGTTCCATTGCAAGCCGAGGAAGCAGAGAGCTCGGCTGGCAGAGAGGAATGGCATCCCAGTGGTGGAGACGGCCAGGTAAGAGCCGAGCATAAAGAATGAGATAAAGTCTGCTTCTTAGAGGTAACACTTTTGTGTGGGGTCTTTCCGACGGGGTTCCGGGACTGCGACGACACTTCTGCCGTCTTGGAGACGCGCTCCCTCACTCCAAAGACCGTGCGTGTCGTGTCGACGCAGGATTTAACACCAAACTGGGCCCATCGTCGACATCCATCACCTCCAGGTGTACCAGGGCTGGTGGTTCAACAGAGCAAAAGGTGATCTGCTTAGACGCAGAGGGCGTGGCACTCCCCGTGGCCGAAGATGGCGCATCCTTCCTTCAGGCCAGGTGGGACGGGACCCAAGAGTCTCTGTGAACACGGGTTGTGTGCAATAGGGGGACCAGGGTCTTCCCCCGTGGCTGATGCCCCCTGGCCGTGGAAAGCCGAGCTGCTAGACTGAAGCGTGAGCTGGCTCTTGGGCGCTGGCAACGCCCCCAGGGTGGGCAGGGCAGGGAAGGGTGACAGCAGCCCGCAGGCACAGCTGGTCGGGGCAGGCATGTCTGATGCCCCTCTTGTCGCTGGACACTGGGAGTAGATCCAGTCATGAGCCTCCTCGGACGGACGCCACCCAAAGGCTGCGTGCCAGGCAGACGTGTCGCCACCAGAGGGACTGGGGACGGGCTGAGACCAAGAGGGGAGGCCCTCGCCCATGTCAGGGGCGAAGCACTGGGGAGGCCCTGTGGGGTGTCCCTGAAGGTCCCACAAGGGAGCTGCCTGCGAGGGTCAGGAGAGGCTCACAAGGAGCCAGAACCACGGAGGGGGTGACGGAGCAAGGGGATGAGAGCAGACAGTGTCCTCCTCTGTCGCAGGGCCCATCCGGGGCCAAGTGCCGTGCCAGCGGGGGTGGGGAAGGGAACAGCTTTACGCTGGATGAGAGATTAGGTTTTGATCTCGACCGGCTGGATTTTTTCACACTTGAAGATGAGACTTCGCTCATCCCTGAAAGTGACCAGATGTGGCCAGGGGGTGGGGCAGTGACAACGCTGCTCCCCGGGTGCAGCTCGTGGGGTCGTGTCCACGACAGCCTGGCAGGTGCGTCACTTCTCACACATCGGGGGAGACCCTTGTAGTGTTTTGGAGCTTGCGTTTAACTCGACGCTATACTGTGAACATTTTTCCATATAAAAATGTCTACAACTTCACTGTCAATGCCTGATGGAGTAATTTATTTAATTACCGAGGAGAAATTGGGTATTCGGAAGGATTCTTTTTTATCCAGCCTTAGAAAGTCAATCTTAAATCAGCTGCCATCGCACTAAAGTCTAACAGAAATTAGGAATAAAACGTGGCTATTGGTCTCCATCATTTTTATTGAACATTTTCCTGCAGTTTCTAGCTCCTTCAATTGCATATGAACCATAAATAAGAGGTATGATTCTTACACATGAAGAAACAAAATTATAATTATTTGCCAACAATATGTTTATATATACTTATGTTTCCCAAGAGTTTAAAAAAATAAATGGAATTAATTAAGAGGCTTCAGTTCAAACACAAGGTAACTACTCAAGTGGATGGATTTTCTATATACCGTAAGTAACTTACTAGATAGTACCATCAAAAGAGATCCCACTCATAATAGGGACAGAAAGTATTAAAATTTTTGAAAATAACATTTCCCCCAAATTTGAAGAATGTGATTAAAATTTACTATATTTTGCAGGAAAAAAAAAAACCAAAGGAGAAATTTATTTCTGCATAAAAACACCTAACACTTTTTTAAGCATGTGAAAAGATGCTCACCATCACTTGTCATTAGGGAATTCTAAAGTAAAACCACGAGGAGACACCACTCCACGCCTATTTGAAGAGCTAAGATCTGGAACACTGACGACACCCAATGCTGGAGAGCACGCAGATCAACGGGAACGCTCGTTCAGTGCTGAGGGCAAAGTGGTGCAGCCACTCCAGACGACAGTGCCAGCGCGGGTGGGGAAGGGAACTTATGACAAAGTTCAACTGATGACAAAGCTGAACACAGTCGCTACTGTGTGATCCAGCAGTCCCATTCCCGGGTATCCGCCCGAAGTATTTAAAAACTCGTATCTACACAGAAACTTGCTCATGAATGCTCATAGCAGCTTTATTCGTAACTGAACAATCATGGAAGCAACCAAGATGTCCTTCAGCAGGTGATGGATAAATGAACCGTGGTGCCTCCATAAAATGGGACATTATTCAGCAACAAAAAGAAATCAGCTGTCAGATCATGAGAAAACATGGATGAATGTCTTAAATACTTAAATGCACATGGCTAAGTGAAAGAAGCCAGTCTGAAAAGGTTGCATACTGTATGACTCCAGCTACGTGACCTTCTGGAAATGGCAAAACCATGGAGACAGTGAAAAGAGCAGGGGCTGCCAGGGGCTGGGGGGAGGGAGGGATGAAGAAGTGGGGCACAGAGGGTTCTTAGGGCAGTGAAGCTATTCTCTGTGATGCTGTGACAGTGGATACATGACATTATACATTTGTTAAAATCCACAGAATGTACAACACAGAGTAATCCCAAATGTGAACTGTGGACTTTAGTTAATTATATCACTATTCACTCATCAATTATGACAAGTCTACCATGCTAATGCATGCTGTTAATAATGGGGGGACGTGTGGGGGTCTGGGAGGGGGGTATTTGGGAACCCTGTACTTTCTGCTCAAGTTTTCTTTAAGCCTCTCTGCAAATAAAGTCTATTAATTAAAAGAAAAAAATAAAGAAATGAGCTATCAACACGCAAAGGGACACGGAAGAACCTTAAACACTCGTTGCTAAACGAAAGAAGCCAATCCGACAGAGCTACACACCGCATGATTCCAATTATATGACATTCTAGAAAAGGCGAATGTACAGAGACAATGAAAATATCAGGGGTTGGGGGCGGACTGAATTGGTGAAACAGATTTTTGTAGTGTGGTGGAATGATTCTGTATGATAGTGTAATGGTGGGTACATGAAAATACAGAGTTGTTAAAACTCATAGGACCCTACAGCATAAAGGATGCCCTTGGGCTTCCCTGATGGCGCAGTGGTTGAGAATCTGCCTGCCAATGCAGGGGACACGGGTTCGAGCCCTGGTCTGGGAGGATCCCACATGCCACGGAGCAACTAGGCCCGTGAGCCACAACTACTGAGCCTGCGCGTCTGGAGCCTGTGCTCCGCAACAAGAGAGGCCGCGACAGTGAGAGGCCCGCGCACCGCGATGAAGCGTGGCCCCTGCTCACCGCAACTAGAGAAAGCCCTCGCACAGAAACGAAGACCCAACACAGCCAAAAATAAATAAATAAATAAAATTTAAAAAAAGAAAAGAAAAAAGAATGCCCTTAATGTATTTAAATTTCAAAGTCATTTAGGACGTAGAGGGATCCCAACATGGAATGCAGAACGTGACAAAACAATTTAACCGTGCTACAAATGCATGAGACGACCCCGTCAAAGGGGACGGAGAAAAAGGTGCTGCTTAAGTAACTTTGGAAATGAGTGGAAACCGAGCAACTGGCGGCAACAGAAGCTTCACGGAAGCGGAGACTCTGGTCGACAACGCTGTTTCCCGTGGGTACAGGGTGACGATCCTCAGGCACTGCCCTGTGCACTAGTGCTCACAAGTAAGTACACGGACGTGGGTGGTGGGAGCTTACAGAGAAGCAAAGGGAGGGGACCAGGGTGACCTATGTGGTAGAGTTGAGACATCAGTACAAACTCACGTTTAACTTGCTATAGATGTATATGGTTAGATATAGAAACAGTTAGACGGATGATGGATAGACAGGCAGGTGTATATACACAGGTGTGCATACACACACGTTACTTCCTAGCTCTGTCAGCTGAGTGGGGTCACTGTCAGCAACATTGGCTGGAGCAATGACACCCCAGTAGCAACAAGCACACCCGAAGTCCAGATCTTGAGGTCTAACACCATCTCCACTAAAAGGAGCCAGGGCTCGCTGGAGAAATGGCTGCTTCTAGGACTAAGCAGGAAATATGGAAGATGAGGCTAGACCAAGGAAGTGCTCAAAACCAAAACGATGGGGGTGCCGTAAGAGGACACGGGAGCCAACCCAAAGTACAAAGTAAATAGCCATGAGTCCATCCTGATATAGAGAAATGACTGGCCGAATAAACACACAGGGAGAAGAGACTAACCTCCCATACAGAAGAATTCCAAATAATTGATGCAGAGACCCAGCCCTCGAGCAGGTAGAGCACACTCCCCACCCCTAAGAGTGGGCTGTGCTTCGTGACTCCTTCCAAAGAGGGCAGTGAAGAAAGGGGGAAAGGCATAACTGTACATTGGAGAAAGCGGACACACATGACCTCGGCCAGGCGATCGAGGTCAACACCACCGGTGAAGTCATGTTGGAATGCACCCTGGATGGGATGCGCTAAGAATGGCACTCAGCCTGTGCGGTCTTCTTGCCAAAACACACAATCCCGCCTAGTCACGCGAAAACCATCAGACACATCTCAGTTGAGGGACACGCTATGAAATCCCTGACCATTCCTCCTCAAAACCATCAAGGGCATCAAAAACAAGGGAATCTGAGAGATTGTCGCAGACGAGAGGACTCCAAGGAGGCACGATGAATGAGACGTAGCATGGGATCCTGCGACAGAAAATGGTCATTATATAAAAACTAGGGAAATCCAAACCAAGTATGGACTTTAGTTAACAATAAGGGATCAGTGTTGGTTCATTCACTGTAACAAAGGTCCATTAATTGGAACTAAGGTAAGGTGTTAGTAAGTCGTGGGGAACTTGTGCGGGGTGTGGGGACGTCCTCTGTACTGTCTCCGTAATTTTTCTGTAAATCTAAAACTGTTCTAAAGTTAAAAGTTTATGACGACCTAGATGGGTGCGATGGGGGGTGGTGGTGGAAGGGAGGTCCGAGAGGGAGGGGATATAGGTATACGTATAGCTGATTCACTTCACTGTACAGCAGAAACTAACACAACATTGTAAAGCAATTATGTTCCAATTAAAAAAATACGTATGAACTCTTCTTCAACCAATTTACTCATTTTAGCGTAATTCAAAATCTTCAGCAGGATGTTTCTTCCAAAATGAAAAACTGATCCCAAAGGTACATGGATGAAAGAGTAGGAATAGCCACGTACATTTTGGAGAAGAAGGGGGTGAATTTCTATAACTGCTATTAAAACCCACAAAGCCACAATCTTAAAAGAACGTGGTCCTGATCTGATGCAAAAACAGACTGATGAAATGGAATTTGACCCAGAAACAGACCCGAGAGCTTATAAATATGTAACCTGTACAAAGGTGGCCTCTGATGGACTGGAAAAGAAAAGTTTGCCGTGTTTGCCTATTTGCACCAGGCATACGGCTGCACAAAAAGCACCCTGTTTTCTTTAATGTCTAACTTGACCTCAGGGGCAGAAGGGCGAGTTGACACATTCCTCAGATCACAGCCGCTCTCACCACCCCACGCGCCTTCCCTTCAGCCTTGATCGTGTCTCCCTCCTCCCTTCCCCGAGCAGCACCCAATCTAACATGTTTGCTTTATGGGTTTAGAAATGCAAGTACTTTTGAAAAATAGGTAGTATTGCTTTCTGTATGTGTTTTCCACTTACATAAATGGTAACGTCCAACAGGTCTAACTGCACTTCTTCCCTTTTCCACAACAGCATGTGTTCGAGGATCTGTCCACACTCTGCGCCCGCTGCTTTCGACCGGCGGTGCCCAGCACACACCCGCCGTCTGCATCTGTCCTCTTCCCCAGCAGTGAGCCTGTGGGTTGCCTCAACCTTCCCAGGCCATCACTAATGCTGGAATGAAGGAACCTTCCTGTTTATGCCTGTCGTTCAGCGCGACCTTCACCAGGACTGACCCTCAGGAGGGCAGGTTGCTAAGTCACAGGGCCCCGAATGCTCCATTCAATCGCGAAGGACAACCAGCTTGCTCTCCAGAATAACCGGACCGGCTCACATCCTAGCCGGCAGTGCGTGCATGTTCCCTCACCTACACTCTCTCCGACGCTGGACGTGACGGTTTCACTTGATAACTGGGAGGACGGAGCGTCAGCACCTCTTGCGCTGTGTTCTAGCCCCGCGCTTCAGTGGGTAGCCCCCCCCCCCCCATATTTCTGGCTCAGGGCTGTATTGAATTTGCCACCTTTTCCTCAGTGATTGCCAGACTCCATACATGTTCCAGATCAGCCCCTCGGCTGAATGCTGTCTCTCTGCCTGGGGATCGGTCGGCAGGCTCCGGTTTATTCAAAACAACGTGGGAGACTAGAGTCACGGCCACAGCGCCCCTCCTCCCCTCTCTCCTGGCGAGGGGAGCTGCTGCCCCATCTCCCCGCCCACTCCCCCCACTCAGGGTGAGCCACACTCAGTGGCTCTGGGAGTCCTCTCCGTTCTCAGCGTTTGTTTGACAAATCCACTGACCGCCCTCTGGCTTTGGTGGCATGTCCAACACTATTTTGGGGCCAGTGGCCCCCATGCTCATTTGACGCCTCTTCTAGAGCCAGAAGACAGTGTGTCACGTGCCAGTTTTACAGGGAAAAAATTGGGGAGAAAAACATTTAAGTATTCTTTTTACGTGAGTATTGAAAGTATATGAAAGTGTTTTTAAGGGAAAACATATAATTATTGTGTTTGCCACATCTAGCAGCTGAAAGCTGCTCTTCCTGTTTTCTCCAAGTCCTTGTTATTTTCTTGGTTGGTGGCAGCCCAAATTACTACTCAGCGGCCCTTGCCTAATGCCTGCAACATTAAACAGAACCCCGTGTCACAGCGACAACTCGCGTGCTTTTGTACCACGGGCTGTGGAAGGGACAGATTTAAACCTGGATGCTTATGGAATAACCTCAGCCCTGGGTCTTGGGTGTCCTGCAGCTCATTACTTTTGTGGAAAAAACCTTCCACCAGGAATTGGAGCTTGTGTCTTTGTTGCGAGGGTTTCCATGGCCGTGCTTCATCCGACTCTCGGTGGGGGTGGACCCAGACGTCCGTGCTGGTCAGGACTCTTCAGGTGATGTCAAGGACAGCCAGGGTTGGGGGCCAGCATCGACTCGGACCACTGGTTTTCACACCCGGCAGCACCCTGCATCACCCGAGAGGTGACAAAGGATTCCGGGGTCCCGCTTCCAGAGGTCCCGACTTAGCTGGTGTGGATCACACGCCTGCTGCAATCACCGTGCCCGTGAGTTCAATGCTATCAGATTCCGAAGTGCTCCGTCCTCCAATGGTCAGGTTTCTTTTTGGGCTGAAGGCTTACTTGGGTTTTTGCATGTGTTTTCCTTACCTGGACTTCTTTTCTCTGTTGCAGCCAAGAGGCAGCCTGTGTCGGTCCATTTGCTGTTTTTAGATAATGCTCCCTTCTTTGGGGTCCCGTCGCCTTTATGCTTTTTGTCTTGGCTTCTTGGTTTTGGCAGTGTCACTCACGTAACGTTTTGGGTGTAAATCCATTTTTTTCCTGCGTGCCATTTCTGATTCTTCCCTCGGAGCGTTCAAGTCTTTGCTCCGTTCCAGAGAGCTGTTGGCGGTGCTCTTCGGACGCTGCCTCTCGTCCTTCGCATTCGGTGTACGTTGCATCCTTTGTGGTCCTTCTCCACACCTCTTAACCTCTCTTTCATATTTTCCTGCCCTTTCCCTCTCCATCTGCAGTGTGCTCGAATTCCTTACCTTTAAAACTATGTCAAAATCACTTAATTTCACATTTCAGTGATTACGTTTACTTGTAGAAGTTGCATCTGCTTCATTTCAAGATCGACGTGCTTTGCTTGCTTTCACGTTTCCCTGTTTCGGCTTCATGTTTTCTAGTCCTTATTTGATCTCATTAATAATTTTAAGCACATTTCCTTTATACTTCACATTGATTTGTTATTTCAATTTCTCGGTAAGCTAGTCCTTCCTATTTCTTCTCCGACTCCACCGCTCAGAGACTCGCTTCGTTATCCCTGAGATAGGAGTCCTTATCTCTCAGAGATCTATATTGAAATGTTTATGACTGAAATGGCATGCTGCCTAGGGTTTGCTTCAAAGGAAGCGAGTGTGGAGGAAGTGAGCACGAGTGCAGACGGGGTGAGACTGGCCTCCTGGTCTGTAGTTTTCACGTATGAGTTCATCTTCACCAGGGATTTTTTTCCCTTTTGGGGATTCTCATGCGCTGCGTTGTGGAAATACGGCTAGAGAGCGCATTTCTGTCTTCTTTGGCTAGTTGGCCTCATGGAGCTCATGATCAGATTTTTTTAAGACTGTTAGCGCGTCTCTAGGATTTCTGCAACGTGTGCTCCGTATAAACTGGGACCTTGTACCAGGATGAGTAGGCTGGAATCTTCAGGCTAGAGCCTCGGAGACCTAAGCTGCCCTGCTGCTTCTCCAGCTGCTGGGCGGATCCATTTTAGTTCCCCTGTCGCTGAAGGGCAGCTTCTCCGGGATCCCAGGCTTCAGCTGAAGTCTGGCTTCTGGCTCTCAAACGCGGGGGCACCAGGGCAGGTCTCCATTCCGAAGGAGCACACAAACCCCTCCCTGCATCCTCTGGGGTTTACTTCTCAGCCAGTACTGATGACATCTACTACTTTATCAGCGACACACAGCAATTCCCTTTTTGTCTCTCAAGCTCTGCGCCCGCACATTTCCAACAGATCTATTCTGTGTGCGTGGGGTGGAGGAAGCACCCACGGTGGCTCATTCTGCCGTGTTGTTGGTTATTAACGGCATATGGGAAATAATTTACCTTCTCGTGTCTACATTTGTAACTAAGGAGTTCTCTTATTTTCTTATCCTTGGGTTCCTTAGATAGATAATATATCGTCTGATTATGCTAATAAGAATCATAGTTAATACTTGTTTGCCTACAAACAATATTATCCATTATTTCAAACTGTCCTCAGAAAAAAATCTCTGTACCAAGGATGCCATCACTTATCTCTGCTGGGCACGGGGATGACTTGAATCTCAGAGCAGTTAGACGATGTTCCCCAGATCACTCAAGGCCACACAGGGCGTGTGGAGCTGGGACTGCAGGCCAGGCACCCGCTTCAGGGTCTGCACGGCCGACCCCACCCTCCATCCCTCGTTACACAATCGACGCGTTTGCTGTTTTAAAAATGTGCGTGTGAACGAAGTGGCTAAAGTTCCGGAATAAACGTCCAGTGCACACGTCCCGTGGGCTAGGAAGACGGTCCACGCCCAGCAGCCGGTCCTCTCCGTACCACCGGCACGTCCCGTGGGCTAGGAAGACGGTCCACGCCCAGCAGCCGGTCCTCTCCGTACCACCGGCACGTGGTTGGAAGACGGTCCATGCCCAGCAGCTGGTCCTCTCTGTACCACCAGCACGTGGTAGGAAGATGGTCCACGCCCAGCAGCCGGACTTCTCCGTACCACCGGCACGTGGTAGGAAGATGGTCCACGCCCAGCAGCCGGTCCTCTCTGTACCACCGGCACGTGGTTGGAAGACGGTCCACGCCCAGCAGCCGGTCCTCTCCGTACCACCGGCACGTCCCGTGGGCTAGGAAGACGGTCCACGCCCAGCAGCCGGTCCTCTCCGTACCACCGGCACGTGGTTGGAAGACGGTCCATGCCCAGCAGTCGGTCCTCTCTGTACCACCGGCACGTGGTAGGAAGACGGTCCACGCCCAGCAGCCGGACCTCTCCGTACCACGGGCAGTGGTAGGAAGATGGTCCACGCCCAGCAGCCGGTCCTCTCCGTACCACGGGCAGTGGTAGGAAGATGGTCCACGCCCAGTAGCCGGTTCCCTCAGTACCACCGGCACGTGGTAGGAAGATGGTCCACGCCCAGCAGCCGGTCCTCTCCGTACCACCGGCACGTGCCCGTGGGCTAGGAAGATGGTCCACGCCCAGCAGCTGGGCCTCTCCGTACCACCGGCATGTGGTTTGAGCCACGCGACTGGAGCTGGCCCACGAGACGGGAGTGGAAGTGACGTGGAGACACCTGTTTCAGGTGGGCAGGCAGCCACCTGACGCTGACCTTCACCTGGGAAGTAAACCTGGGCTGGATAAGGCCCTGGCTTTGAGGAGGGGGTTTCCGTCGTGGCCGCTCGTGCCAGTTCCTACCACTTGCCCCAGTTCCAGCAATGCTTCTCCCTGGTGCTGTGCAGAGAAAGTAAAAACCGCCGATGACCGGTCCAGCAACCAATACACACACTCACCTTGATCTCAGATTCTGATGACCTCATCTCTCTCTTGTACATTCAATCCCCTGCTCTTAGCTGGACCCTCCTCATTTCTTTTATTTCATTTAAACATCCTCATCGTGGTTATGTTTATAGAAAGAGCCTTTACCTTTTAGAGATACATAATGAAATATTTATGGTTTAAACGGCAAGGTGCCTGGGACTTGCTTCAAAATAACCCAGCAGGGCTTCCCTGGTGGCGCAGCGGTTGAGAGTCCGCCTGCCGATGCAGGGGACACGGGTTTGTGCCCCGGTCCGGGAAGATCCCACGTGCCGCGGAGCGGCTGGGCCCGTGAGCCATGGCCTCTGGGCCTGCGCGTCCGGAGCCTGTGCTCCGCGACGGGAGAGGCCACAACAGTGAGAGACCCACGTACCGCAAAAAACAAACAAACAAACAAACAAAAGCAGCATTGGGGGAGTAGTGGGTAGAGATGAAATAAGACTGGTCGTGAGTCAGTAACTACTGAAGCTGGGTGAGGGCTACGCAGGGAGGCATCACGCTCGCCCATTTACTTTTCTGTAGATATATTTGAAATTTTTTTACAATGCAGTTTTTCTTAAAATGATATATACAAATTAATAGAAGAAAAACTTTCTCATGAAAGTATTTTTTGAAAATTGAAGAACAAAATGTGTTTATCGCAACCTATGAAAGACACACGCCTCCAGTGCCTCTTCATCTCACCCTCCCCCAGTTAATCAGAAATGGGGACCCGGGAGGATTTTTGTTTCACTGCCGACTTTGAAGACGGGGGAGCGGCTGAGAGCCAAATACTCAGGCGCCTGTAGGAGCTGGAAAAGCTGAGGAGACGATTCCCTCCTGGAGCCTCCAGACAGAACTGCAGCCCCATCAGCACCTTGATTTTAGCTCAGTGGGACCTGCTTTGAACTTCTGACACGCAGTACTTTCTTCCCAGCCTCTAAGTCATCATTTAGTGGTTTACAGAGCCCCCGGTCACACCATCGAGGTGTTAGCAACGCAGTAAAGCATCGCAGCAGAAGTTATACAGTTAAGTACAACCAATGAGGTGCAGAACATTTAAAAAAAAGCCGGAGTGAAGCAACACTACGTCAGATTCCAAAGATGCTGAGAGTGTCAGTAATCCCACCACCGGAGACCGACAGGCGAAGACACACGGGCACCGCACCCACAACGGGCGGATCTGCAGACGGTGAGTAAGCGCGTAAAGGACGATTTCACAGCGGTGCAAAGATAATAAATTTGTGTTAATCTAAGTCACTAGGTTTGTAGTAAAGTTCTACAGCAGCAATCAGAAACGAATACACACATGTTCCAGCTGAACAGAAACGGGATCTCGGTTGGCTGTGAACTTCCCTTAGAGCTGTCAGCAAACAAGGAAGAGGTTCAGACCCTGGCCCCTCGGACAGGAGAGTCTGGCTCAAATCCCAGTCTGCCCACAGCAGGCCACCTAACTGTCCTGTGTCTCCATTTCTTCATTTGTCAGATGGGAACGACAACAGCGCCTGAACAGTAAGCGGCCTTGTTGGGAGGACTTCCATGTGAACACGGCTGTCCTGGGAACCGGGCACGTGGTGAGCCCTCGACAATGTCAGTTACTGCTGTCAGTGGTGGTAGCTTTCTCACCTTTCCAGCCACTGATTTGCCTGTTCCTCTGCCAACACCGCACTGTTCTGATGCGTGGCAAAGGGTCAACACACTGTTGTCTTCCTTCATCATTAGTTAATTATATAATGATTAATTCTCCATATAAAGTTTAAAGCTTTTCATACAGTTGCATGAAAGAGAAAAACGAGCACTGATTTCACCAATGGTATTGGAACAAACTGGAGATTCATATGAAGAAGTACAAAACACCACTCCACAGACCCTAGGACAGCTGAAATCAACAAGATGACAACGCCAAGGGCTGGCAAAGGCGTGGAACCACTAGACCCCTCACACGCTGCTGGAGGGCATATAAAACGGTACAACCACCACTTTGGAAAACAGTTCAATGGTTTTTCACAAAGTTAAACCAACACGTGACCGTTCACCCAGAAATTCCACGTCTAGGTATTTACTCAGGTAAAATGAAACCACATGTCCACACGAAGACTTGTATATGAATGTCCACAGCAGCTTTTTCGTAATATCCCCAAACTGGAAACAACCCAAATGTGCACCAACTAGGGAGTGGACGTTCGTGCCACGGAATAAGAGGCGGCAATCCAGAGGCAGGGTCCCCGGTGCGTCCTGCAACAGAGCTGAGCGCCAGCAGCACCACACAGAGCAAAGGCAACCGGGCGGAAGTGCCGCAGCACCCGCTCAGCTGAAACTCTAGGCAGGATCAGCAGGGATGGAAAGCTGACCTGGGCAGCCTGGGGTCGGGGGAGAGGCTGACCGCAAAGGGGCCCGAGGGAACTTTCTGAGGTGAGGAAAACGTTCCATATCTCAGTTGTGGTGATGGTTACCCAAGGGTGATACGTTTATCAAAGTTCACTGGACTGTGTGTGTAAAAAGGATGCATTTTATCGAGTCTAAACTGTACTTCAAAAAAGCTGATTTTTTTTAAAAAAGAGAAAAGAAACAAACATAACATTGGGATTCAGTGGGACTGCATTACTTATACAGTAATTTTGCAAGACGTTTTAAAGCAACACTACGGTTCCCATCCCGTGTCCGCAAGGCTCTCTTCCTGGACTCCCGTGTTCACACCCGCCGTTTTAACGCCTGTGGAGGGAGCCTCACGCGCAGGTCTCCAGCCTCAACCTTTTCTCTGAGCTCCCAACCCCAGAACTGCCACCCGACTTCCTTACACCTGGTGGCTCAATCTCTCTCAACCCAACGTGTAGGAACCAAGCTTGCAATCTTCCCACTCAGAGCAGAATCCTGGTACGACTTCCGTCCAAATAAACCCACTCCTTCCCTCTAAGGTGTGTCCGGACCACCCGACTCTGGTTCTTTTTCCCCCTGTAAACGTCTCTCTACCTGTGGACTGTCTTCCTTTGCCACCCCCTGCCACCCACCTCATAAGACACCATCTCCATCCCAGAGGTCAGCGCAGCCTCCTGGCCCCCTGACACACTCAGTTTGTTCCCCTTTCACGGCCAGGGTGGTCTAGTCCCATTACGGCATCTCCACTGCGCCTGGAACCTGGGTGGGTCCCGTCACGCCTTCTGTCTAACCCCGCCTGGACCAGCGTGGAAGTGGGGCTCCCCCTACCTCGAGCCTAGGTGTGTGCTCTTCCCCTCCCCCCTCGGCCTGGCTTGAGTCCATTAATCCTTCCAATTCCAGCCCGAACACCCACCCTGGGTGCTTTCCTTGACCGCCTGCCCCACCCACCAAACCTAATCAAACCTCCTGTCAGTCACTTAACACAATCACAATGCTGCCTTTCTTCTGTAATGATTAGATCAACCTACAGCACCGCATCTAGAACCCGTGTCTTCCAGGCAGGCTCTCTGGGCGGCAGAAAACTGGAACCCAATCAACTCTTCTCGGGTTAAGCTGGCTGGCCCGCCCTCCTTCTATCCAATCACGACGGGCGATCCCGACACACTTATAAGAGGGGCCTGGGTGGTTCAAGACCAGTGAGTTTCCTGTAGGGCCGCTGAGAGGACAGGCCTGCTCCGCGGGAGATATTTCTGAAGGCTGCCCTCAGGCCGACGGTCGTGACTGCGAACACCCCTGGACTCCAGCGCCTCGGGCCCCTCTTCCCGGAAGAGTCTCCTGGAAGCCGCAACGCGTCTCCAGACCCCCAGAGCCGGCCGCAGAGTCACGGCAGGGAGACTAGGTACGTGCCGGGCGCCCTGGGGGATGGGCACACCTTGTATGACGAGCTGGGCGCAGAGCCTCCGGTGCCCTGGGAGGGCCAGGGCCGGCTCCCCAGACGGCCTCGCCCTCCACACCTCTGCTCCCCACCTTCCCTCCCTCTTCCCTCTGGGGAGGGAAAGCTCCTCCAATCGGCCCAAGGTAATCTCGTCTCTCCCACCTCGTCCGGACACTTGGGCTGAATTAGTGAACCCTCCTGCAGGCCAAGCGCTACTGGCTCCGCTTTGAAGACAGTTTAACAGGTCACCCCAGACCCCTCCCTCCAGACACCGTGTCCCCCTGCCGCCAGCCCGACCCGGCGAGCTCCCGCCTGCGCAGTGGATGCGGGGGTGCGGAGGGGTGGCTGGAGCCCCCAGACTGACCCGGTTTCCTCTCTCGGGCAGGTTCCTCATGCAGGAGCAGAGACCCTCCAAGCGCTTTCGCTCAACGGCCCCTGATCAAGGTACGTGAGACACCCTCACCCCCTTTCCGGTGCTCTCCAGTTTTGACTCTACGTTTGCTGTTTACGTGTATGACAGAGAAGGTGTTTTGTGGAGGACAGTGGCCCTCGCCTCAGTTTCCCCTCCAGACACGGCCGTCTTCCTGTTTCTTAGCGCTACTTGCTGTTCTCTCAATGTCTCCGCTCCTGCCGACTTTCCCCTCTTGCGCAGGGTCTTCCCTCCCAGCAGAGAAGTGTGTAGCTGTCGGTCACGAGTTCTCAGCCTCATGCCCACCTTCACTTTCCACACTGGAGCCCCGGACCCCACCTCCCGCCCGCCTTCCAGGGACCCGTTACTCTGAGCGCAGACATCTTGTACCCCAGGGTTAATTCCCCGCTTCTGAATTTTCCAGGACTTAGTAGTTGGGCTATTGTTTGCAAATTCAGTGTTCTCAAACTCTTCCCTGATTGTTAAAATTCACACCCAGTCAAGCGCTCTACCCACCTGACCCCCTTCCAACCTGCTCCAGCCTAGACTGGCAGTCTCACCCCAGCCTTCACCCCCCCCCCCCCCCCCCCCCCCCCGCTGGGGG
>NW_020175040.1:2598585-2602331 GCF_003031525.2 Neophocaena asiaeorientalis asiaeorientalis
TCCGCCATCGGCTGGGGAATCCCATCCCCCTCTGGAATTCTACGCCCTGTTTCTTTTATCTGGTGTCCTCTTCTCCCTTGGCTTGTTTTTTCTCATTGGAGCACCCAGCTCTCAACCCTCACCTCCCGGTTTTCCTAGCCAAGAACTGAGGAAAAAAATTACCCCATTTGGTGGTGACCCCAAATCCAGCTCCAGCCCAGGTCCCCACCTGGATGGCCCAAACACCTTAGCACCATCAGGTTCCTCCTCTGTCCTCCAAACCTGCATCTTCTTCCTTGGGAAAGGCTTCATGCCCTCCCGCCGGGGAAGGGGTGCGGGAGGAGCTCATAAGGGATGGGCAGGAGGGCGCCTGCAGACAGACGGGTCAGCCAGGCGCCACCAGCCGCCAACCCCTTCACGCCTCCCCCGAGGCTGCAGCCCCTCCTTGCCAGCACCCCTGCTCCAGGCACACCTCTTCCCTGCCCCCCAAGTCCAGCTGTGATGCCCCTGCTGCCTTCCTTTCAATGGCTCTCCCTGGACCGCAGGGTAAACTCAAGCCTGGCTTAGCTTAAGGAGGCCTTGGGGAGCTGCCCCGCGTGCGGTGCTATCCTTCAGCTGCCCAGCTGTCCTTCAAGTCAGGGAGCCGGGCTCCCAGCCTCTCTGCCCTCCCTGCCCCTCGGCCATCAGCGCCGTTACTTGGTTTTGTTTGCTTCTGTCTGTCTGTCCTATTGAAGTTTAGCGCAGTTAGGACAGGGACCGTCATTTTTATTCAAATTGAACCTCTCTGGTGAACCTAGACTCTGTGTCCCCATCAGTACAACGGGGATTATAATACCTGGCTGGCCAGGCAGCTGTGAGGGTTGAATGCCATGGCCCGTGGGGAGTGCCCAGCCTGGAGGAGGCTTGTGGCCGTCCAGGGGCACCCCCCACGCCCCCAGCCCCCAAGCCTCCCTCTGCTGAGTCTCTGCATCTCTCTCCACCTCAGGTGTTCATCCCCAGGAGACAGGCTGCCCTGGTGCAGAAGGCGGAGACCCTGGGGGGGCAGCCGGACCCCCGCAGCCAGGCCAGCCCTCGAGACCCTTTGCTTATGTGAACCCCATGAGACGTGAGGCCCCCGCTTTCGTGGACTCGGCTCGCCTTGCACAGAGAGGCCGAGGCCACCGCAGGGGAGATAGCCAGGGGGCTGAAAGAGGCCGGGGCAGGGACCCCCGCCTGCAGGAGGGGCCGGGACGCCTGCTGGGGCCAGATCTGCATTTGGAGCTGGACAGCGGAGAGGTGCCCCAACAGCCCGCGGAGCCAGGAGCCAGGGAGACCCCTTTCACCAGAGCAGCCATGGCGGCCGCGGCACACGGACACGTGCTGCGGAACCCCGGCCCCGGCAGTGACACGCTTAGGATGAGACCCCGGGGGCCGCCCAATGCCTACGGGTTCTGGGGTCTCAGGGAGGTCCAGCCTTCTGCCTGTTCCTACGTTGGGTTCATACCCTCGGGCTTCGCTTTGATAGTCATGCAGACGCCCTCCGGCACCTACCTGTATTCCGTCGCAGCGCCCTATGCCCACCACAGCCAGCCCCTCTCTCTCTGACCTGGGCACTTGCTAAATACTCCAGGAGACCTTCCCCCAACTGGAGTCCCCTTCCCGTCCCCACTGTCTCCCCCGCTACCTGTATTGCCCGGACTGAACCTGCAAGCTCCCCCAGGATCCCGGCAGGCCCAGGTCTGCTTCCCACAGGACAGGCAGTGCCAAGGGACAGAGCAGTGCGTGAGGTGTCTGGGCAGAGAGAGCCCCAGGGTGCTCACGAGATGGAGAAGCTGTGATCGGAGCTTCCCAGCGAGCGGCTGCAGGGTCAGGATACTGACGGCGGTCCCCCAGCAGCCTGTGAAACCAGCCAGTGGTTCCCCTCTGAAGAAAAACACGGATCCTGAGAGTGACACATGTGGATGAGGCTTGGTTAAAGAGGAAATTCCAAGAGCTGCCTGTGAGGTGAGACCTACAGGGAAAGCAGAACTGGCCTGACATCAACACTCCCTCAAAAGCATCGGTGATTCCGAGAAAGCCATGAGGAGACCCCCTCGGATCCTGGAGAGCATACGACCCTGAGTCTCGAATTCCATAACCTGGACCAGGTGGCGCACGGACAGGAGGGGCTGGGTGCCATCGAGGCACAGGAAAGGGGCCTGAATCCTAATTAGACCGGCCCGAAGCGGGAGCTTCCTCTGAGCTCGAGAGCTCACAGGCTGATAACAAAGCCCCTTCCTGTGAAATCCGGCTCCAGGCGAGTTGTTTTGCTGCTTGCCCTGAAAGCACAGATAATGCTTTTCAGCCAGGAAAAAAAAGAAGTGGGAAGAAAAGAGGAAGAAGTGGGATGCAAGAAGGACCAGAAAGCAAGGAAATGCGTAAACTGTATTATTAAGTCTGAATAAGTATGATCCTCGAAGAAAGATGAATAATCTGGAATTGAAATTCCAGAAGGGGACCTCCCTGGTGGCGCAGTGGGTAAGAATCCACCTGCCAATGCAGGGGACATGGGTTCGTTCCCTGGCCCGGGAAGATCCCACATGCCGGGGAGCAACGAAGCTCGTGCGCCACAACTACTGAGCCTGTGCTCCACAACTACTGAAGCCTGAGAGCCTAGAGCCCGTGCCCCGCAGCAAGAGAAGCCACCGCAATGAGAAGCCCGTGCACCGCAACGAAGAGTAGCCCCCGCTCGCCACAACCAGAGAAAGCCCGCGCACAGCAACGAAGACCCAACGCAGCCAACAAATAAAATTAAAAAAAAAAAAAAATTCCAGAAGCACTGACATCGAAATTTGGGGGATGTAGCAGTTCAAAGGAGCTACAAATTACTGAAATTCTGGTCTAGTCCTGGAATTCTATAGATGCTCAGCCTGAGGGAGCAGAGGAACCCTGAGCATTTGTAAGCAGGTGGCCCCACTGGTAACTTCTAAAGGAGATGGAGTAGAATGAATAATTCCAAACAGGTTGAGGAACACGTGGATCCAAGAAAATTTGATGAATCAAACAAGAGGCAGACGGGGGTCACAGAAACAGGGAGAAAGCAGGACACGGTTAAAACGCTACATAAGGGGGCTTCCCTGCTGGTGCAGCGGTTGGGAGTCCGCATGCCGATGCAGGGGGTGCAGGTTCGTGCCCCGGTCCGGGAAGATCCCACATGCCGCGGAGCGGCTGGGCCCGTGAGCCATGGCCGCTAGGCCTGTGCGTCCGGAGCCTGTGCTCCACAACGGGAGAGGCCGCAACAGTGAGAGGCCCGCGTACCACCAAAAAAAAAAAAGTAAGGAGCAAGTAAGTGGGTGGCGGCCTCTGTGCTCCTGGCTTCAAAGGGGTATTTTACACATTGTCCATTAAGCAGGTGTTTCCTGTACTTTTCTCACAGATATGTTTGATCAAGCCTAGATCACTCCCATCTTCTGAGTTTGATTAAGAGGTTTATCATGAATTGGATTTTGTACTTTATTAAGCAGGCTTTGACCGCCTGATTTTGATTCATTTGTGAGAGAAAACATCCACGGTAAAATGAGAATTTTTCCCATGAAAGATTTTTTTCTTGTGTATCCAACCATTCCCTTAAATAAACCCTTCTCTCTGGCTTTTACTGGAGTACATCTTTTATTAAAATTTCACAGTTTTCATCTTACCAACGTCAGATGAGCTTACTGTAACCAGAAAAAGAAACACACAGAAAGACAAAGAACAAGTGTCTGCTTCCCCCACCCCCTGCCACTGTGTGCTTTCCCTACAGCCGTATA
>NW_020175040.1:2602524-2619431 GCF_003031525.2 Neophocaena asiaeorientalis asiaeorientalis
CCTACAGCCGTATAGGCCTATACGAACACATGTGTACTTAAAGGCATCTTTGGGGTTTTATTTTACAAAAATGGGGCATGCGATCCTCCTGGGGTCGCTCCGGGGTGATTCAGGGTCCAGGCAGGTGTGGCAGGTGTGCCGGGGGCAGTGCTGGAACCCATTCTCCGTGTGAAGCAGGTGCCACGCAGACACCCAAGCTCGTCTGCGGCGGGAGCTGCTGCTTGCCGTCAACCTGGGTGCCCTGCGCTCAACCGCGCGTTTGTGCCGTCACCTCCCTGGGAGCTGGCCGACCCTCTGCAAGGCGCACCCTTCAGGCTTTTCAGGGAACAACGCTCTGCCGATGGGCTGTTTCCACCACCAGAACGTTTTGCGAAACACTCGTACGCAGACTCTTCAGTACTGGCTCTTTTAATTTTATGAAATAAATCCTCAAAGTGAGATTCCCATGTCAAACAGTAGGGCCATATTTTATCTTAAGAGGTATTAAGAAATTGCATTCAGTTAGGTTGTATCCGTATCAATTCCCATCAGAGGGATACGAGGGCGCCGCTTCCCGCCCAGTCTTCCCAGCAATAAATGTTGGCACGCCATAATTTTTGCCAATCTCTTGAATAAAAACTTGTCATTATTGTTCTGATTTGATTTGTCTTGACTACTAAGGTTTAGTATCTTTTCATGCATTTATTACCACTTCTATTTCTTTCTCTGTTAATAGCCGACATATATCTTTTGCACAGTTTTCTATTGGGCTTTAAATCCTTTTCTTTTCAGTCTGTAGGAACTTCTCGGATATTGGAAACAGTGATACTTTCTTGTCCGCGGGGTTTTCTTGGGCGCACTGGGTCCAGCCTCAGCTCACAGCCCAGCTTTCCCTGTGCCCGGCCCCCAGGCCCTGCTCCCTCCCCAGGGCCAGAGGCCCACGTCTGCCATGCACGGCCCACCTTACAGCAGCATGAAACTGTCTCCTCGGTCACTTCACTGTTTAGACATTGTCCAGGGTAAACTTGCCAATTCAGGGTTTCCAGGAAGAGCTCAGAGTTTCCCCATTCCTCCCTCTTCGGGTGCTTTCACCTACATTCCTGAAGACTTGCCAATGTCCAGGCGTCAGGAGGCTTTTTCTTTCATCTTCAGGCACCTTTAGTTTCTTTAGTTGAATAACGTACATATTAGAGTGGTGACTAATCGATTCGGAGGCACATATTCAGCCTTTATTAATGGGATGTGTGTCCTCAAACTTGAAGACCACTGGTCTCTATTTTATATATAGGAAGCAGACATCGTTTCAATAATAAATCTACATCAAGACAGTACGATCTAGGTGCCCGTCCTCTCACTGAGGACATGGCTGTTTACACCTTCACGCCACCAAAGAAGGCATCGAAGAGCTCGGCATGCACCTTGGTCATCTGACAATTAGGACGTGGGTCAGGACCCGGAAGTACACTTGCAGGAAGACTGGCAGCAGATGCTACAAGGCGCCCTGGCTGGGGGCTGTGGACCTCGCCTCACTGATCACCCGTTCTTCACCCCGATGATTCAAGTCTGCACAGCAGAACTCTGGACGGCCCTCTGCCTTCAGGCGGGTAGGGACCCCCACTCTCTCTCCTGCTCTCCATCGGTATGATAAGTTTTCTCTACTCTCCTTTGGAAGTTACACAGTGTACTGGGTTGAACCGTAGGAAATGGCCATCATGTTGGTCAAACATCCGCAATTTCATACGGTTCAAGTGAATACGATTCATTTTTTAACACACATGCGTGACTTAAAGTCTAATGTTAGTTGATCTCTATCTTTCTCTACCCCGCAAGGACCTTTGGATATGTCTACCCTGATCACTACCGGTTCCATTTTACATGGTATTACTGTCTTGTATTTCAGTTCCATTTTGTCATCACCAAAATAATCATTATTAACACAATTAGTGTTTATCATCGATACTTATTCACTCTATTTCCACGAGTCACCAATCCGTTTGCTGTCTTCAACCATCCCTCCTTTGTCTAGTGTTCAGTCTCCTTCCTGAAGTACCTTCCTTAGAGATTTTCAGTAAAGAGCAGTTCATGGTAAGCTCTGTCTGAAACATCCTTATAGCGTGCGCACTCTTGAGTAACAGTTTAGCTGGATATAAAATTCTAGTTTGACAGCTGTGTTTTCTCTCACTGCCTTGCAGATATTTTCCTGTTGTTTTAGGCTGCTCTTGTTGCTGTTTTGAAACCTCTCATAGCCCAAACACTGTGCTCGGGAGGTAAAATTCTGTTCCTCTCGGGCCCTTTAACAACATCCTCTCTGTCTTTGATGTTCTGAAGTTTCCCTAGGAGATGTCCATACCTACACGTTTTTCAAACCTTTCTCTAGATTCATTGAGAATCTTCTATCTGAGAATACATTTGATAAAAAGTGGAAGATTCTAAGCTCTTATCCCTTTCATTTTCTCTTTTCTCCTCTGGAACCCCTGGTTGATGTATGCTGGGTCATGTGATTCTAACCTGTGTGTCTCGTAACTGTGCTGCATTCTGTACTGTGTTCTGCTGGTTTTCCTTAGATCTGTCTTCTGCTTTACTAGTTTTTCTACTCTTTTCAGTCAGCTCTTTCATCTTGATTTAATGGGTTCCTAATATTCCATTTTGTTCTTTTCTAAATCTACTGTGATTGGGTATTTGCTCTTTATTTCTGATTTTTATAAGACTTATTTTATTTCTTTCATCATTTTGAACATTGTTTTATAATTTCTCTCCGATTTTTCAGTTAACTGAAGTTCTCAGGGAACAAATCTTCCTGGTTTCCTTCCTTCTTTTCTTTTTTTTTTGCAGCAAAATCTCACTCACGGTGAAGTCGTCTCTTTTTTTGGTGTCTGTGGACCTGTCTGTGTGCATATTTAGCTGATCCCAAGCAAGGTTTCTATTTCCTGTGGAACTTCATAGTGCTTGGACTGTTAAAGTGACATTCCATGGTGGCTTTCTTTTTGCTTACGCCAGGTTTTGGGGATGGGGACAGACTCCGTGACAGTTTCTCAGCTTCTGGTCCCCACACCAGGAGGCAGAGTTTAAAGCCAGATTCTGGGTCCTCAGGAAGGGAAAGCCCAGGACTCTGGTTTTTCCTTGAGGATTACAGCCCCCTCTCCCAATCACAGTAGGGCCAGGCTTCCTTCCCTGAGTAGGTGTGTGAAGTGCATCCATTTCCCCACAGGGGCGTAGGAGTCACCTCAGCTTCAGTCCTTCCCCTCCTGCAGGCCAGGCGTGTGCACAAGGCCCAAGCTCCCGATCTGTGGGCCCAAACTGGCCAGAGCTGCCGGTCCACGAGCCCGGCGCCCCCACTCTCTCACTTCCCGCTTTGCTCTCACACCCGGACTCCTTGCTTCCTGGCTTGCCGTCTATGCCAGCACGGAAGAGAAGCTAAAGGCGCCGCCTCTGGGCCGGGCTGCTTGGGTTCCAACCCTGGCTGCACCACAGATGAGTCCCTCAGTCTTCCTGGCCGTCACATCGTGGGACTCTCAGCTGAGTTCACAGACTCTAGGTGCTCAGCACTGTGCCCAGAACATGGTGCACACCCAACAGACACTACCTGCTGTTATTTCAAAGCGGGTGGGGTGGTCCCGTCTTACCCAGAACCCTACGTGCTGCTCAGGCTTCCTGTGGCCCCCACTTAATCTTTCCTGCTTGTTGTTTAAGCGTAAACTGTGTGACCCCAGTCTTTCAGAGCTCTGGCTCTATTCTGGGGGGTGGGGTTTTCAACCACTTTGTTGGAAGGAATGGCATTCAAACGTAGGGGGAAAAGTAAGCAGAGGCTTTTGCACAGGTTATGGAAAGAGTAAAACATGCAGTTCTGGTTTTCTAGTGTTGTGTAACGAAACACCCCAAGACTCAGAGTCTTAGAACCTCCGTTTTGTTTTATTTCGCTCACAACGTAGTAGGTCAGGAATTCAGGAAAGGCTCTGCTGGGCAGGTCACCGTGACCCACGAGGCAACAGCTGGGATGTCGACGACTGACCCGCTCCCTACGTGGCGTTTACGCTCAACCGCGGGTCGTTCATTTTCATCCCCGCGTGATGTCCAACACGTGAGCGTGCTTCATTTTACTCACCCAGTCTCCCGTAGGTGGGCTTTGGGGTTGTCTCCAGTTTCTTTTCCAGTATGAACATTTCTGTGCATTTCCTCTGGTAGACGCGCCCAGGTTTCTGTCTCGGGTACACATTAAGGAGTGGAATTGCTGAGTCAGAGGGCACGTAAATGCTCCTTTATAAGATTACACTACAGCGATCGTTCTACATTACATGCCCTTCGGCCTGTGTAAGCTGACACTTAGTATCATCAGACTTCTTGCTTTTGGCCAATAAAACAATCTTGTCGTTTGCTGTAGCCTGTATGCATGTCTGAATCACTAGTGTCACTCAGTACCTCTGCAGGTGCTTTCTCTTTTGTGCAACAGCTGCTTTATCTTTTGCCCATTGGGTTTTTTTCTTTCTTCTTACTGATTTGAGGTGTTCTTTATTTAATCTTGACAGCAATTTTTTGTCAGTCATGTTTTGCAAGTATAGTCTCATACTGTGACGTTTTTTACCTGATTTAAATTGTCTTTTGACTTACAGAAGCTCTTAATGTTAATAATGAAGTTAAATATATCAGTCTTTTTCTTTCATGTTAGCGCTTTTTGTACTTTAAGAAATCCTCCCCTACCTTGAAATCAGAAATCCTCACCTGTATTTTCTTCTAAAGATTTTAAAATTTTGCTTTAGATATTTGCTTTGACACAAGTTCTTAATCCATCTGGAGAGGATAATTTAATTTTTTCCATATGGATAACCAATTATTCCTGGTACACACTGAAAACTCACTTCTTTCCCTGCTGGTTTGCCATGTGACCTGAGTCACTAACAGAAGGTCCATATGCGCACAGATATGTTTAGAAACATTCTATTTGTTCCACTGGTCATTTTTTTTTTTACCCCTGAACTAATACCACACAGCATCCCTTACTGAAGTTTTATAATGTCTTGGTACCTGGCAGAGCAAGACTACCTTCCTTCTTTAGAAGACAATTCTAATGAATTCCAATTTTAGAAGCAAATGGACAAGTTCTTAAAGGGTCTTGTTGAGCTTTGATTGGAGTTGTATTAAATCATTAGATAAATTGGGGGAGATTACATTGTGATATTAAATTTTCCAGTTTATAAACACGGCCTCCTGATCAGTTACACGACCCATGCCTTTCCTGGAGAATATATCCCCGCTGTCTTTGACAACTACTCTGCCCATGTTATGGTGGATGGAACACCAGTGAATCTGGGCTTGTGGGACACAGCTGGACAAGGAGATTATGACCGATTACGTCCCCTATCCTATCCACAAACAGATGTATTCTTAAAAATCTTCACGCAAAGTGGTACCCTGAAGTGCGACACCACTGTCCCAACGCTATCATCCTGGTGGGGACGAAACTTGATCTGAGGGATGATCGAGACATGACTGAGAAACTGAAGGAGAAGAAGCTGACACCCATCACCTACCCGCAGGGCTTGGCCATGGCCAAGAAGATCGGTGCTGTCAAACGCTTTGAGCGCTTGGTGCTCACACAGCGAGGCCTCAAGACAGTGTCTGACGAAGCTATCCGGGCGGTTCTCTGCTCGCCGCTGCCCCCCGCCCCCCCGGGTCAAGAAGAAGAAGAGAAAACGCCCGCTGTTGTGAATGTCCGGGCCCCAGAACCCTCTGTACGCTTTGCTCAAACGGTGGAGCCTTCGCACTCAGTGCCAAGTTTTTGTTAACAGATTAGATTTTCCATAAAACCGTTTTGAACCAATCAGTAATTTCTAGGTTTTGTTTGTTTAAAGTGTAAGAGTTCAAACTTTCACATTCTACTAAAGTTTAGCCCTAAAAAAAAAAAAAAAAAAAGTATTAGGTTTTCTTTTATAACCTGCAGGAAAATTTTACAAATTTCTGCATACAGGTCTTTACAACTTTGGTTAGACTTATCTCGTTGTATTTGTTGTTTCTGTTGCTATATAAGTGGTCCCAGCATCCAACCCACCCATCAGGATGCCCCAGGGACGTCACACAGCTCTCTGCTCACTGAGTTCAAAGATGAAGCTGCTTCCCATGCCGCATCCTTTGCCCACGAGGGCCTCCCCTGTACAGCCAGGAGCCTTGGTGTACACACAAGTCTACACACCCCCCCCCAGTCACCAACACCCAACACATTCTACCTCCAGAAAAAATCTTAGATCGGTTCAGTGGTTAATTGGGAGATTGGGATTGACATATATACACTAATATGTATAAAATAGATAACTAATAAGAACCTGCTGTATAGCATAGGGAACTCTACCCCACTTCACTATACAGTAGAAACTAACGCAACATTGTGAAACAGCTATACCCCACTAAAAAAATTAAAGGAAAAAAAGACTTCGCCTTCCAATGCAGGGGGTGCAGGTTTGCTCCCTGGTTGGGGAGCTAAGATCCCACATGCCTCGCAGCCAAAAAACCAAAACATAGAACAAAAGCAATGTTGTAACAAATTCAATAAAGACTTTAAAAATGGTCCACAGCAAAACACTCTTAAAAAAACCCCTTAGCTCCGTCCTCTTCTCTCCCTCCCACTGCTCGTCCACCAAGTGCTCCCTAATTCAGGTGCCATCTCCTCTTTCCCGATCGCAGCCACAGCCCTCCAACGTCCCCTGCTTATCCTGGCTGTGCCCTCCCCCAATCCTCTCCATCTTTTGGGACAAGTATTCTTTCCAAAACGTATAGAACATCAATTCCCGACCCTACTTAGAAGCCTCTGACGGCCTCCCACTGCTGTTCTCCAGGTGACTGTAAAGGGACTGACTCGCTGGTCTCGCTGGCTCCTCCGTCCGCCTCCCACTGTCCCCTCCTTCGGCACTCTGGCCCTGACACGCCCTCTGGGACCTGACAGCTCCAGTCTGTTCCTTAAGCCCTGACTTGCGTGTGTCTAACATCATCTCACGTGTCACGGGTGGAAGCTCTACCACTTCTGGAAAGACAGACAGAAGACACGGGGGCAACAAGAAGCAGCAGGTGCAGGGTTTAGCATGTGGCTCGGTACCGGTCCCCACAGAACGCTGAGCAAAGTTCTCTCTTTTCAGGAGCCCAAACTGAGGCTGGCCGGGTGCGTGGCTAACTCGTAGGAGTAGGGATGGGGGTAGGCGTGCCCCCGGGACCGGTGGGATCTCAAATGTGGAAAGGCAGGAATGGCATCAGCCTCCCTGCCCACGGAGGGGCCCAGAGAGGGGGCTGGGGTCCACTTGGAAGCCCCTCACTACCCAGGCCATGCCGCCAGCAAGGGAGAGCTTGTTCCGTGTCCCCCGCCCACCCACTTCCCTAACTGCCAGCATTGTGAGGCAGGGGCCATGGCATTCAAGGTCCCGCATAACCTGGTCCGGGCTGGCCACGTGCGCTGGGCCAGTCCTGAGCCCGGCCATTCCCGGCGTCCCTGTCCGCGCAGGGGGCCAGGGTGAGGACTGATGGAAGCCAGCGTTGGGGACCAGCAGTGTGACTGCGTCTCCTTCCAGGAGGGCCTGGCCCCAGCGCCGTGGAGGTAAACGCCAACTTCCAGTCCCTACGCGAGCCCACCCTCCCGCTGCAACGTCCCGCTGCCCCGTGGGCAGTGTCTTCCTGTGCCCACAGCCTGTCTGGTCCGCCACCCACTCGATGGGCGGGCAGGCGGGTTGTTAACAGCAACGTGAGTAACAGCATCTATCGAACGCCTTGCTTGTGATGTGCGAGGCGCCGAGCTGGGCATCTTAGATGCGTTATCTCAACTGACCCCACGGCAGCTCCCTCGGCACCTGTTTCCTTGGAAGACGCTTTAGAATTCACGAGACCCCGGTTGCTATGCTTGAGCGAGCTGCGCTCCAGAGACGGAGGCTGCCTGGCCAAGGCCACCTAGCAAGTCGGCGGTGGGCGAGGCTCCACCCTCTGTGCAGCCCGACACCTGCCTCCGGAGCCAGGCGCCCGCTCCTTTCTCCGCCGTGGGTGCCGCCCTCCCTCCCCACCGCCCCCCCCGTGCCCTCGCGGCTCCAGGCTGTGAGCATATGACTAGGGTCAGTTCGGGGCTCTGGGGGCACCACGTTTCAGGCAGAGACCAGGGTGTGGTCCTCTCCGGGCCAGCAGTGGCCATCAGGGCCTGCCCACCCGTAGGTTAAAGCTGGGGTCAAGGGTCAGAGCACAGCTGCCAGAGGCCAGCGTGTGGCCGGGGTCAAAGCCAGCGTGTAACTGGGTCAGGGGCTGGAACACCCCTGGGTTCCAGAGTGACTGTGTGGCTGGGTCAAGAGTCAGTGTGGGGCTGAAGTCATGGGTCAACGGGTGGCCAGCCACCGTCATGAGGCTGACCCCAGCGAGAACCAGACCCTCGCCCTGCCCCATCAGGCCAGCACCCCCTTGCCCACGGCCCCAGCGTGGAGAGCTCAGTGGGACAGAGTGGAGGGGTCCCTAGGGCCAGGTGACCTGCACGGGGCCCCCAGGGAGCCCCAGGGGTGGTCTGCTGGTGGGCTGGGTGGGGCGTCATGAAGAGGAAGGAGGGGGGTCTCTAGGGCAGCTCTGGGCCCTGGCCCCTTGCATCCCCACCCCCAGGGCCACCAGGACCTCTCCAGGGGCAGACCAACCCCAGCCCCTCTGCTCAGGTGCCATCACACCTCGTGGGACCAAATGCAGCCTCTGCTGGCCCGAGACCCCCAGCGGCTGCCAGGAGGTCGTCCGCTTTCCTACATCTTCCCTGGGGTTCCCTCCTGCGGGACGCTTCCCGGCGCGTAACTTGGAAATCCTCTTCACTCTTCAAAGCCGCCCCGTACACCTGCAAGCCCTGCCACATCCCCACCAGAGCAGTCACTTTCTAGACCCCTCGGCACGCACGTCGCCTGGTCTCGTCCCTGCGGGATTCAAGCCACGGGGCGGGGCGGGGCGGGGGACACAGGCCGGGTAGGAAGGTTCACAGTCTCCGAGTTGAGTGGCAGCAACTCCTCTGCACGAGGAGGTGGGCTTCTCGTCACATCCCGGAGAAGGGCTCAGCGGGCCTGCGCGTCTGCCGGCCTGCTAACGCGTGAGCCTCCCTTCTGCGGGGCAAGAGGAAAGGCCCAGCTCAGCGCGGATCCATGAAGGCGGAGCTTGGCTCTGCTGTCACAGCCGTCCTGTTGCCTGGGCTCCTTTCCACCTGGGGCAGGTGACAGGGCTCCTCATTAACAAGCAACCTTCCCTCCGAAACACCAGGAGGGGCGGGAGTGTGTGCCACGCACCGGGCGCTGCCCAGCCCCGCAGCCTGACAGACCTCCTTTCCTGTGGCCCCAGGAGCCCGCCCGGGCCTCACAGCCTGCGGGAGAGTTGGACTCATTAAAAATAATTTCCTGGCCAGAGTCATTACCTTCCGCTGGCAGAGGCCGTCCAACTCCCTCAGCAAGAATCAGAAGCCTGCTGGCCCCTGGGGACCCTTCACCCCAAGGAGAGGTGAGGCCGGAGATCAAGCCTGCCCAGTAACGAGGGACGAGCTGGCACTCCCGGCCCCCAGCCCTCTGCAGGAACGACTCAGACCCGGGGCACAGTCCCGGGGCCGAGGCGGTCACTCCCCACTTTCCTGGCGGAGAGATCGCGTGTCAGAGAGGCAAGGCACCTGCAGACACGCGGCACAGCCGTGTCTGGGAGCCTGGCTGTCGGAGCGGGGCCAGGCTCACCACCATATTGGGGTGCCAGGGCTCAGGGCCAGGAGTGCTGGCTGGAGAGGCAGGGCCACCTGGTGCCTGACGGGCCTGAGCAGCTGAGGGCTTTGGGGTGACTGCACTTGGGCGGGGTGCAGGACAGGCTCATGGCCAGAAGCAGGTGGTCACAGGCCTAAGGGCCGGACAGGACCACCCAGGTGGAAGCCTGTGCAGGTGGGCAGCCAAAGCTCCCAAGGCCAGCAGCACCCAGCAGGTGAGCCCCTCCTGCCTGCCCTGCCGGGCTGGCTCTGGGCCAGGCGGCCCCTTACTGTCTGAACACGGGCCGCGCCTGGCGAGTACCACAGGCCCTGAAACTCACACCCATCACCAGAACTAGGAAAACTTCCCTGGCACCTGGGAGGCCCTGGTCACCTGCCAGATGTGATCCTGGTGTGATGAGAGGTTGCAGACAGGCCTTCCTGTCTGAAACACAGAGGAGCGTGCGCACGCACTGCTATGGGCTGAACATCCGCGCGCGCAGATTCACGGGAAGCCCTGACTCCCAGTGTGGCTGTATTTGGAGACGGGGCCTCTGAGGAGACAATCAAGGTTACACCAGGCCATCAGGGTGGGGCGCGATCCTCCTAAGAAGAGGTAGTAGGGAGAGGGACTTCCCTGGTGGCGCAGTGGTTGAGAATCTGCCTGCCGACACAGGGGACACAGGTTCGAGCCCTGGTCCAGGAAGATCCCACGTGCCACGGAGGAACTAAGCCCGTGCGCCACAGCTACTGAGCCCGCGCTCTAGAGCCCACGTGCCACAACTACTGAGCCTGTGTGTGTAGAGCCCGTGCTCTGCAACGAGAAGCCACCGCAACGAGAAACCCGCGCACCGCAACGAAGAGTAGCCCCCGTTCGCCTCAACTAGAGGAAGCCCGCGCGCCGCGACAAAGATCCAACGCAGCCAAAAATAAAAAAATAAATTTATAAAAAATAAAAAAGAAGAGGTAGGGATAGCCCGGCTCCCCCCGCCCCACTGCGTGCACAGTCCGAGGGCGTCTGCAGCCCAAGGGGGGGCGCCCCCCAGAACCCCACCACATGGGCACCAGCCTGCAGACCTGCGAGGAGTCACACGTGGAGAAATCCCGGCTCTGTGAAACGGAACGTGCGGTCAAGGAGGGGAGGGGGGACAGGCAAGGACCCTTCCTCACACTGACGCCCACTCATCAAGACTGTGCACCCCCGTGGCCTCATGCCGCACAACAGAGACCCTGGAGCCTTAGGAGCTTAGCGGTCCGGGTCCCACCCCTAGAATCTGAGCCACCACAGTCACGTTTACATCAATCAAAGTGGACTTCAGGCCAGCAGAGTACTGTGAAGGTTAGGAGGGCGGCAGCGGTTAAGAAAGGGACAGTCGACGGAACACATATCAGGACCCTCAACCTGCATGCCCCGAATAACAGAACCATAGCCGCCAGGCGTATGTCAGGTCCCACCTCGCTCACCCTTTACGTCAAATGGAAAGACGGCTGGTCTCGCGTTCTCACCGACGAGCCCCCACTTGCGGTCGGTAAGTACACAGGCTCGCCGGACGCCGACGGGTACAAGCTTCTGGAAGCCCAGGGCGTGCACATCAACTTGCACACCCTCGGCCTCAGCATCCTCTCCCGTGACCAACACACTCCACCCCACAAGCGCGGCAGTGGGTGGAGCGCGTGCGCAGGTCTGTGGGGGCGTCAGGGGTCGCCTCCATCTGCCAGACCCAGCCCAGGCGGTCGCCTCTGTACGGCGGCTTGGAGCGGGCTCAGCGGAGGCGGGCCCTCCAGGAGGCCCTGCTTGATGCTTTCGAGCCCAAGGACAGCGGGGACCAGAGGGCTACGCCAGCCGCTCAGGGAAGCGCCCGGACGGACGGGGCAGGGGACGGCTGGAGGGTCGACAGACTGAAGACCCCCCGCTCGGCTGGAAGAAGTGCCGGGGTCTGAACTTGCGGGGGCGCGTGAGTCTAAGACCACTTCTGGGCCTGGCCACGGGGAGGGGGGGCCGCTGGAGGGCGGGGCGCCGCAGCAGAGGGACAAGGGCCAGGGCAGAAGGACCCGGATGGGAAGGAAGGGTGCCCGCAGGTGGAGGGCGGGGCAAACCCCGACACGCCCCGCCCCTCAGGCGCGCAGCGCTCCGTGGCCCAGGGCTGAGGGTGGAATCCAGCTGAGGATCAAGAGACAGAATTACCCTTCCACATCTGAGCCTCTGGGGAAAGTGAACGCGCTACAGATCCACAACCCAGTGGCTGGATCATTTCGCGGAATGAGTGATAAACGAACAATCTGAAAAGAAAAGGCTTTCCTGGCCAAGTCACCACAGGCAGAAAGCACTAAAGGCAAACTGATGTGATGACAAAGAAACTTTAAAACATCTCTCTGCACAAAACGCCCAAACCCAAAAACAAGCAAACCACCAGAAACAGAAAAGCTACGGACAGCTGAGTCACAGGGAAAGCTTTTCAAAGGCCAATAAACACATGAGAATCCTTCAAGAGTAATTACAGGAACTTTAAAAAATGTTAGGACGGGATATATTCTTCATCTGTCCGACTGGCATATTAAAGACTTGAACAGGTGGGGTCGGAGGCTGTGAAGAAACATGCATTCACCTGCGCGGCTGGGGGACTCTCCATCAGGGAGAGTGACTTGGAAATTGCTCTCACATTCGAGGCGTCTATTCCCTTCGGCCCTGCTGCTCTGCTCCCACAGCCAAGATGAGCTATTAACTGAAAGGGGCAATTTCAGCTCCAGGGGGAGTCGTCTCTGTGGTGGAAGTGGGTCCATGGAGATCTATTAGGGGAACAGAACAGGTGGGTGGGCTGCAAACCAGCCCCCAGGGCCCCTCGAGCTCCACGCCCGCCCGTGGGGACCACCGGGGCCCTGAGCATTGCCAGGGGCTTGGCTGTGAGGGGGAGGGCGCTGGGCGAGCATGCGGGGGACAGGCCGGGGAGGGCCCAGGGTGGCGAGGGGGCCTTCAAATCCCACCGTAAGAGAGCTGACGGAAGGCTTCACGCCCACCCAGGCTGGCGAGGCCGCCTCTGGGGACGGGCAGTGGAGGACACGGAGTGTCCATTTTTACTTCCTACGCTTCTGTGTTCCTTACTTTCTTAACTAAAATCCCGAGTGGAAGATTTATCTTTTTGAGATGAAAACAAAATCAGGCCTGGCCCAGCCGGCCCGTGTGGTGATTGCTGGCACTCGTTTCCATCACTCTCGTTACTGCTAGGCTGGCTTGCACTGAGCTTGGGCCGGGCTGGGCAGCTCGAGGGGGCGGGGGAGGCTGGAGCCACCCAGACGGATTCCCGGGAGCAGAGGGAGGCTGGGAAGGGTGAGCGATGCTGTGTCTCAGGGACACTCCCCGAGCTAAGGAGAGGACCAGGAAGGGGGACAGGAAAGTCCGGGGCTGGTCAGGGGTAATCTTCCAACAGGGGTAGGGACTGGTCTGGGCGGGGAGCAGGGAGGGCCGGGGGCTTCACCTTTGACCCGGGGAGGGGGCGGGGTTGTGCGGGCGGTGAGAGGGTGTGAAGTCACGGGTACATTCGTGAGCTTTGAGGGGAGAATTCACCTGCCCAGGGAAAGGGTGCAGAGACCGGGACAGGGCCTGGGAAGCCTCCTTACCATAAAAGGAATCCTCCCAAATGATCATGCATTTCACACCTTTCCACTTGCAAACTCAATGCTGTCTGTTCGGGGATCTGAACGAAATGGTTTCCAAAATAACCCAAATAACAGTGAGACCCACGCTGAAAAGGATGCCCCCAGACACCTGCGAAGGACTGCCCTGGGCGGGGGGGTCAGAGGCAGGGAGTCTCTGAAGTGGGGGATCCGTGTGGGCACCAGGTGTCCAAGTGAGGACACCCGTGTCCTATATGGAGGGAAAATCACAGAGGGAACCGCGACAATTAGGAATGTGCCCACTCACACCAGCGCAGGAGAAAGGCGCTGATGAAGGAAGAAAAACGGCATCTCCCCTCGGCCCCTCCCCGCCCCACCCATCCCGGCACGGTGGCGGGGGGGCTTTGCCTTTTGTTTCCTCCACACCCATAGCCCCATAAACCCAGGGAACAGATGCAGACGTCTGGGGGCCAGGCAAGAAGAGCGGCTTTTAATCCACCAGCAATCCTTAAGCTGCAGCGGGGGGCATGCCTCTGGGCCGGGTTCTGGGTAGTTGACCAGTTTCCCGGAATCTCACAGCAAATAGGGGTCCGTTTTGGCCTTGACTTACGTGAGTCCCCACATGGATCCTCCCAGCCCAGCCACTCGGGTATCTGTCTGCCCTGCACTGACCCCAGAGCGCTCTGACCCCAGCAGGCGGTGACATCTGGTCAGACACGGGACCCCCGCATCTTCCCTTAACCCTGGGGGTCTTGTTAAAAGACAGACTGTGACTCAGCATGTCTGGGTGAGGGCTGAGACTGTGAATTTCTCACAGGCTCCGGTGATGTCCTGCCTGCGGTCCACACTGAACCATGCAGGGCTCATCTGGCTCTAACTTTCTTCATCCCCTGCTGTCTCAGGGTCCTTCCCTGAGGCATCTCACGGGCGAATAAGCTATTCCATGGCGTTCACCTGACCATTTTCTTAGCCGCTCATTCCAGACGGGCCTGCGGGCTGTTTCCAGCACGGGAGCTTGTCCGGGGACATGGGGTCTTCAGGGTGGGCTTGCAGAAACCCCCTTGGTCAGCAACGGGTCCACCGTCCCAGCTAAGAGGGACCACCGACACGGGCATCACCCAGTTTTTAATTTTTACCAACCTGGTGGGCACAGGCGGACCCCTGCAGTGTATTTTGCATTTTGCTAATACACAGGACTTTCTCCTTCCGTGCTTGTTAGCCTTTGGAGTTTCTTCCCCACGGAGTTCTACGTGCTCTCTGTTAAGGCAATCCCTAGACATTATACTTCTTGTCGTTGTTATGAATAATATCTAATTCATTACGTTTGTTACATTTTCTAACTGGTGTGGAGAAATGCTTTTGATTTTCATAAGTTGATCTTGTATCCACCAACCTTGCTCAGTTATTAGATTTTAAGATTTATATTGTGATGCTTTTTTTTTTTTTTTTTTTTTGTGGTACGCGGGCCTCTCACTGTCATGGCCTCTCCCGCTGCGGAGCACAGGCTCCGGACGCGCAGGCTCAGCGGCCATGGCTCACGGGCCCAGCCGCTCCGCGGCATGTGGGATCTTCCCGGACCGGGGCACGAACCCGTGTCCCCTGCATCGGCAGGCGGACTCTCAACCACTGCACCACCAGGGAAGCCCGTGATGCTCCTTTTATATGACATATGCCTAAAACATCATCTATATAAACGACATACATGTATAATGAATGAAGTGACATGTGTATATTCACATAAGACATAATAACAGTTTCATCTCTTCTCTTTAAAATCCTCACCCCTCTGGGGTCTGCTTCTTTCCTCCGGGTGTTGGTCCAGCCCTCCGTTTCCATGTTGAACACCAGTAATTAATGAAGGCATCTCTGCCTTTAATAGAACCTTTAAGAGAATGTGTCTAAATTTCCCGCATTAAGTGGAATGTTTTGGTATATTACCTTTACTAAGCTAAGGAAGCTCCCTTCTATTCCTACTTCATCAAGAAGTCTTACTATTGTTGTTGTTGTAATTAATGTTTTCATTATAAATAGATGTTGAATTTCATCAATGATTTCTCAGCATCAATTGAAATAATCATGAATTTTTTCCTTTAATAAATCATGAAAACATTAATATATTTTCTAATGTGAAAACATCTTTGCATTCCTGAGATAAACCCTACCTGGTTATAACATATATTTTTAATACATTTATACTCTACTAAGGCATTTGCATTTATATTTGTAAGCAATACGAGTTTCTTTCCTTTTCATTTTTTAAAGTTCAATTTAGGAATCAAGATTACACCAGCCTCCTAAAACGAGCTGAGCAGTTTTTACTCTTTTTGGACATTCTAAAATGACTTGGACAAGATAGGAATTAACCACCACTTAAGAGTTTGCTAGAAATCCCCCATAAAACACTCTGGGTTGGGGGCTCATTGGGAAGGGAAATATTAGATTTCAATTTATTTAATAACCATTGGCTTATTCAAATTTTCTATTTCTTTTTGCACCATTCTTTTCATTTTCTATATTCCTAGAAACTTATCTACATCACTAGGCTTTCCAATCTGTCAGCAAATAATTATTTATTATACCTTTTTATTGTTGTAAAAAGTCTGTTGTATCCAAAGTTAATTTCCCTTTTTCATTCTGTGAGTATATATTTTTATATATTTTCTCTCTCTCTTCCCCTCTCTCTGCTTTCAGTATAGTCAGTTCTGTTGATCTCTGTTTCAGTGAATTCTCATCTTTATTATTTCCTTCCTTCTTGCTTTGGGTTTGCTTTGTTGATCTTTGTCTAATGTCTTTCTTTGAATGTCTAGTGCATTTTCTGTACATTTTTTATTCCTAGTCATTTTATTTAAAACCAAAAATTTCCTAGTATTTGGTAAAGTAGCAGGATACAAAATTAATGCACAGGAATCTCTGGCATTCCTATACACTAAAGATGAAAAATCTGAAAGTGAAATTAAGAAAACACTCCCATTTACCATTGCAACAAAAAGAATAAAATATCTAGGAATAAACCTACCTAAGGAGACAAAAGACCTGTCTGCAGAAAATTATAAGACACTGAGGAAAGAAATTAAAGATGATACAAATAGATGGAGAGATATACCATGTTCTTGGATTGGAAGAATCAGCATTGTGAAAATGACTCTACTACCCAAAGCAATCTACAGATTCAATGCAATCCCCAACAAACTACCACTGGCATATTTCACAGAACTAGAACAAAAAAATTCACAATTTGTATGGAAACACAAAAGACCCCGAATAGCCAAAGCAATCTTGGGAATGAAAAATGGAGCTGGAGGAATCAGGCTCCCTGACTTCAGACTATACTACAAAGCTACAGTAATCAAGACAGTATGGTACTGGCACGAAAACAGAAATATAGATCGATGGAACAGGATAGAAAGCCCAGAGATAAACCCACACACATATGATCACCTTATCTTTGATAAAGGAGGCAAGAATATACAGTGGAGAAAAGACGGCCTCTTCAATAAGTGGTGCTGGGAAAAGTGGACAGATAACGTGTAAAAGTATGAAATTAGAACACTCCCTAACACCATACACAAAAATAAACTCAAAATGGATTAAAGACCTAAATGTAAGGCCAGACACT
>NW_020175040.1:2619645-2656820 GCF_003031525.2 Neophocaena asiaeorientalis asiaeorientalis
TACCAAACGTAAAATAGATAGCTAGTGGGAAGCAGCCGCATAGCACAGGGAGATCAGCTCGGTGCTTTGTGACCACCTAGAGGGGTGGGATAGGGAGGGTGGGAGGGAGGGAGACGCAAGAGGAAAGAGATATGGGGATATATGTATATGTATAACTGATTCACTTTGTTATAAAGCAGAAACTAACACACCATCGTAAAGCATTTATACTGCAATAAAGATGTTAAAAAAATTTCCTAGTAAATTCTGCTTGACCACACTTTCATATTGTTGATTTATGAAGATTTAATAATTTTCAGATTTCTGTTTTAAACCAAGGGGTAGTTAGCAATGTGTACTTTAGTTTCTGGCCACGTGGGATTTTTTGGCGGCTTCTTTTCATAATTAAGTTGTGATTTTATTACACTGTGTTATCAAAGAGAATCTCTGTGATGGTGACTTCAGGGCAACAAGCTGAGACCTCCTTCGTGGCCTGACAAATGGTCGGTCTTTCACGTGTGTTCAAAAAGAATGTGCATCCTCGGGTTATTTGCAGTTTAGATCTCTATATACCAAAGAGCCAAACTTACCGGTTGAACTACTCGGCTGTTTTAGGCCGATCCTGTTATAACTGGGGGGATATTGGGATTAAGGGGTATCATGGTTTGACATCCTTTCTCTACCACCTTCTGTTCTCTCTGCCATAGTGTGGGGCAAGGTCTGGGTCCAAAACAGCAGAGTGGGAAGGATGAAAATAAAGTTTAGAGAAGGTTGAAAGGGATGGTTCTGTATTAGTCAGGGCTCTCCGGAGAAGCACAACCAATAGGATGTAGACAGGTAGGTAGACAGAGGGATAGAAAATGATGACAAGGAATGGCCTCACGCGATTCTGGAGGCAGGCAGGTCCCAAGGCCTGCAGGGTGAGTGGGCAGCTGCACCCAGAGGGGCGTGGGAGCCCTGCGCACCTCTTCCGTTCGGCTGTTCTCCAGTTGTACCCTTTATGATAAACCGGTCATCTAGTAAGTCAACTGCTTTCCTGAAGTCCTCAGGCAGTGGGTCGGGGGAACCCCCAACAGGTAGTCAGCCAGTCAGCCGGGCAGAAGTGTGGGCAGCCTGGGTTCCCCACCTGCAGCTGCCTTTGAAGAGTGGTGTGGGGGGGGGGCGGGGCTCATCTTATGTGACCGACCCTTAACCCTGGGGCCTGACAGCAACTCTGGTCTTTAGCGTCAGAATTGGCTGTTGGACACCCAGCTGGTGTCAGAAAACCAGAGCCAGTATTAGGGAAAAACCCTTCAAGGACTTATAAAGGCTTGTGTTTTCTCTGCAAAGTAAGAGATAAAGTCATTTACTGAGAGAAAACATGGTTCAATAATCTAAAAAGAAAGGTGTAAATGTTGAGTAAAGTATTAAATCCCCAGCTTTGCAGACAGCGTGGTCTGATTATTAAACCTAGAACTGATTTCCATCGCCACTGTGTTGCTAACTGGTGACCTTGGGAAGTCCTTCAGCTGTGTTCTGCCTCTGTGCCCTCATCTGTAAAATGGGAGCGTGGTGGGCCCTGCCTTGGAGTTCTTGCGAGACTAAAGGGAAGGTTCCCAGCTGTCCTTAGCTCACACTAATTATTAAAAACTCAAGAGAAGAGATTAAAAAGCCTTAAAATATTTTTAATAAGGTGACCAGTTACAAAATCAATAGGCAAAAATCCAAAGCTTTTCTAAACACCAGCAGCAAAAGGAAAGGAAATATCACAGATGGGCCTCCAACCACAAAAACCAAAAATGCCAGAGAGGATATAACAGAAACAAACCCTAAAGTAATTATGTACAATAGATAAAACATGGAAGCAACCCGTGTCCATGGATGGATGATGGATAAACAAAGTGTGGTCCATCCATGGACCTGGGGGGTATTATGCTTACTGAAATAAGTCCAACAGAGAAAGACAAGTACTGTATGATCCCATTTACATGAGGTCCCTACAGGAGTCAAATCCGTAGAGACAGAAAGAAGACGGCGGGGCCAGGGACTGGAGGAAGATGGGAAGTGAGTGTTGATGGGGACAGGGTTTCAGTTTCACAAGGTAGTAAGAGTTATGGGGATGGATGGTGGTGATGGTTACACAACGACGTGAATGCACTTACTACCGCTGAACTGCATACTTAAAAAATGATTAAGGTGGTAAATTTTATGTTATGTTATGTGTATCTTACCACAATAAGAGCCGAAAGGAGAAACTGAATGGCGGTTAGAACAGTGAAGGAGACACGGAGGAAACAGGTTCAAGAGGAAAAAGAGAGATTAAGTGTAACAGCTTTTAAAAATCTCAAATAAGACTGTGGCATAATATTACAGTTCGTTAAAGTTGCCAAATTATAGTGGTAAATACATGGATACTCACTATCTTGTTCTCTTCACTTTTCAGTGTTTTGAGATATTTCATAATAAAAAAGAAAATAGATGCACTAAGTCATGAACCCCAAACTCTAGAAAATGAACAGCAACAGCAAAGAGCCAAAAAGGGGAGAAAAAATTAATAAAAGACAAAATTACTTTTGTATTTTTAAATTTCATTAGTATTTATCAATAAAACCAAAGTTTTCAAGAGACTCACAAAATTGGCCAATCTTTGTAAGCAAGAGGGAATATGGGGCAGGGGATGCAAATTCATTTCAGGACGAAATGGAATTTAACTTCAAGTAGAGGGGAGATTTTCAAAAAACGTAAGAGCATGTCTTGTACAGTTACTATCCCTACCTTTTAGATGATTAATGAAACGGACAACTTTCTAGGAAAATGTAAATAATAAAAATCAGCCCAAGAAAAAGCAGATAATCTGAAGTGCTCAATAAGCTTAATATAAACTGAAAGGGTAACCAAAGACCTATGTGTGAAATGTCACTAGGAGGGGTTGGTTTTGTGGCTGGATTCTACCGAAGCATCTCATGCACCTTATTTTGGAAACAAAGCAGCTCACCGAGTCTGCTGGCCGACGAGCTGGACGCTGTCCCAAGCCCCCTCCATTCCCATCTAACTACCGAGACAGGCTGGAAAGATGAACTGCTCACTTGCCCTTCTTCCTTGCAGTTGGAGGTTCCCGTAGGACGTTCTGGCCCAGGAAACACAAGCAGAAATTTTCTGGGAGCCCTAGGGGCAGTGTTTATTTTCTCAGTCAACGCGGACAGTCATCCGCTGCTTCCTCCCCTGTCCTGGCCAGGGCCCGGGTGCCTGGAGCTGTGGTGGCCAGCTGCACCCAAGGGTGGACGGCCAAGGGGACGCAGAGGCACAGCAGCGGCCACCTACCTCTATGCTTTCTTCTCACAGATACCGTCGAAAGGTCTTACTTATTACTATGGCTGAGCTTCTCTAAAATAAGCACAAACCTGACTTAAAACCCGGTTAAAGACACCCTAAGAAAGTTACAGCCAATCTCATATATAAACAGACGGAACTAATCTCAAATAAAATACTAGCAAGTCAAAGCCAGCAGTGCATTAAAATAAAACGCCAAGTAGGGTTTAGTCCAGGAATTTAAGGATAATTTAACATTAGGAAAGTCATCAGTGTTATTCACTCCATTAACAGACTAGAGACAAGCTACACGTTCGTCTCAATAGATGGTAAAAAAAAACATTTGATGAAATTCAAAACTAATTCATAGTAAACATTCTTAGTGAACCAGGTGTAGATGCCATCTTCTCTAATTGAACAGAACTTTTATCAAAAATCTGCAGCAAACATCTTACTAGGAAAAATAGGAGAATTCTCATTATAGCCAATGCAAATAAACAGGAAAAAAAGAATACGCATACATTTCGGGAAGAGAGAGAAATAACTGTCATTATCTAGAGGCAAAGTCATCTTTTAAAAAATCTAAGAGAGTCTACAAAGAAACACCTTTCTGTGGCCTCTTTTTCACAGCTGTAAAATAGAGATACGATTAGCATGTACCCCACGGGCTTGTTGACACTATCAATGAATTCCATACATGTAAGGATCTTAGGCTGGTGCCCGCACATAGTGGTAAGTAGAAGATCAACATATAAAAATCAAAAACATTTCTATAGGCCAGTAATTACCAATCAGAAATGCAAAACAGGGGCTTCCCTGGTGGCACAGTGGTTAAGAATCCGCCTGCCAATGCAGGGGACACAGGTTCGAGCCCTGATCTGGGAAGATCCCACATGCCGCGGAGCAACTAAGCCCGTGCGCCACAACTACCGAGCCTGCGCTCTAGAGCCCACGAACCACAACTACTGAGCCCACGTGCCACAACTACTGAGCCCGTGTGCCTACAGCTCCACAGCAAGAGAAGCCACCTCAATGAGAATCCCGCACGCCACAACAAAGAGTAGCCCCCGCTCGCCGCCACTAGAGAAAGCCAGCATGCAGCAACGAAGACCCAACGCAGACCAAAAGGAAAAAAGGCAAAACACGTAAAAACTTGCCTTCCCAAGAGCAACCAAACCTCTGACGCACCTAGAAACGATCCTAACCAGAGGTGCGGCTCAGGCAGCAGACGACCAAATTCCATGAAGGGACAACGGCTTGGACAGGTGCCTGGGGGGCAGGAAACATGCCATCAGGAGTTCAGTGTGATCCCACACTCTGTACAGATTTTCCCTGGACTTAGTGGCTCGTTCTCAGATGTACGTGGGAGAGTGAAAACCCACGGATACCCTAAAACAGGCTGTGAGGACAGGGCAAGAGGGCCCGGAGGCACCTGCGTAAGTAGGCTGCTTCCCCTCCTGTGGGCAAGCCCGAGTCGGACAGGTGTAAGTGCTGACGTGTGCCACCCGCTCGCCAGATCCCGCTCCCAGGGCCCGACGCCCTCCAGACAGTACGTCGGGGTTCTCGATGGCACTAACATAGGATGGCCACTCCCACCTGACACGGCGGATCATCCGTAGGTTTAGTGTTTGACAATCTGATGACTGAAAAATAATATCCCACTCTTGCAAAAGTTATTTCCCCTCAGGAAACTGACAGGATTCGATTCCCTGCTTTCCTATTTACCACAGTCCCAGGGTCCCAGGGGCTTGAAAGCAAAGAACCAGAAGGCGTGTAACTGGGGGCGGAGTTGCCAGATCGTGGGACGTCATGGCTTCTACTTCACTATCATCACCCAGCAATCTGCCAGGTGACTGCACCTGGCTGCACTCCTAGTCACGCGTCAGCACTCGGTTGCCCTGGGTCCTTGTCTGCTCTTGGCATTGTCAGACTCTAATTTTAGCCATGCTGGTGGCTATGTGGTGGCATTTCACTGTGATGTCATCTTGCATTTCCATAATTACCTTTTCACAGGCTTATTGGCATTTGGATCCTCTTGTGAAGTGTCTGCAAACCTCTTTCGTGTTTCTGTCTTAGGTTTTCTGTCCTTTTCACTGATATGTAGAGTCCTCCCCAGTTCTGATCGCAGGCCCTCGGGTCTGGGCCTCGCAGAGACCTTCCCAAGTCTGCGGCTCCTCCACCCTCTGCCCACTTCACACCTTCCTCTACTCACCTGGACCCCTGGGAATTCTGCTTTGTGACCCGTGCATCGCACCTGCTCCCGAGGGCACCTGAATATTCTGACACCTTCCTCTAACTCAGCCGGGAGCCCTGTGGAGCTCCAGACCCACACGCCCCTCCTCAGGCTCGCTCTTCACACGAGGTCCACGGGCCAGCAGCACCCGCGTCCCCGGAGAGCCGGTTGGAAACGTGACATCACCGAGCTTGCTCCGAGGCTCTCCACTCCACTCCCCACCCCCAGGCCGAGAGAGCCCAGCCACCTCCGCTTGGAAGTTTCACGTGTGCCCCCAAGGGGCCCACGTGTCAAAACTGGGACAGCACAGTTAGAGGCATTTAAATACTGAAACTTAGAGAATTAGCGGTGCACACACGTTCCACCTCTAACGGCTGCACGCGAGGCTGGCTGGATACCCAGAGTCTACATCTGAGGCGCTTCGTGATGGAAGCCCCGAGCCACAGGGGGTCCACAGGCCCTTGCTGACGCACCTGAGCGTCCGCAGGGCTCCGTCCTCGCTCCTCTCCTCCCCCAAAGAGCTCTGAACCCGCCCACCACCCCCGTCCACTGCACACACATCCCTGCCAGATTCCCGCCTCCTCGTAAGGGGTGCTTCCGGGGCCACTTGACCTTGTCCACCCTTCAGAGCCCTCTTCCTAAAAGACAGATCTGACTGCCACTCCTAGATTAAGCAGGTTTAATTGCTCCCCGTTGCCGTCAGGATCGAGTGAAACTTTCACGGCTCAGCCAACTCGCAGCGGCCCCTCGCCCCCCCCCCCCCAGCCCGCAGCCCCAGGAGCTGCCCTCAGTCCCCAGACGCTGGCTGTCACAAAGGGCTCCCCACCCCCAAGGCCCCCACCTGCGTCCATCGCTGCCCAGACACCTTCTCTAACCTCTAGGCCAGACCAGGGCCTCTGGCCCCCTGCTTCCCCGTCGGCATGTGTGCTGCCCTCTCCTGCTGTGGCCCGTTTGGGGGTCTGTCCTGAGCGGAGCACAGAGCCCCAAATCCAGGGCCCACGGCTGACTTGCTGTCGGCACTAGGTCGCGTTCACCTGGGGCCAAGGCCCTCAAGTAGAAAGTGAAGTCTCCAAAACCTGCAGAGAAGCTTTCTCTGTACCTCCTGGCCGGGACAAGCCAGGCCCTCAGCTGCTAAACTGTTCCTTTCTCTCCTCCTTACGGCCGCCCTGGGATGCCCTCCCTCATCCCTACCCAACTGGCTTTTAAAAAATTAGCTTTGAGATGTAATTTATGTACGGTGAAATCCACCTGCGTTAAGTGTGAACTTTGAGTGCTGACACATCGGTAGTCACACAAGCACCTAATGGACATGCAAAATATCTCCATCACCTCGAGAAGCAACCTCCGGCCCCTGCAGGAGACCCTCCCCACCCCAGCCCCAGGCGACCTCTGGCCTGCTTTCCGCCACTGAAGCCAAATTGGCTTTTACACCTTCTCTGCTTCCCAGGGTCCTGAACCACAGGATGGGCTGTGGTGTCTGCTTCCTGGGAATGCAGTGATTCACAGAAACAAAATAAAGTTTTATTTGTTACTGCATCATATGAGAAGCAGCAGAGGATTTTTCCTCCAATTTGAAATATCTGAAATGTTCATCATGCTTGGCCTGAAAACACGGTCCGCTTTGCAGAGCCCTGAGGGGCCGTCTTCCTCCAGGGCAGCTCTGACCCAGCCCGGCCCACCAGGTGTCCCCAGGGAGAGCAGTGTCCCCAACTTCTGGCTTGCGTGAGTCGGGGAGAGTGGGGCCTTCCCTGACGTCAGGAACGCTGGAGCAGAACAGGTGCAAGGGGACCACCTCAATGCTGGCTTCACACACGTTCCAAGCACCTTTGAGATCCTGAGAGCTGCTGAGCTGTCCATTGCCCGTGGGCACCTGCACTGCTCACCCTTTACCCCTGACCCTTCAGAAGGCCTTGGTGTTTCTCCTTCCAAAGCACATCTCAGAACTACCCGCTTCTCTCCGAATGCACTGTCCCCGCTCATCCATCTCCCGCCTGGATTTAGAGCCTCCTGCTTTGTGTCTACAAGGTCACAATGCTGCTGTTACCCCACCTGACAAGAGTTGCAGTCGGTCCTTGGGAGAATCTAATCCAGAATGAAACTTCCCGTACTGTCTCAGAACCGCCTTATCATAAGCAGTTGTTTGGATCTGAACCAGCTCCTATGAGTGGTTACAGGTGGTAGTTCTGCCTCTTGTCTGGGAAGATCTCTGCGAGCTCCTCGTCCCACGGCTGATGCGGTGCAGAAACCAAGCGGTGGTTCCTGAGACTGTCTCACGTCCCGGATTCTTTACTCCCTCAAAACTGGCGCTGGGAAAACCAACACCCACGTGCAAAAGAAGGAAGCTGGACCCTTACCTTATACCACGAACAAGAATGAACTCAAAATGGATCAAAGCCCTAAATGCAAGACCTAAAACTACAAATCTTAGAAGAAAACATAGAGAAAAGCTTCATAACACTGGATTTGGCAATGATTTCTTGGAATGACACCAAAGCATGGGTGACAGAAGTAAAAAGAGATAAATTGGACTGAATGAAAATTTAAAACTTCTGTGAATCAAAGGACACAATCAAAAGGGTGAACAGGCAACCTAAGGAATGGGAGAAAATACCTGCAAAACATATATCTAATAAGGGGTTGATACCCAGAATATACAGAGAACTCCTAAAACTCAACAACAATAAAAAATATTTTTAAGTGGGCAAAGGACTGTATGTCTTCTTCCAAAGAAGACATACCGATGGCCAAGAAGCAAATGAAAAGACATTCAACATCACTCATCATGAGGGATAATGCAAAGGAAAACCACAAAGAAACAGGACTTCACGCCCACTGCGATGGCTGCTATAAAACAAACAAACAAATAATAGTAAGTGTTGGTGAGGATGTAGAGAAATCGAAGCCCTTGTGCACTGGTGGTGGGAGTGTAAAACGGTACAGCCACTGTGGAAAACAGTATGGCGGTTCCTCAAAAATTAGAACCATATGATCCAGCAATTCCATTCCTGGGTATTTACCCCAAAGCACTGAAAGCAGGGTCTCGAGGAGATATTTGTACGCCGTGCTCACGGCAGCATTGTTCACAACAGGTAAAACATGGAAGCGCCCCATGTCCATCGACAGGTGGACGGGCACGCCAAGTGCAGTCCACACATGCAATGGAGTAGGGTTCAGCCCGAAAAACGAAGGACGTTCTGACACCAGCTTCAACACAAAGAACCTTGAGGACGCTGTGCTCCATGAAATCAGCCAGTCCCAAAGGGACAAGTACTGTATATCCCACGTATACGAGGCCCCTAGAGGAGCCAAGTCCACAGAGACAGGAAGGAGGACTGCGGGTGCCAGGGGCTGGGGAAGGAGGGTGGGGAGTTGGTGTTCAATGGAGACAGAGCTTCAGTTTTGCAAGATGAAAACGTTCTAGAGGTGACAGTGGTGATGGCTGCACGCTACGGATGTACTTAATGCCATTTAACTGGACGCTTAACATGATTCAGAGGACAAATTTTATGTTAAGAATGATAAAATTTATGTTAATTTTTTTATCGCAATAAAAAATTTGGAAAAGATGATGAGCAATCTATTAAGAGTTTTCCAAAAATATTTTGTGATTCTTTGTTCATAAGTCACACAGCTGTGCATCCAGTTCTTTGATCTCTATATGGGGCGCCTTACACTTAATTAATGAGAATTTTCAATCCGTTTACCTACAGTTTCTCAAGCTCCTATTGTGAATAACAGGACCTTTATCAAATGATTTATTTCATTTTAAAACCACTAAACTAATAGATCCCCATTACCAAAACAGAAAATGCATACATGCACAAACGAGAAAATTATGATTACCCATAATTCTATCTCCCACAGATAATCTGTCACCGTTTGGTATCGCACTTCCAGACCGTTCTCTTATGCATAGATACTTTTCTTTTACTCACCAAAAAAGTGATCAACGTGTATAAACTGCATTGTAACTTGCCTCTTTTATAATATATCATGGACAATTTTCCTTGTTAATCAATACATTTTGTTACAGTTTTCTCCAAGGCCTACTGTATAATTTTCTGAGCTAATCTCCTATTGTTGGAATTGATTAGATGAGTTCATATTTGGAAAGTATTTAGGACAGTGTCTGGCACATGGTAAGTGCTATATAAATAATTTCAAATGTGTTAAAAAGCCACAAGAATACAGGAGAAATTGGCAAATCCTCAATCATAAAGTTAGATTTTTAACACTCGCTTCTTGGAAAACTACAGATCAAGTTCACAAAAACAGGGGAAGCTATGGGGATGGGAATAATGTCTGCGGGTATCTCAGCGGCCCCCGCACGGCTGCCTTCTCGCCAGGCCGTGTCCCAACCCCGAGCTTTTCTCCTCCACACGCCGTCCCCCGCTTCATCCAGGAGATGCTGCACAGCCTCCCGGCTGCCGTGCCCACGTCCGCCCGGTCCCTGGGGCTGCAGCAGGGCGCGCTGCTCTGACACTCAGACCCGTGCCCGCCTACCCCTTCCAACGCGAACTCCACCACGGCTCCCTCATTCTGGCCCACTGGTCCCTGGAAGGTGGGGACAGCTGGCTGCCCGGCATCCCCAGCCCCCTGGCTTCCGGCTCTGCCTGTGGCCCTGGGGCGCCTGGAGGGGTCTCCTCCCCTGGGGGCCCTGGAGCTGGGCTTTCTCTGCCCACAAGGCCCCCGCTCCCCGACCCTTCTCCCAGCGGCGCTGACTCTCTCTGTAACCCGGCAGGACCCTACGAGGCCTTCCCAGAATAGACCCCACCCATGTTCTCCACCTGCCTCCTGTCTGTAGAAAAACTTTAGTCAAAGAAGAAATTTAATCAGAGAAGTGAGAAAATGCAGAAAGAAAGGAAGACAGCCAAGCAAGACAAAATAATAATACGTTAGCCATTAAACAAAGTGAAGGACCTTTAGTTCCTCCTCAAGGGCTACAGACCCTACTCTGAGCCACGTCCCTTGAGCTGTTGTGCAGATACTCAAGCCCCCACCAGCCGGGAGAAGTTACCTGCCTGCTGCCCACAAGCACGCAGACCCCAGACCCGCTGGAACCAGAAGGTTGATGAGGCCGACTCCCGGTTACCGCACCACCAGCCAATCAGAAGGATGTCCACGAGCTGACCACGCCCTGCTCCTTGAACACTGTGCGACTCCTCACTACCCCCTCCAGGGGGACACACAGTCTCGAGGGCATCAGCCCGCTGTGGCCCCCTTTGCCTGGCAAAGCAATAAAGCTATTTCTTTGCTCCTACACCCAAAACTCTGTCTCTATGTTTCTACTCGGCACCGGGGCACAGGCCGAGTTTCGGCAACAGCTCCCCCCTCCAGACCAGCTCCAAGCCCCTCCATCATCTTTCCCTCCTCTGATTACCAGGTCAGCTGCACACCCGGCCCCTCTCCTTGCCAGCACTCAACACAGCTCCTCCATGCCTTTGTTTCTGGGATAAACGGATAACTGGATCAATCCAACCAGCTTCTCACCTACTATGGAGTCACAGGGAGGAGGGCAGGTCCTACACTCTCCTTCAGAGTCACACCTGGAGGCCGAGCCCCGCCCTCCTCACCTACAGACACTGGCTCTCCGTCCTCACAGAAAAGCACCACGGGCAAGGCCAGCACACAGGGCACGAGGAAACAGCGCGAGGCAGGCCAGTGTGGCCGCTGCTCCTTCCTGGAGCCTGCGTGAGCTGGGGCATCACGGCCAGAAAGCAGTGCTGACCTGGGGACTCCCAGGACCATGGGCTCCTCTTGCGAGCACAGCATTTCAGCACCAAAGAAGAACCTTCCAGAGAGTCAGATGTGTGTGGGAGAGGAAGCGGCTTTTGTCTGCTTGGTGTGGGTCCTTTTCTGCTTTACTCAGAAGGGGTGTCCCGTCTCCTGGTCAAAGTTAACCTAGGTCTTCTACCCGCTTCCTCAGCATCTGGGTCCTCTAGTCCCTCCTTCCGGTTCCAACACCCTCTCCTCCCTCGCCTCCTAGTGACTCTTTATCTCCATCATTCCCTAAATGAGCAAAACTCTTCACCCCTCCCCGGCTGTCAGCCTGCCCACCCCTCCTGCAAGCTAGGAACCCCTCCCCTGCAGGAGGAATCCGTGGTTTCCCATCAGGAGGGAGGTTGGGAGCCTGAGATGCGTGTCCCAGCCCCGCCTGCAGACGCCAGCCCCCAAGTCTGTCCCACCCGAACCCCAGGGGTGCCTTTAAGGGCCCCCTTCCACACACAGCTGCCAGACTGTCCTCTGGAGACACAAGCGCTGTCAGTCTTTTCAACCCGGGCCAATGTGATGGTGCAAACTCAGAGCCTCAGCTCTTACACACAACTTAGGAATAAACAGTGTCAGAGAGCTGATCGCGAGAGGGGTCGTTTCCCCCGCCCCGCCACTCCCTCTCTCCCGGGGCACCTCCTGCGACCCCTGTAGCTAATTATTTTGGGGCCCACTTCCGCTTCTCCGGACACCACCCTTGGTTTTCAGCGCCAGGCGTGAGATGGGGTTCAGTTCACACCCCTGCCTCCCCCCACATCACCTCCACGTGTTCAGACAACTCAGGATCCGTCCAGCCTGCCGGCTCCAGGCCAGCCTGGCCTCGGAGACACTGTGGGTTCAGCTCCAGACTCCGCACCAAAGCAAATACCACAGTAAACTGAGCCACACGAATTTTTTGGTTTCCCGATGCTGATAAAGCTTATGTTTACACTCTACTGTAGTCTGCAATAGCATTACATCTAAATAAACAACGTACACACCTTAAAAATACTTAATTACTGAACCTGCTAACCGCCATTTAAGCCTTCAGCGAGTTCATCAAAGTTCACCGATTACCGATCACCGTAACACATGTAATCATCACGCAAAAGCTTGGAATACCAGGAGAAATTCCAGAATGTGACAGAGACACAACGTGAGCAACTGCTGTTGGAGAAGTGTCACCAATAGACTAGCTCGACGCAGGGTTGCCACAAACCTTCAACTTGCCAACAATGCAATCCCTTCGAAGTGCGATAAAGTGAGCACGACGAACCGTGTACCTGTATTCCTGGCCTCCTCTTTCTCCGCCGATGCCCTCATCTCAATGGAGCGCATCCTCTAGTAGTTTTCTGAGGAAAGATACATAAGAGGAAAACTTTGACATCTCGCACGTCTTAAAGCACATTTACTCTATCCTCACCCTTAATTTATATCTTGCCTGGGCTTAGAATTCTAAGCTGGAAAATCACTTTCCTTTAAAATTTTGAAGGCGTTGCCCCATTCCTTCCAGGTTTCAACATGGGGATGAAGTCTGAAGCTGTTGCAGTTCTGAAGCCTTTGTCTCTGCTTTATCTGGGGAATGTAGGATTTCCTCTGCCCTTAGTTCTAAAATTTCACAATACTTTGTGCAGGCCTGTTTTCAATGATCTACCAGCCCCTTGCTGGGCCCCATTCACTTCAGACACATACTTCAGGTTCTGGGAAATTTTCCTAAATCATGTCTTTGATTAACTCTCCTCCGATTTCTAGTGTATTTCCAGAATTTTTATTATTCAGATAGAAGATGTCTAGCAATCCTTTTGTTTTCTTATTTTCTCTCCCATTTTTCTATTCTCTGGGGGGATTTCTTCAACTTTACCTTCCAACCCATATGTTTCTCATTTTAGCCACTTAATTTGCAAGCTCTTTGCTCTAAGTGCATTTTTTATTTAAAAAATAAAGCATATTGTTTATGTTTCAAGGATACAATCTTATCTCTCTGAGGATGGTAATAGTTCTCTGACTTCCTCTCTGTATACACTGTCTCTGTCCTCCAGGCTTCACTTTCTCAGTTTTATTTCACTCTCTGTCTTTGCGGCACCTGACGTAACAGCGTCTCTGTTTGCTCAGTGGTGGTTCAGTCTCTATCATGTAGCCACAGGCTTTCCCCAAAGCCCAGCGAGCTTGGCTGTGGGCTTCTCACTAAGAGTGGGTGCTAAAGAGCCTCGGGACATGGCTGGGCCTCGCCCTGGGGAATCTCCAAAGCTGCAGCCTCTCAGCCGAACGCCCGAGAGGAGGCATGTCCACGCCCCTGAAGGGACCAAGGCGGCACACTGGGTGCCTCGAGGGTGGGACCTGGGGTCTCAGCAGAAGGCAGAGGTCTGCCCACTCCCACCCATGCCTCCATTTCCAGACAGAGAAGGAAAGTCTAGTCCCCTCTGCCGGGGGTGGGGAGGGAGGAGGTGATGCTCTGCCGAGCGTGAGGAGGGGCTCAGGGCTCAGTCCCCTCCCTCCCTCTGCAGGTCAGCGAGTGTGTGGCCACCGCCTCCCAACATCCTGCCCTGTTTCTGCTCACCTGGCTGCTCTTCCTGTCCGCTACCTTGGTCATTATCTCAGGGCGTGTGGGGAGGGGAGTTTGCACCAGCAAACTCGTATGCTCAATCTTTATTTACAAGTTTGAGCATCTTCTCAGGCATTTACTGGCCTCTAGTCTCCCACCCGCACTTCCTGTGGCTTTTTTTTTTTTTTTTTTTTTGCGGTATGTGGGCCTCTCACTGTCGTGGCCTCTCCCGTTGCGGAGCACAGGCTCCGGACGCGCAGGCTCAGCGGCCATGGCCCACGGGCCCAGCCGCTCCGCGGCATGTGGGATCTTCCCGGACCGGGGCACGAACCCGTGTCCCCTGCATCGGCAGGCGGACTCCCAGCCACCGCGCCACCAGGGAAGCCCTCTGTGGCTTTTTTTAGGGTCCTTCTGCCATTTCTCAGTGGAGCTGTCTATTGTCTCATTATTTCAATACTAACAACTTTTATTCCCCTCCCCCAACTGAACGTAATCTCTACCTGCCCCCATTTTGCTTGTTGGGGAAGATGTTCTTAGGTGGTTCGAGCTCATTCAGTGCTCTCCCACCCTCCTGCAGCAGAGGTTTTCCCCCAGCTCTGGGCACAGAAGCCGTGTCCTGCTCCAGGCGGGTCACACGTGCAAAGTGTTCTGTGGGTCCACCTGGTGCACGACCTGTGGGGGGCCCCTGCCCCGTGCCCTCCTGTCACCAGCGTCTGTTGCTTCTGGCGTCCGTGGACACATCCATTAAAACATCTGCGTTCCCACCTGCATCCCGCGAAAGCCTCCTCTGCACCCTGACCTCGCGCCTTCAGGCGTGTGTGCCCCGTCACAGCACATCTGCTCCTCGGCCACCGCAAAGGGCAGCTGACTGCTCGCTCCACCAGGGCCCCTGCCAGGGCCCCCCACAGCTGCCTCCACGCAGTTGCTGTCCCACCCAGCAAGGGGGCAGGGACGAGCACAGCTCCCCTCTCCCCTCAGGCCCCTCAGAACGTGTCCTGAAAGGAAGGGACAGGAAGGAGGGCCCAGTCCCTTTTTGCCCCCCGACTTTTTCTTGCTTTGCCTTTAAAATCTGTCTACTCTTAGGAAGGTAGGTGTGGGGGGGAGTGTACCAGTCACCTATTGCAAAACAATGCTGTGGTAACAACACAATGATCCTCAGTAGCACACAGCAAACACGGCTCAGCCCTCAGACTCAACCCTACGGCGAAGCTCTCCAACGGCTTCGCTCCCTGCCCTGCTGACCCGGACCGGGCTCAGCTCTCGGTTCCGGTCCCAGCTGGGGTCTGGGAGGCAACTGCAGGCCACCTAGGCCAGTGCTCCTCAGCAGTCAGCGCCCAGGTCCCCGGCTACACCCCCCCAGGTTTGGGGGTCTAGCGCCTGCGTCTCCTGGGCTGGTGCGTGTCTGCTGTGCCCCAGCTCTGCGTGGTCTCTCACACTTGGCCAGGCTCTCAAGGCAGACGCAGAGGCACCAGCCAGACTGGACGAGCCCCCCTGAGACCTGCTAGCCTTACACCTGCCGACGTGCCCTGAGCCCAGCTGGAGTGGCTCATGTGACCTGGGACGTGGCCAAGGGGAGAGGGAAGAGTTGAGGCCTTTAATGCCATCCACCTGCCCAGGAAGTGCTGCAGGAGATGGGCTCCGACGTGGCTGGCTTCCTGAGAACTTCCCACCCACCTGGTGCCCAAGGTGCACCTGCAGGTCCGCGTCTGCCTGGGCTGTGCTCTGAGCTCTTCCTCCAGCGCCTGCGCTCTGGGGCTCTAGGCTGGCCTCCTAATCACACCTGGAGCCCACCCCCTTCTCCCCCTGGTTTTGCCGCTACGGCCCCAGACGCTCCTTCCTCTGAGGTGAAGCCCGACCGGTCCGCTCTCTACCTCTCAGTTGAGGTGCATTTCTGAAACACGGCCCTGACCTTGGTGCACTGCTCAGCCCTCGCTGACCTCCTAGGGAAGCGGGCCACCCTGCCTGGCGGGTGTGCGTCTCACACCCCAAGGAGAGCCCCTCCTTCTGCCTGTCTCAGTTATGTTTCTGACTCTGGCTGGGGGGACCCCACTCCTTTGGGGATTTGCTTCATTTTTTTCTTCCTTACGCCTCTGGGTCCCTATGGAGCCCACGTGTCAGTCCTCCCAGCTTCTGTTCTCCACACTGGGGAGCGGGCTGGGGGCTCGTACGGACGGCAGAGAGCAGCTCAAGTTGACCTGAGACTTTGCCTCAAAGGAACACTGCACACCCCCAGCCCCCTGACCTTGAACTGCAGCTGTGCTGCTGCCCCCTACCCCAGGTTTGCCGCTCACCCCCTTCCCGAACCCCCTCCTCCGCCTCCAGCCTCTGTCCTCTCCACAGGCGGGAGCCAGGACGGCGAGCTGGCCACGTCCACGATGGGGGCAGCCGCCTCCCAGGAAGGAGCCGTGCAGATACTCAAGACCCCTGACCAGCCCCTGAAGGAAATCCGCACGCCTCCAGCTGCCCCCGGGGCAGACGCGGGGTCTCTCTGTGGCTTCCATGCCTGTGCAGGGAACGGACCTCTAACTGACCCTGCCTGCTGGCCCGACATGGGGACCCCCTGTGCCGGCCCCTCCTGGCTGGGGTACCCCACCCCGTGGAGGTACACCTGGGTGCCCTTCGTCTGACGTCTCTGGATGGGCCCCCCCTCCAGCTGCCTCAGCGCCTTCAATCTGGGCCTGGGGCGTCTCCAGCTTTGACCCCCCAACGGGGAGCCAGCGCTCGGCCCCCTTGGCCTCTGGAGTATTTCCTTACCCCGGGGGACCCCCAGCCCCATACTACTCCGTCCCTCCAGCTCTGAGCGGGGACGCCCCCAGCCCCTGTGCCCAGGTGGGGTGGCAGACTCCGGGCAGCTCAGCCCCAGGGCTGCAGTGCGGGGGCCATCCAGAGACGCTTCCCGCTTGAAGACATGCCAAGTCCTTCCGTCAGAACAGGCGTCCAGATTCAGCGTTTGGGCCCCCAAACTGTTCTGCAGCCTAGAACTCTGCCCTCTGCCCGCCTTCCCCCCACGCAGACCCTCAGCCCGAACCCCGCTGCCCCCGCCCCCCGCCGGGCACCCCCCAGGGCCCGCCGCCGCCTCTTCCAGCTCTGATCAATCCCCGGTCACCCTCCCCAACCAGGGGAGACACGGCGTGGTACCTGGTGAGCTGCGGTCTGCTGGACGCTTAGGTTTCAGTTTTTAATTTTTTAAAGGGTCTCAGACGTTACATTGTTCACTATTGTTCCGTGCACAGCACGCTCCCACCAGCCCACGTAAGGCCCCTCGACTTGTCATTTGTCCTCAGGTGCCTTCTTCCCTCTGCCCTTCAGCCCTGCCGCCTGCACCCTGCCGCCTCTCCAGCCCTTATCGCGGGCCAGCACCTCGTATACTTGCAGCCTTGTACGACGGGTGCAGCCTGTGCTTTTAGATTCCATAACGACGTACTCTAATGACGCTGCTTCTTGCTCTTAGAGGTGTCACTCCATTTAAGATCCGCCCACCAAGCTGGTGTGCATTTAGTTCTCGGCTCCAAACTGCTCTGCAGGTCACAGTGCGGCCACCACCCCTGGCTGAGCCAGGGGGCAGGGAAGGTTGCAGGTACAGGTTGCAGAGGATGGGCTGCACCTTCACGTAGGAACGGGTGCAGTTCCGAGGTGACCAGGCCTGGGATCGGCCATGGGAGGGGGTCGCGGGGGCGCTGGGGTCAGAGAACACAGCGATTGGCAGTGACAAGGTAAAGGGACAGAAGCAGCTGCTGGGAGGTCCGTCCAGGGGGGCGTGGAGGCTACAAGGAACAGGGCAGGAGAGGTGGTGAAGACACAGCTGGCCCAGCTGCAAGATGGTGAGAAACGGGGGGAGAGGACAGGGCCAGAGCGAGTAGCTGGGGCTAGTCTGACGGAACCGTCCAAGGAAGTAGCGGAGAGGGGCGGGGGGACCAGGAGACCCGGGAAGGGAGACGGCCATCGCTGGAGAGGACCTCGGACAGCGGTGTCCCCAGGGCCAGGGGTCCTTTCCGGAGGGGCCGCTTCACAGAGTTGATACGCGTTCCTGGAGGACATCTCAGAGACCAGGGACGTCCTGGGGCTTTTCTGATGGACACGGGGCTGGGTGAGTGCAGCTGGCTTCCAATGGGCGGGTCTGCAAAGCTGAGCGACCAGCACCCTGCGGCCCCTCCCTACAGGAAGGCGCCCTGATTCTCCCGGCCTCACGCCCCCGCCCGGGGCTTGTGGGGGTACAAATCGGTTGATCGTCACTGAAGCCTAGACGGGAACTCATTCTACATAGAAACGCAAAGTGCGTTCGCACATTTTAAGTGCACTGAACACTAGCGGGCGCGACCCCTATCCTTCCATTTCCTGTGTTTCTAACGGAAATGGCTCTGGCCTTACCTCTCACATCCTAACTTCTTCATAGTTGTGTACCATCTCATGACGTCATGTCTTCTGGGACATCACACCCAAGCATCAACACAGTGAAATATCACTTCTCCGTGGTATACAAGCGCATCGGGCTCCTAAAAATGCGTATTTAAGTTATAATTTGTGATTTGAAGAAATTCTGAAATCATAGATTCCCAGGAAGCTGCAAACACAGTACAGAGAGGCCAGGGCGGTGCAGGTCAGACTTTGCACGTAGCTTCCAGACACCGTGAGGCTGGGGACCTTGTTCCCGCCAGGCAGGGATGGACGTCCCGGCTCCCCTCTCCGCTTTCCCCGCACCTGCAGTGGGCGTGGGGATGAGTGAGGGGAAGGGGAGGGCTGCCCCCTTGTAGTGCAACAGGAGTGGAAGTCGGGGGTCTCCCTGCCTTTGCTGAGGGAAGGGGGTCGTGGTGTTTCCCGTGGTGCTGGGCCAGGGCCCTTCCTGCTGTCAGGCTTCCTGTCTTCCTAGGTGGCCCCTTTCCCGGGCCTTTGCCTGAAGACGGGCGGCTTTTCTTAGAGCCTCCTTGTTTGTGTGTCCGCTCCCTCGGCGTCTCTGAGGGGCTGGCTTCTCGCAGTGGGTCTGGGGTCCAGCAGGGGAGCTCACCACTGTGTGGTCCTCAGCCCCAGGCCCTGGCCCACGTGACTTCTCCCCAGGTTTCCTGTCCTGTCTGTGTGTGGCACCCAGCTGCGCTTAGTGGGGTGAACAGGGCCAAGTGAGTGGGTCCCACCTTCGTCTGGCCTGAAAGCCTCACAACCTATGGATTTTTTCAAAATAACGCCGACAGTGCTATTAAATAATTGGTACAGAAAAGCAGAGTCAGGCCTGATAAGGTTCGGCCAGCTCGTTCCACAGCAAGAGGGTGACAGCAGGATTCAGAGAAGGGGCCGAGGGCGTAGGGACTTGCTGAGGACACGAGTGACCCGCACAGCCCAGGGGTCAGAGCACACGCGAGGGAGCCCTGGCCTGGCGGGGGGTCCGGCCTCCTGTCATCCTGAAACAGGACCCTTGGGACGGTGCTGAGGGGTGTCGGGGGGTGGTGAGCCGTGTGTTGAGATCACCAGGGTGGAGCAGCTGGCGGTGGGACCCCCTCGGCGGCCCCTCCCACGGGGACTCTTATTCAGTCTCAGGACTGCGTGGACTCGACAGCACAGCCGGCTTCTCTCCTGTTCACAGTTCGATTAGGAATATGCCGTTTCCTTGATCCTTCGTATCAGAAGAAGTCTGAACGGTCTTTTCCAAGAGGCGGCTTCTCATACTGTCAAGATGAAGAAGAAAACACGCGTCGATAGCAGCCGTTTCTGCTTTGATCTTGGCGTCCTTTTCCTCGCTTCTCCGGGTTTACCGTCTTCTGTTCCCCGTTTCCAGACTGGAACGCTGAGCTCTTTTTCCTCCCAATACTCCTCGTTCCTGATCAATGTCTCACCCTCTGGACACCCTTTTGCCGTATCCTGTAAACTCTGTATGTGGGGTATTATCGTTAATTCTAAGCATTTCATGATTTGCCTTAATCCAAAGGGTTATTTACAAGTCTGTGATTTCATTTCCGGGAGTGTAAGGCTAACCCTTTATTTCAGAGATGCCAATTTACTGAGTGGTTCAGAGGTTTCTTTCTATCAAGGATAATCAATTTCATCGTGCGTCTGGAGGGCAGGGATTTTCCTTCTTTCTGGTGTTTTTCAATCTTTAAAGATTAATTCTGGAGGATGTGGGTCATTGTGTCTTCAAATACTCCTTCTGCCTCACCAGCTCTGCTCTCCTGGGATCCCGAGATGCATCCTGCAGCATCCCGACTGTGTCCCGTGCCCTCTGACCCCACTGCTCACCTGGCCCCGGCTCCCGGGTCCCTCCTCCACCTGCAAGGTCTTCATGCCTTCACTCCTTCCGTCTCTCCGGCATTCTCCTTCCACTGCTCGTTCCTGCTCCTTGACACCCACCCTCCCGTCCCCGCGGGGATCTTCCTCACGGCTCCTTCACATTCCTGACGGCGCTGCTCCGTCTGCGCTGGTTACCTGCCCCGCTTTTCGGGCTCCATCCCTGGATGGCGGCTCTCTGCCCCCAGGGATGGCAGCCGTCTTCGTGGTGGCCCAGGTACTGGCTGTGCCCTTTCCATGTGGCCTCCCCCAACCTGGATCTGAGGGCCTCACTATGCCGAGTGCCGTCCTGTCCCTCAGGGTGGAAGTCACTCCACACCTGGAACCACGAGTGTCCGGCTCTGAGGGGCTCTGGCCTCTTTGGAGGGGCGGCTCTGTGGTGTCACTGCTGCTCCCAGCAGAGGGGCCCCTGGAGTCTTGAGGAGATGCTGAGTGGCCAGGGCTCTGCAGCTTCCCCCAGCCCTGCGGCCTCCACAGCAGGAATAAGATCACTGAGAGGAACCAGCGGGAGAGCAGCCGGCCTGTGCGCCGTGCCGAGCCGCGCCCTCGGGTGGATGGCGGGACTCGCATCAGGTCGCATCCGACACAGGGGAGGCATGTTCGCGTCTGTCTGGCCTCGGGGGTCAGCTCCATGGCTCGTGCACGATCCACCTGGCCTCGTGGGTGCCTGGGAGAAGGCAGCGCCCTCCGGACCAGCTCCAGCCTCGGCCCAGCCGATGCCGCGAAACCAAAACCTGAAATAAAAGTTACTGGATGCCTGGCTGGGGGAGCAGGGCATGGGCCCGGCGCTCAGGCCATCCTCCCCGACCTCCCCTGCCCTCGGCCTCCCTGCCTTGTCCTCACGGACCACGAGCTCACAGACCTCACGATCGTGGGGCTGGGGGTCTCCTTCCACGGCCATGTGTCCCCTGTGGTGACAGTCACGCTGTTTACTTAACGTGCTCTTTAAAGGTGTGACTTGGGGCATTTGGGGAAATGGAGCCCCAGCATCACTTTTCCTAAACAGAAGGTAGCTGTAGAAGTAAATACACTGGAAACAGTCTTGTTAAATCCAGGATGAAAGCTCTTCTGCCAAAGACGCGGTCCTGCCTGGACCACGAAAATGTCCCCTTGCAGACCCAGAGCCCCGGGCTGGGATGGCGGCCGTGGTTTCAAGCCTGGCTCTGGCGCTCCCTGGCCGTGTGCGTGAGCAGGTCCTGGCGCTCCCTCGGCACAGACGCGCATCGCGGTGTCCGGGCCCCGAGCCCACGGCCACCCAGCTAATCCTCCTGTGTGACCACTGAGGGACCACGGGCAGGGGAGGCGGTGCCGGGGCTCAGCCACACAGCAGTGATGCAGGGCCTGGAGTCAGACCCGCAGCCCCCTGCCTGGCCTCCCCTGAGCAGGTGACCTCCCTGCTTCCTGCAGGTGAGGACGGGACACACAGGTGAGCAGCCAGCTGGGGGCACCGCGCGTCCTACCAGAGCCTGGTCCAAAGTCGTGTCTGCCAGGAGGCCTGCGGGCCTGAGCGTTCGGCGGGGGCAGTGGGGAGGGGCTGGCGAGCGGCCCACCTGGGAGGCCTATCCAGACTGGGCCCCTCAGGTGAGGGTCACGTCCAAGTTCTCAAAATCCCCACCGCCAGCCCCACGGCCCAAAGTGGTTCAGGAACGGGAAGCTTCTCAGGGACCAGGGTCGAGCCCCGGGGGCAGGGCAGTCCGGCCCCCAGTCTGCCCGGCCCCTCATGCAGCCACAGCCCGCCGCCCGCCGCCCAGCAGTGCTGCCCTCGGGAGGCGGGGCCCTCAGCTCCGGGTAGGGCTTCCTCTACTCCCTGCCTCTGGGGCCCAGGGGCCTGGATGCGCTCGGCCAGCAGCCACCTCGCGCCTGTCCCGGCTCCGAGAGGCCCTCCCGGCTGGGGGCGGGCTGACGGGCAAGCCGAGCTCTGCTGGCTGCTTCCCCGCAGGGACGCCGGCTCGTCAGCTCTCAGCTTGTCCCCTGCTCTGGATGGAACGCCGGGCGCCCTCGTGGAGCCAGCGCGAGGGACCCGAGGCCATGGCACCTGCCCCCGCTCTGCGCCCCCCTCAGCCAGGTCCCGCCAGTGCTCGGTGCTTTGTGGTGACTAGCAGTGGCTGGCCGAAGGCCCCGCCGAGTCACCGGGGTCCTGAGAGCAGGGCTCCGGTCTGCACAGAGCCCTCCCTGCGCCCGGAACGTAGCACGAGAATATTCTCAAGCCAGGCAGTTCCCACGCGTGTCGCTGAGATGCAGCCCTGCCACCCCGGCCTCCCCTCCCATAAAGGCAGATGCTGACCTGCCAGCACCTCGCAGCCGAGGGCCGGACAGAGGCGGCTTAGGGGTCAAAGGGGAGAAACATCTCCCCGATATTCTGGCCACTCGGCAGACCTCCAGTGATTTCCCGGGGAGACCCCGCTTTCAGCCCGTCATGCAGGTGAACGAGCCCCCTCCCACTGCTGAAAACTCACCCTACCCATCACGAAGCCGACTGGCCACGGCTCTGGGTTCATGGGGATCCGAGCAGACGTGGTAGCGTGGCAGCCACTCTGCAGCGCGGCTTTTCTTACAAGACGGCGGTGAGGCCATGTGCCCCTGGTGACACACAAAGCTCCCGGGGACACAGGGCCAGATGTCGACGGCGGCCACGATGGCCCCCGCGTCGGGGTCGGTCTGCCTGCTGCTCTGACGCTCCAGCCCTACCGGGGGCCAGGCAGTGAGACTGGGTTCTCCGCCTGGCTGTCCAGCTCAGAGCGGCCACCTTTGGGCTCCAGGTCCCGCTCACAGCCTTCACTCCTTCCCTGCCTGCGTCCATGGCCTCCGCAAGGCAGACGGCCTGTCCCTCCTCGCGTGGCCCACCCTCACCCGTCGGCATCCCTCTGCCCCAAGCAGGCGCTTGTTAATGTCGGCAGGTTGCTGTGAGTATCTGCAGCACGTTGTCGCTGGGAAGCTGAGCTGGGGAAGGCGTGGTGGGTGGCGGGCGCTCCGTGCAGAGCACAGAGCCCAGGAAGACTGTGGGGTCCTTCCAGGAAGAGGGAAGCCCGGGGCGGGGAGGGGCAGGGCCGAGCCCGGGGCTGGTGGGGCACCACGGTCATGAGCACGGAGGCCCGGGGAGCGCGGCCTTCGCCTCTTTGTGCCTCAGTCTCTCCCTCGGGACTGGGGCGTCACAGTACCAGCCACGCTGCAGGGCTGCCCTGAGGTTACAGCGACGGGGACACGTGCAGCATCTGCGCCTGATCGGCTCCAGCCCTGCATCCCTGCCGGCGTCTCCTGTGAGCCTGGGTCCCGCTGGCCGTGCAGGGCCTTCTGGGGCTTGACCGGGGAAGGCCACGCTCAGAAGTGCTTACACGGTGCCTCACGAGGAAGAAAAAGGAGCAGCCCCTCCATCCGGAGGCTGGCCTGGCTCCCAGCTCTTCGCTGCGGGACGTGAACCGTCCCAGGGCCTCGGACCTGGTCCCTCGAAGACCACGACAGAGGCCCCGTCACGGTGTGTCTCAGCCCAGATGGCTCAAGCCAGCACCCTTCTCTCAGCTAAAATGAGTTTCTGCCACTTCTCTACCCACCCCGGCTCGTCTGTACAGATGAGATGACCCAGAAGCCCACTGTGGAGTTGTCTCTGCTTTGGGGCGATAACCATGCAGAGTGAACCCCACCTGCTTACATGCTCCCCCAAACTGCCCCATCAAAGCCCAAACCCAGGCTTGGTCTCCTTCCTACACCCTGCGCTAGACGCTGCGTGCTCTCCGGGCCAGAGACGAGTGGTGAGCCAGCCTGTGAGCAGGGCACACTCTCCAGAGGCTGCCTGTGCAGCCGGACCCAGTGCCTCGATGCCCCTTCCTTGCAGAACCTTTTACCCCGACACCCCACATCGCAATGCATGGCGACCAGCTGAGTAGCCAAGGGGAGAGCAGGGGGCTCTGGAGTTCCCGCCCCTGTCCTCCCAAGTCGCCTCTGTGCCTGTCCTCAGGGATGCCGTCCTGCCACCCTCAGCCCGTCCCACAGGAGACGAGCCCTGCACGTCCTGTGACCTACAGTCCGAGGGACCTATCTCAGAGCGCTGGTCACTCGGGTGAGGGAGGAGCTGAGAAGCTGAGGGGACAGGGGGCACTGGCAGGAGGAGTGGTCTCAGGGCTGGGTCAGGAGGAGGAGAGGACGCCATGGGCCCCGTGATTCGGGGCTTTGGGACGGAACGCGGCCTCGGCAGGGCCATACAGGGGAGCCGGGGCCCAGCGTGGGGGGGTGGGGGACAGGCAGAGCGGGAACAGGCCGGCTTCTCCCCGCTTTCCTGCCCTCTGATCTCCCCAGCGCCTCCCATCGCCGAACCTGCCAGGGAGCGGGAAGGTGGGAGAGCCGGGAGGCGCAGTTCGCTGGTGCAGTGCAGAGGGGGAAAGACACGGGACTCCCCAGAGTTGTCCCCATGCTGCGTCTCACAGCGTGGGCAGGGAGGTGGCCAGAGAGGGCGCGTCTTTCTGGGGGGCTGCTCTAGCGGAGGAAGGCTGGCTTTGAGGCCCTGGCAAGGAGATGGAAGAGGAGTGTGGGGCACCCGCGTCAGAAGCCCGCCAGAAAGGGGCGTGGGGGCGGCTCCCGGCCGTCTGACAGGCCGGGTCCCTCAGCCAGGGACGCAGCACAGCTTCGTTTCCAACTCTGCCCTGTGCACCCGACGGAACAGAAACTGCACGTGGGGCGCCTGGGGCGGGCAGAAGCGGGTTTGCGACGTCCAACATCCTAGACGCAGCCTCCGCCGGCTCAGGCTCTGCAGCAGGAGGGGTGTGGCACACCAGTGTCCTTGTGACACCGGAGAGACGGCGGGGGGGCCGGGGCAGTCGGCCCCACTCCCATGCTGCAATGTCTCTCATTCACAAAGCCAGGCAGGGGAGGCCTTCAGAGACACCGACATCTGGCCCCTTTTATCACAGTGTTCTATCTCATTACATCTAGTTTGTTTTCTATGTATGGCGAGAGACACTGAATTCCCAAGTACTCTAGTGACTATACTTAATACGTGACACTTCCGTCGAAAATACAACAGGTGAAGTAACAAAAGCTAATTTAAAATAAGATACAAAGTACAGGAACGTGGAAACACTGCAAAGTTGGCACTGGACCAACCAGAGTTTAGAACTGAGCCTCTAAATGTCTATCTAGATATCGCCCCATGGGAGGGGCTGAGCTGCGGAAGCTGACCCCCAGCCAGCTAAGAGGAGCCCTCAACCCTGTAGAAGAGGTGATAGCGAACAGAGCACCTGCCAAACCAGTGAGACACTTCAGGTTTATCATAAAGGAGACAGAGAGAGAGAGGAGAGAGACTGATTCAACGGAAGTCAGAGAAACAGCAACAGAAAAAATCCATGGAAAGAAAACGAAAGAAAAAGAATACAAAGACAAAACCCCACGAACATAGGGACTTCCCTGGTGGTCCAGGGGTTATGACTCCACACTCCCAATGCAGGAGGCCCGGGTTCAATCCCTCAGGGGACTAGATCCTGCACGCCGCAACTAAAGACCCCGCACGTGGCAACGAAGATCCCGCGTGCCGCAACTGAGACCCGGGGCAGCCAAACACATAAATAAATATTAAAAAAAAAAATCATCAAACATAGAAAATGAAATAAAAAAGTTAAAAAACCAAAACACTATTTGTTTAAAAAAAGAGACAAAACATTGGGAACACTGATCAAGAAAGACGAGAGGTGTATGTAAGCAAAATGCAAAACTACAAAAGAAATTTGTGAACTGAAAATTATGCAAGTAAATGTGAGACGCAAAATGATGGCACCCTTACTACTAAAAAGTCCCAGGCACAGACAATTTTACAGACGAATTTTCCAAACTTTCTCATAAGTACACTCCAGAATATTTTTTTAAAGAGGAAAATTTTGAAATTCAATATTTTCAAGCTATTATTACCTTAAATTCAGAACTGGCAAAGTCAACACAAGAAAACACATATAGGTTCTTCCCCCCTTATGTAAAATACCTTAAACAGCACACGAACAAACCAAACGCAGAATGTCTCACAAGATAAAAACTACGACCAGATGTAGTTTACCCCGGCATTGCACGGATGACTCAACAGGAAATAACTCACTACGCTGTTAGGCTACAGAAGGTAAGAAGTGACTATCTTCATGACTATTTTAATACAAAACGATACTTAGTAGATGCAGAAAAAGCATCGGATAAAATTTCAACGCATTCATAAGTTTTAAAACTCCCAGAAAAAGAGGAGTACAGGGAATAGCGCTGAACTTGATGAAGCCGCTACAGCCAACACACACCTCTAAGGAAACGACAGTCCAGGAGAACTAAAAATTAGCTACGGATGCGAAAGAGATGAACCACACACTCAGCAGGTGTGATCCGACGGACACACGTGGAACTCTGCAATCACCATGTACGTGTGAGAGGAAATCGACAAAACTTACTGGGTTTACAACATCCATACATTTTGAAGAACTGGTTTAATACAGCCCACATTCTCCAGCAGGGGAATCAGGTTCCAATCAGATAAAAATGGACAGTAGTGAGGACGTCGGCGTGGATGCCCAACCTGTGAACATCCTCCCCGCTCTCAAAGCTGTCCAACGTGTGTAGTCTTCCTTCTGACCTAGATTCCCACTAAAAAGTGAAATGGAATGACGCTTTACTTTCTAAAAACACAACAAACAAAACAAACAGAAAAAAAAAACCTGCCAACCTAACAAAAAGTTAGCAAAATACCCCTTAAAAATGAAAGACCAAAAAAGACATTTTTCAGGAAAACATAAGCTGAGAGAATAATTCACAAGAACCTGAAGTAAAAGCAGCACAGAAAGAAGAGAAAATGATTCCAGTTGGAGGCATGGAAATTCAGGAAGGAAAGAACGCTGGAAAGGGGAAAGTATGGATAAATGTAGAAGCAATGACTATTTAAGACTAAAACATTAACAATGTCTTACGAAGTTTATAACATAGACACGGAGTACATCACGACAATAGCCCGTAAGGCGGAAGGGGGAGAATGAAGTTAAACTTCGTGGTTTGGAAACTGGTACAAAACCTTGCATCTAGTGGGCTATAATCAATGGAGGGTATGTATTTTTAATTTTTTTATTGGACTATAATGGCTTTACAATGTTGTGTGAGTTTCTGCCACACAGCAAAGTGAATCAGCCATACGCATACCCACATCCCCTCCCTCGTGGACCTCCCTCCTCCCCCCATCCCACCCACCTAGGCCATCACAGAGCACCAGCCATACAGCAGGTTCCCACTAGCTTTCTATTTTACACATGGTAGTGTATTTATGGCAAACCTAATCTACCAATTTGTCCCACCCTGCCCTTCCCCTTCTGTGTCGCCAGGACTTAGAAACAACCTAAACGTCCATCGACAGATGAATGGATAAAGAAGATGAGGGTTGGGACTTCCCTGGTGGCACAGTGGTTAAGAATACACCTGCCAATGCAGGGGACACGGGTTCGAGCCCTGGTCCAGGAAGACCCCACAGGCCGCGGAGCAACTAAGCCTGTGCGCCACAACTACTGAGCCTGCACTCTAGAGCCCACAAGCCACAACTACTGAGCCCATGTGCCACAACTACTGAGCCCGTGCGCCTAGAGCCATTGCTCTGCAACAAGAGAAGCCACCGCAACGAGAAGCCCGCACGCCACAACAAAGAGTAGCCCCCACTCGCTGCAACTAGAGAAAGTCCACGTGCAGCAACGAAGACCCAATGCAGCCAAAAATAAACAAATAAATTAAAAAAAAAGAATAAAGGGGACAAATAGTCCAGACAATATAACAATTCTAAATCTGTATACACTTAATAACTTATCTTTAAAATATAAAGCGAAGACAGAACTAAAAGGAAGAAGAGAAAAATGCAAAATTGTAATTAAGAGATTTTAATTCTCTCAATAAGTAACAGGAGACATAAAAAAATAGATGTGAACAAAATGATTATCTAACCTGCCCTAACTGACATATGTAGTGTGCTATACCAAACAACTGAAGAAGTTTTAAGTACGCAAAAACGTGCTAACTCGTACTCTGTGCTGTGCCAAAGGCTGACTCAGCATGTTTCAAAAAGTAATTTGAGTTGGAAACGTGAAAGGTAACACAATAAAACTCCAAGCAAAAACTTAGGAGAATGCGTTCGTGACTCTGAACTAGACAAAGAATTACTAAACAGGTTTCCAGAGCACTAATCATAAAGAAAAATATATTGACAAATCAGACTTCCGTAGCGTTAAGAACTTCTGCTCATCAACAGATACCATTAAAAAAGCCACAAAGAATATTTAATCAATACTTGTAACTGACAAAAGACTTTCCTATAGGGCTTCCTTGGTGGCGCAGTGGTTGAGAGTCCGCCTGTCGATGCAGGGGACACGGGTTCGTGTCCCGGTCTGGGAAGATCCCACATGCCGCAGGGCGGCTGGGCCCGTGAGCCATGGCCGCTGAGCCTGCGCGTCCGGAGCCTGTGCTCTGCAACGGGAGAGGCCACAACAGTGAGAGGCCCGCGTACCGCAAAAAAAAAAAAAAAAAGACCTTCCTATAGAATACATAAAGAACTTTTTATAAACACACACACTCCCAGAACACAGCCCCAACCCAAGGAAAAAGTGGTGATAGGTTGGGAACTCTCACTTCCCCAAACAGGACAGGCAAATCACCGTATGATTGGGACTTCCCTGGCAGTCCAGGGGCTAAGACTGCGCTCCCAATGCAGGGGGCCTGGTTTTGTCCCTGGTCAGGGCACGAGATCCCGCACGCATGACGCCACTAAAAGGAAGATCCCATGTGCTGCAACTAAGACCAGGCACAGCCTAAATAAATAAATAAATAAAGTTTGTGTGTTTTAATTCACCACACGATCTATCCTAACCAACCCCCCCAAAAAAGCCAGGTATAAAATGTACTGTTAGGGCAGCTGGGAACGTTTGCGTGTGTTCTGAACACTCGATACTGTCAAGTATGATGATGACAGCGGTAACGCAGGAAAATGCCTTATTTTATGGAGACACACGAGCAAGTGTCAGGCATCTGTAATTTATTTTGAAATCGCTTAACAGATTGATAGGGAGATGGTAGACTGATAGGTGGACAGATTAACAGAGATACGGGTTACATCACTTGTAAGAATATTTGCTGACTAGGGAGAGACATGAAACAAAAACTGCAAAATAGGAACGATCCATCTAGTTGGAGGGTATATGGGTATCCATTCTTCCTGTTACTCCTACCATTGAAATTCTTCAAATGCAAATGGGGGCAGGATGGCCCTCAGCCTCCCTGCCAAGCAGCCCTACCGAGGGTCCTGTCCCAGCCGGGAGGTGACACTTGCCGTTCTTGTGCACTGTCGTGCCTGGGGTGGAATCTGGCGACACGGCGGGGCTCCCCAACCTGGTCTGGGCTGCTCCCTGGGACACTGTGGGAGGCCTGGCCTAGCAGCCCAGCCGCCGGAGGCCATGCTCACCCTCCGTCATGACCTCTAGGGGCCAGTCACGTGGGCACCTGTCCCCAGCAGTCTCAGATTTGTCCAGACTCTTGCAATCAGTGCAAAAAGAGAAAGGCATCTTCACTGTCCAAGAGAAGTCTCAGCTGAGAGGCACGTGCGCCCTCTCTGAAGAAGCGTCACCCAGAGCACGGGGCCTGGAGGGAAGATGTAAGGAATGGACGGGGCTGGTCTCCACTCTTTAGGACGAAACCGCTTCCAGGTCGAGGACTGAAACCCATCACCCTCAGATGCCGGGCGCGGACGTGGGTTCCTCAAGGTTAACTCAACCTTCTAACCGATCGATTATTTCAAATTCCAAAACTATACCAAGAAACCGAGCATTTTCTTTTTACTCCCTTCAAAATGTATTTTTAATGACTTCTCTCAGAATCAGTATAAGAAAATACTTCTGCTTCAGAGAGTCTGTGCAAAGCGCTGCTTGAGAAACTGTAGTTCAGGGTAGCGCACACACTATCAGTACTTGAATATTCTAAGTGAATAACGTCTGTTTTAACGTTCAAGCTGTACGATATAAATATTTTCATTTCAATTAGTACTCTATTATAACCCCGAGAGTGAACAGAACAGTAACTGGATGATTATAGAGAGATCTACAGAGACTCTTAAAACCACAAAGACGACTCCGGTTTGTCTGCAACAATAAGGAGACATTGGAAATTCACTTGATTTCCTCCTTAATAAGAACTGCTTAAAAAGACACAGAAATAAAAACAGCATGTGTTGTTTTACTATTACTATGGAATACCTCTCAAATGGTATATTCAGAGGAAATTTTATAGCATTAAAAATTATATTAGACAAGAATAAATGCTAAAAATGAACGGACTGAGGGCCATCTGTAAGATGTTACAAAACGCACGATAAGCTCACAATACACAGACAAGAGGAGAGTCTTCAGAAGACACGAGAGGATCAAGGAGTGAACAGTGCGTTCAGTAAAACCAAGAGACCCATGGTAAGATTTCTCCTTCTTTTAACACGTGCAATATTAGGAAAGAGAAGAGGGATACCGAAGATAATAAAAGTAGTAGGAAAGAACAGCATGAAAACCTTTTTGCTAACAAATCTGAAGATGTGAAGGAACTGTATACGTATACAAGTGAGGCTGGGCCTTAAAATAACACTAGTGAATGAAACATAGATACAATTGACAGAACAGCATCATTTATTCAAATGTAAAACACACACTCACTACCACATATCTCATAAAATGCACTGTGCACTGGTGTGTCATGGATGCCAGCAAGGACCAGGGCGAGGCGGACCCGGCCAAGGTGCCAGACGGGGACCAGCTGCCCACCCTCCCAGGGCCTGGGCAATGCCCCCAATCCTACCCGTGGGCAGGACCAGCTGCTGGAGGGGAGGCCTGAGGACATGCAGACCCCTGAGAGAGGGGAAGAGACTAGCCCCAAAGGTTGAGGGGGACCCCTTTTCCATGACTGCACAAGGGCAGGCTCTAGATGCAAAGTAAGCTCACTTCCAGAAAAACACCCAAGTGTGTACACAGGAACCTCGCAGGCTCAGCGTCCTCTACAGAATTAACATCCAAAAATGTCTACCGTTTCTCAAAAGCTGACGTGGCATGATGGGGGAGGCCATCTGTGTTTCATACCAAGACCAGAAACACAGACAAATAACATTGGCTATTTAGAAAGTAAATATCTGGTTAAAAAAATAAAAATACAATATTAGCATGTTTGAGATCCAAGGACAAAACTACAAAACTGGGCAGGGGGCGCTATTTCCAATATGGTGACAAGAGCTAAATACACGTCCCTACTGGTCAACAGTGGGAAAGTAAAAGAAACTGGCCGACAGAAACGGGAAGGAGGCACCTACAGGCCGGTCAGAACAAGTGAACGCCGGCCACTTATGCTCGAGCGTCCTGCTTCACCCGGATGTCTGAAAAGTCAAAATGTATAAAGAATGGCACTCTGACTTTTATAATTAACTCGGTAAAGAATAAAGCCTATACTGGTATTTTTAAAGGGTATGCAGAGAAACACGTGCTGTTTTGTGGCTGGAGGACCGTCGCGGGTTACTCTTGGGAGGTTCAAGTTGGAAACTACGGAAATGTAGAGCGCGCGTCTCTGACCCACGAACTCCCGTCTACGACCCAGACAGAGGTGTGCTTTTCGGGCAGGCCTGGGGCTAAATCTTTCAGATTGGTGTCTTCAGGGCAGAATCTGCAGGGAAACACCTTAGTCTACCCCCTTCTCCGAGGCCCAGACCCAAGACCCCAGCTCCAGGTGGAGGCTGCGGGGGGCGGTGCAAGGAGGAATCACCCCACCGGGCACGGGGCACGGGGGTCCTCTGCTCCCAGGGCTCGGCTCCAGAGGCCGGCGGGTGCAAGTGGGGCGTGGGGAGTAGACCTCGGGGCCTGCTTAGCGGCTGAGTAAAGAGAGGGGATGGGGATGGGGGAGAGGGTAGGTGACAGAAGTGACCCGCCATCCACACCCCATCCCGCCTGAGCCTCCTGGACTATCCCCTTCTAGCCAAGTCCCTGGAACGCTCGACGCTTAGCAGTAGTAGCTGAAATGGCCCGAAGAGGTCCTGGTTCCGAGGCTCTGCAGCCCCAGCTGGAGGCCCTGCGCCCGTGGATGCTCTGAATCTGAGGGCAGGTGGCCTCTCTTCAATAGGAATGCGTCTGGGGTGTGTGGCGGGGAGAGATCCGGCCAGTGGGCAGCCTCCCCGGGAAGTGATCACAGGAGGGTAGACAAAAGGCTCAAGGAGGGGTTGATGGGATCATCTGCTTATCCCCCCATGAAGGTGTAACTAGATTGGCTTACTGGCTAGTCTGAGCGGGGGCGGGGTGTTACCAGGGTGTGAAAAAGGCCTCCCTCTAGGATGGAGGGGTCAGGGAGGATCCCCAGAGGACGTGGCTTTTCGTTGAATCTGACGGGCCTCAGCTGTGTTGGGGGAGGGAACAGAAGACGCAGAGGCCCAGAGGCCCGCAGGAAGGCGGGAGCAGAGCCCACATTTGGGGAGGTTGGAGCCAGAGGCACGAGACTTCACCTCCCAGGGCCTTGTGGGGGCTGGAGATGCGGGTCTCCATCGGGGAGCTGGCGCTGGTCCAGCCTGGACCGTCCTGAAGCTCATGTAGCCGGGACAGGAATTCAGACGCTCTGGGTGCCCGAGCTCTGTTGGGTCCAATCATGTAGGCCTACGTGTGATCATCCCAGACACGTCTAACATTTATTTAGTGAGAGCTGATTCTGTGCGCGCCTCTGTATCAACCCTTTTGACCCTCACGTTATCCTGTGAGACCCACCAGAGCGCAACCATCGACCAGCAGGAGGCAGAAAATCTAATTGCTTAAAATGTGGGGCTGCATTTTTGGGTGTGTGAGGTTAATATAGATTCCAGAAGGTCATGAGAAGCCCCAAAGTAAACAGGAAAATGTACGCAGGACGCAACTGAGGGTCCCCCGTGATGAGGAGAGGTCACTTCTTATACCCCCCTCCCCCCATGAGGACCCCATTACTCTCCCTGTTTCACAGGTGAGGCAACATCAGTAGTCGTGAGTGTAGGATTTGCACCAAGGTGATCTGCTCCAGTTTCCATGCTTCTAGGCACAGCCCCCTGTGGCTTGTGTACATACAGACGGTTTCATAAAGGCAAGCTTTTTATAAGACTTATTCAAATCCTTTACATCCTGGACAAAAAGCTGCCGCTCTTGTCAGGCGGCCTCTCTCAGAGCCGTGGCTCTGTGGGCACTGATGTCACCGCCCCTTCCTGCCCCTTCAGGCCCAGAAATGGCAAGGCCCCCGCCACTGTCCTTGCTTGGCCATCCTTTCTTGGTTTCCTTACCTCCTCCCAGGCCTCTCTGAAAATACTTCATCATTAAACGTTAAACGTTCTCCAATGAACCGCCTGAAGGCTTCACACAGGAATCTTGACCACTACACTTCCCTTGACTCTTCAGAAACAGTTTTTGCCTTGAATTATATTTTTTTCTGATGCCACCATTATCATACATGCTTTTGTTGAGTCGTCAGTATTTATCTTTCAATAAATAATGTTATCCATTCATGTTTGTTTCCATTAAATTAGGAAATCAATAGCCATATTCTCCCTCGAAGGCGACACATTTCTTAGCACCATTTTTGTATTATCTTCCTGTAGCTCCCTAACACCCTATATTGATGTTTGGAACCTTGGCTTGGTCTTTTGAGTAATTTTTTAACTCAACATTTATTTACATTTAACAATAACTTTCACTAATGGCTCTGTTCACTGCTGCTTTATGACCTACACAATTTCTTTCTGGATTTATTCCCTTCTACATTTTTATTCTATAATTTCTATAATGTAATATATAATTCAAATAATCCTATAACTCTGTCCTATTATTCATTCTCTAAGGACCTGTACATGGTAAAGTTTGGAAAGTTTTTATATGTGAAAACTTATCTCATTCTCACTTTTGATGGTTCGGCTGGGTATAGGATCCTAGGTCCAGAGTCACTTGGTCTTAGCACTTTGGAAACAGTGTTTAATGAACCTCTTGCTCCCACGTTTGCTGCTGGGAACTCTGATTTTTATCAGCATCTCTTTCCTCATAAGAGGTGCTCTTCTCCTGGTAACCAAGAGCACTCTTCCTTCATCCTTTCATAGTTGACATGTCACTGGAGTATAACTATGATTTGTTTGTTCCACGGTGGCCTGCGCTGATACACACTTGGTGTGATCTTTATGTCTGAAGATTAATTTCTCCAGTTTTAAAAACCTTTAACATTTATTATGTTGATTAATGAACCCCCAGTATCACCAAAGAAAATCTATCTCTGACACTTATAGTGGGATTCAGCCAGAAATAGCCAAGATAACTTTCACAAGAATACAGATGGAGAACCTAACACTATCAGATTTTAAGAGCTACTATAAAGCTTATAGCATAAAAAAGTCAGCATGGTTTTATGCAGGAGTAGACAACTAGGTCCATAAACGGAGCCATTCATGATTTGCAGCTAAGTTGACAATGATTCACTATATAAGTGAAATACTTTTCAATAAATGGTGCTGGAGCACATGGATATCCATATTAAAAATAAAGATATAACCCACATGTCACACCATACACAAAATTAGTTTGAAATGGGTCACAGACCTAATTTCAAAGACAAAATAATAAAGCTTCTAAAAGAAAAAAAAAAGAATGTTTATTTTTACTTCTGATAAAGGTATTGTGGTTCTGTAAAATATTGAATCAGAGGAAGCTAGATGAAGTGTATACGTGAGTTCTCTGCACTTAATTTTTGCAACTTTTCTGTAAATCTAAAACCAGTTTAAATTAAAAAGTTAAAATAAATAGGGCATAACTTTATAACTTTGGGATAGGCAAAAATTACTTAAGTAATAAACAAAAGTTACTAACCGAAAAAGAAAAGACTGATAAGTTTGACGCCATTAAAACTAAGAACTGTTCATCAGAAGACACCGTAAAGAGAATGAAGACGTCCTCTTGTTTGTAATACACGTATACAGCCAAGGATATGTATGCAGAATACACAAAGAACTCCTACAAATCAATACGAGAAAGACACACAGCCTAATTTAGAAACAGGTTTGACTTCACCAAGAGAATATGCAACCGGTCAGCAGGCATACAAAAATGTGTTCCACATCATTAGTCATCAGGGAAATGCAATTTAAGCCAAAATAAGATAACATTCCACGCCTCCTGGAATGGCTCACATCAAAAATACTGATTATCCAGTACTGCCAAGCATGTGGAGGAATGGGAATCCTCTAAAGTTGGTGGTGGGACTTTAATTGGAGTAGTGCTCTAGAAAACTGTTTGCCAATACTCTGTAATCCAGAAACTACACTCATAGGTTTATAGCTGAAAGATATGACTGTATGAGTCCACAAAAAATATGTATAAGAATGTTTTTAGCAACTTTATTCACAGAAGGTAAAATCAGAAACTGAAATATCAACCAACAATAAAATGTATAAATGAATTGTGACATGTTCATACAATAGAAGGATATGCAACAATAAAAATACACGTACTATTGCTACACGTACCAGAAGGACGAATCTCAGGGACATCACACTGAGCTAAGAAGTCAGACATAAAGGAGTTCGTTCCACGTGGTCTCAGTTATGTGATATTCAAGACAAGGAAAAAGTTACCGTACTGATAGGAGTGAGAGTAGACGTTGCCCTCAAAGTGGGGCAGAGTGGACTGGTGGAAAGGAGCACATGGGACCTTCTGGGGGCTGTGGATACTTTATATCTTAATCTGAGCTGTGGTTCCACGTGTGCCTACGTATGCAAAAAGTCATTGACATAATGAGGTCCCAGAGAGAGGGGAGAGCAAAAAAGAGCAGAAAGAATATTTGAAGAAACAACGGCTGAAAACTTCACAAATTTGACGGAAAACAATCTCCATGTCCATGAAACTTAATAAATTCCAAATAGGATAAATTCAAAGAGATCCACACCTGGACAGATTATAATCAAACTATGGAAAACCAAAGACAAAATCTTGAAAGAGGCACAAGAGATGCAACTCATCACGCATGTACAAGGGATCCTCAGTGAGATTAACATAAATCTTGGAGACAGCAGGATGAGGGATTCAAAGTTCTGGAGGGAGAAAGGACTGTCAAGCAAGAATTCTGTATCCAGCAAAACTATCCTTCAAAAATAAAGAATAAATTAACACATGCCCAGATAAACAAAAACCAAGAGCTCATTGCCAGACCTGCTCTACAAGAAATACTAAGGCGGTGGGGGGTGTCCTTCAGGCTGAAATGAAAGGACATGAGACAGTCACTTGAATGCACATGGAGAAATAAAGAGCACCGTATACATAGCAAGTATATGAAAGACCGTATGAATGTGGTTTTTTTTTTTTTTTTTGGGGGGGGGGGGCTCTGTTGGGTCTTTGTTGCTGCACACGGGCTTCCTCTAGTTGCGGCAAGCAGGGGCTACTCTTCGTTGCGGTGCACGGGCTTCTCATTGCGGTGGCTCCTCTTGTTGCGGAGCACGGGCTCTAGGCACGCGGGCTTCAGTAGTTGTGGCATGCGGGCTCTAGAGAGCAGGCTCAGTAGCTGTGGCACACGGGCTTAGCTGCTCCGCGGCATGTGGGATCTTCCCAGACCAGGGCTCGAACCCGTGTCCCCTGTACTGGCAGGCGGATTCTTAACCACTGCGCCACCGGGGGAGCCCCTGAATGTAGTTTTTGTTTGTAGCTCTTTTTCTCTCCTATCCAATTTCAAAGACAACTTCAGGGCAGGGGAGCTGGGCAGGTAGCCAAGAGGGCAAGGAAGGAGGGGGCACCCGTGTGAGGGACATGTCGGGAGGGAACACCTATGGCGGCTTAACCGCTGAGCAAAGGGGAGATGGAGGGAAGGACCAGCAGCCCTCTGTCCAGGGCAGACTGACCCCCTTCTCCTGAGGCAACAGGATCCCCCACCCAACCCATCAGACAGAATCTGCTCGTCACCCATCAGAGACACCTGCAGTCCTGGGATGTCCCTCTCTGGCTCTGTGCCTAGAAAGATTGGCCTTAAATGTTGCAGGGCAGCACAGCAGGTGCTGTAGCAAGGGCATCCCCACAGCACTGTTGCTCTCACCTAGGGAGGGAGGGGCACAGACTCCCCAGGCAGGGGAGG
>NW_020175040.1:2656856-2726389 GCF_003031525.2 Neophocaena asiaeorientalis asiaeorientalis
AGACTGTAGCATTCCTGTCAAATGACCCACCTCCCCATGACTCCATCGTAGGAGAGAAGCTGGTTGGATTGATCCACTTATCTGTTTAACAGCCCAGAAACCAAGTTACTGACAGAGCTGTGTTGAGTGCTATCAAGGAGAGGGGCCGGGTGTGCAGTTGACCTGGTTATCAGAGGAGGGAAAGATGATGGAGGGGCTTGGAGCCGGTCTGGAGGGGGAGAGAGACTCAGAGCCGCTGGGAGAAGGGGTCGGGGAGGGGGGGACTTGTAGGCAGAGAAAGCCCAGCTCCAGGGCTCCAGGGGGAGCAGACCCCTCCAGGCGCCCACAGGGCGCCTGTCCTGTGTGCAAGGGGGACCGTGCTTTCTCTCTTAAATGGTAGAACACTCTCGGTGCCCTCACGGATTTAGCACAGGCAGGGGTGAGCTGAGCCTTCCCCGGTCTTTGTCCTGAACGAGGACTATGTCCCCTGCTCTTAAGTTCCTTTATGAAAGTCATTTAAAGTTTTACTCTTTGATATTTTAAGCTTTCTGTTGTTATTGTGAATGGGACATCTTCCCATAGCATCCCTGTCACGTGTCGGGTTCTCCAGGAAGCCAGCTCCTGGGACCGATGCCCTGGCGGGTGGGAGAGAGGGGCAGGCGGCAGTGCTGGGCAGAGGGAGCAAGCAGCGGGGCTGGCCCTGTGGCTGTGACTGACCCCCGTCCCCCTCGGTCATTGGATGTGCGCTGCCTTGAGAAAATGTGTCCCTGGCGGGGAAGGCTCTCGGCCCCGGTGCCATCCCCGGGGAGCTCTCTGCTGACCATGCTTCCCGCAGACGGAGCATCAGTCTTCTGTGAAGGGGGCTCGGGGGCACATAACTAGCTACTTACACTGACAGGGAAGCTGCTCACTTGGGTAGCTCAAAGAAGCCCCTTAAACGGCGGTGAACTTACCGTTGGTTCCGGCGGATGTACTCGTGCACGTTAGTGATGATTCTGTCTGCTTGTTTACAACCGTTTGCCTCTTAATTCAGTTTCGTGAGAACGGTCATACGTAGGTGGGGGTGGGGGGGGCGGTGATGTTGGGGAAACGGGTGAAGGTGGCCAAAAGGTACAGACTTCCAGTTAAAAACTAAATGTGTGCTGGGGATGCGATGTACAGCCTGGGGACTGTAGTTAGTAATGCTGTGTTGCTATTTGGCATGGCTCTGCCTCTGTAAGGTGATGGGTGCTGACGAGACTTATCGGGCGATCACTTTGCAATGCGTACAAGTGTTGACTCATTATGCTGTACACCTGGAAACAACACAATGCTTTACGGCAATTATGCTTCAGTAAAATAGTAAATAAGTGAGACTTAAAGTAAACGGTTATACCTGAGAGCCCCATTTGACTCTTGAATGCCCAGAGAAGCTTGAGTGCTATTAGTTGTTGCCTTGAAACGCCTCTCCTCTTCGTACTAGAGCAACCCCTTGTAAGCCACACAGGGTACAGTGAACAGACGGACAGCTGGTACCCGGTGAGCAGACTGGCCTGCTCCCCTCGCATGTACCTCACGGGCGCCGTGCACTGTGGCAGACGAACCCGCTGAAATCTTCCCAGTGACCCCGTGAGCGCCTGCCGACCGGCTGCTTGTCCTCTGGCCTCAAGCTGTGCACGTCGTGCTCCATGTAGAATTGTTCCTGGGCTTACTTCCTGCAGCCCCTCCAGTCTGCCCTTGGGAAGGCGGGAAGCACGTTGCCCGTCCCGACCCTGGTGGCCCCTCTGTGTCCTCGCTGGTGGGAAGGCAGGGAGAACATGGGACCTGGGAGAGGTCGTTCCAAGCCCACGATCCAGGATCGGAGGTCCTGGGATCTCTCCTGCTCTCTCCCCATCTCAGGCTCCACATCCGGGACCCAGGTAGGCCCCTCCTCCCCGGCCGAGGGTAATTCCCCCCCAGAGAGGGATGTCGGAGCCGGAGCAAACCCGGCACCCGCTGGCAGGCAGAGCCTGGCCTCCGAGCTGTGTGTCCCCCGGCTCCCGACTCCGGCTCTCCCTGGGACCCTCTCCCGTTTCAGAAGGACCTGCTTCTCCATCTCCCCCGGGACTCAGATCGTGTCTCCCCAGTAACACTCGCTGACTGTTTCTTCCTGCTCAGAGCTGGCCGTGGCCTTGCGTCTGCAGACCCGGCACTGAATCAGACATCACGTCATGAGGACGTCAGGTCCCTTTGAAGTCTCTTCCAATCCTACTTGTTGCATCCCTCAGAAAGGCTCGGCTTCCCTCGAGGCTGTCTCTACCACCTAGCAAGCACGCGTTACTCTCCCTTCTGTTAGAGAGAGCGCAGGCATCCAGCCCAGGGCCTTGGCAGGAGCTGGTTGCTATTGTAGGTGTTCCTGGTGTTTGGTTTACGCTTACCTTCCAGTGACAGCAAGCGGTACTAGCTTTCCAGTGTGTTGTGCGGATCCACACACACATATGTTGAAGTTTTTTTAAAGTGCATGAGATTGGAGAGAACGTATGAAGTAAATAAAAGCACAGGTGGTCTGACGCCATGACCGAGTACACGGTGACGAATGTTTGGGCGCCTCCCAGAGCCCCAGGACACCCTGCTGACGTTTCACCGGTGGGTCGGGTCTCATGGCCACCCCCAGCTGCAAGGGGGCCTGGAAAAGGGGTGCTTTCCCAGCTGTGCGGAGAAACACACAGGCACCCCTCCCAAAATAAGGAAGAAGAGAGGAACGCACAGGGACCAGACGGCTGAGGGCATCTGTGTGGCACCCACTCTGCCGATGAAGCACTGAGGCCCCAAGACGGAGAGGACATCGTGGGGGAACCGGGATTCTAAGTGGAGCTGCCAGAACAATGCACGGCTGGCAACTCCCCGGCCCATCGGCCTCGTTCTCACTCCCTGAGGCCCGGAAACATCCAAGGAAGAAGAATTTACATCCATTCAGTCATGCATCCAGGACCCCTGCTGTCCCTGAGCTGCACAAGGGCTTGTGCTGGGCACTGAGACCTGCCCCCTAACTGCCCCGTCCAGGGGGTGAGATGACCTGGCGCCTGGTTGTGGCCTGGAGGCCACTCGAGGCCCTGGCCCTGCCCACAGGCTGGGGTCCGGCTGGACCGGCTGCCAAGGAGCAGCAGACAGCAGTGGGAGCGGGGAGGACACTCCAGCTCTGAGTGCGGAGGTGTCTCCCCGTGAGCATTACCTCACTCAATCATCAAAGTAGACCTGCCCTTCCACCCGCAGATGGAGAAACCGAGGCGCAGAGAGCCTAGGGATTGGCTGAGGTTACACAGCCTAGAAGTCTTGGCCCCAGGCAGCAGCCCCAAGGCCACGCCCCATCACCTGCCCGGCCTGCCTGGGTCTGCCGAAGGGTGGAGGTAGTGAGGCGCCTGTCGCTGGCGGTGTGCAAAGCGGGCAGCCCCCAGCAGGGGCCGGTCCTGGGCAGGAAAACAGGCAGTGTGACTGCGGCGGCCTGGAGGGCGCGTGATCCTGGGGAAGGGGGCTGCAGCAGCAGGCCAATGGTTTATGTCTTAATTACACAGAGAGGAGTTTAGTTGATGAGTAGCTGCTGGCCCTGCCGGCCTCCTGGCTCCCTAAGCCGAGTCACGCACACAGCCCCGGTGCCCAGGGCTACTAACAGGTCTGCAGCACTGATCGCCCTCCACACCACTTGGCGGGGCTCCGGGAAGTCTCTTGCCTCCCGGGGACTGGGCTGAATCGCTTTTCCCTCCGAGCGCCGTCCCATAAACCCCCCACAGGGGCCCGACCCGCTCGGAGGCGCCACACCCAGTCCCTTCCCACGGTTCCCCGTGGTGGGGGCAGCTGCCGCGTGGGAGGGGCCCCTCGAGCGGGGGCGGCATCGGGCCACGTAGGCGTCTCGCGGGCACTGCCTCAGCCACCCTCGCTGCCCGGGGGCTGGTCCTTCCCCTGCCGCAGAGACGGGCATCTGGGGCCCAGAGGGGCAGCTGGGCTGCGAGGGCCGCTGGGCCACGAAGCCGGGAAGCAGAGAGTCCACGCCCGCTCCCCGCGGGGCCCCAGGAGCCGACTCCCGCGGAGGGATTCACACACCACGACTCAGCCGCCAGCGGTATCTGCGGAGCCCCGGCTGCGCGCCAGGCACGATTTAGGGGCTGGGGCTGCGGTCGTGAAGGAGAGGGACACAGTCCCCCCGCAGCTGACGAGGAAGCCAAGGAAGTACCAGGGTGACTACAGGTGTGGCCACTGTCGTCATAGGCAGCAGGCGGCTACGGGAGCCCCTGGGGCGGCTCTCTCGGAGGGGTGGCCAGAGGGGCCTCAGCAAGGACGGGACACTTGGACCAAACCTGCAGGAGGCGCAGGGTGCTCACGGGACACGTTGTATGCGCGCCGGGAACGGCAAGGGCAAAGGTTCTACGTCCCGGTAAAGAGGCCGCGAGGCTGGAACAGAGTGGACCAGGGCCGGCCGACAGAGGTGGGTCCCCAGAGAAGGGAACTTTGCCCTCATTCCAAGCGCCAGCCGACAGCAGACGCACCGCAAACACCCGCAAATGAGCTCCGTGAGCTCCGTGAGCCCGGCCGCCATCCTGGGCACCTTCTCACTTCCTGGCCGCCAGAGCCCCGTCCCCGCTCTGCCCTCTGCCTCTTCCCGTCCGCAGCCGAGCTTGGCCCAAGCCCCAGGAAACTTCCCTTCCCAGAGCCTCCCACGAAAGCCCCTCCGAGTGGGCAGAGGGCACTCTTCCTGCCTGCTCGCTGCAGGGATCCTGTCACCCCACCGCAGACACCGAGCCAGCAAGCGGGCAGCCTCTTCCCCCAGGGCCTCCCCACGCAGCCCAGGGCCCGACACCCGGCCAGTGCCTAGGAGCCACCAGTGTGGGCACACCGTCTCACAGAACAGGACTGGGCCTGGCCGTGGCACCAGAAGTGGGGGCGGCCCTCTCCGGGCTTCACCTGATGCTGCTTCTCTGCCTGGATGGGAAGACCCTCACGTCCGCACCCACAGGGAAGGAGGGCCTCCTGAAGGCCACGTGGTGAGCGAGGCACTGCTCCCCGGGGCAGAGGCCTGCTGGGAGGGAGGTGTGTGGCCGACAGCCCGCAGCTCCAGAGCCGTCAGGATCCAGGGCAGCTTCACCTGGGGGCTGAACACTGAGCCCAGCAGGTGCTGGAGCCGCTCCTGCCCGACCCAGGGCTCCCCCGCGGGCAGTCTGGGCCCTGGGCTCTGCACCGGGCTGCCCCCAGGCTGCGCTGTCTCAGATGCCGCCCTGCAGCGGCTAAGGCTCTCCTCCTGCTTCCCTGTCTCCCTGTGAGCCTCTCACATGCCTCCTTCCATCTCCACGTCTGCTCCCTGGAGGCCAGAGCTGACGGGCTCCTGGTCCCTGGCTGCACAAGCTCGGTTCTCGGGCTCAGCTCAGTGACACCCCCTCCTGTGCCCTGTGCCCGCCCCTGCTGTCCAGGAGAGACTAACAGCGCGGCCCACCCCCACCGCGTGGCCGCCCACACTGACAGCCGGGAGGGTGTCCCTGGCAGAGCGCCTAGCTGCCCCCAGCCTGTGAACAGGAAGGTGATCTCATCCTGATGTGGTAACCATGGAAACAGGGCCAGAGCAGCTATGGCTCGCACAGTATGAGGTGCCTCAGTTCCTGCACCTAAGCAGGAACCGACCCCCAGCTCTGCAGTTTGGCAGGGATGCCCCCATGGGGGTATCCCCAGCATTACCCAGAGAGATGGAGGAGACGCTGTCAGGTCCTCCCAAACCCCGCCCAAGTTGCAGGTCCGGTACCCCCAGGGATGGGTTTAAAATCCCCAAGTGGGGCTTCCCTGGTGACACAGTGGTTAAGAAGCCGCCTGCCAGTGCAGGGGAGCCAGGTTCGAGCCCTGGTCCGGGAAGATCCCACATGCCACGGAGCGGCTGGGCCCGTGCGCCACAACTACTGAGTCTGCGCTCTAGAGCCCTCGAGCCACAACTACTGAGCCCGTGTGCCACAGCTACTGAAGCCCGCATGCCTAGAGCCTGTGCTCCGCAACAAAAGAAGGCACCGCAATGAGAAGCCCATGCACTGCAACGAAGAGCAGCCCCCGCTCGCCGCAAGTAGAGAAAGCCCACGTGCAGCAATGAAGACCCAACACAGCCGAAAATAATAAATAAATAAAACAAATAAATTTTAAAATAAAGTAAAATAAAATCCCCAAGTGCAAGCATGCACTCAGCACCTAGTAAGTGCAGGCATTTCACCTGGGTGACAGGTCACATACTGTCTCTTCTTACACATGAGGCTCAGAGAGGCTAAGGGACTTGTCCAAAGACACACAGCTGGAATTCAGACCACATCCTCTGACTTCAGGTCCAGGGCGCTGGGGACCACGGGGAGCTGAAAGAGTCACGTTGGTGTCTCATGGGCCTGGGTGTGGAGAGATCCCAGCGTTGCCAGAGATCAGCACACACTCCAACAGTGACTGCAAGAGTGGGGCGCTGGCTCCAAATGGAGACGTGGCTAGAGAAAGAATTCAGAGCCTTGAAACAGACCCCCTCTGAGGGGGTACAGGAGGGCTCTGGTTCACAGAACTGTCAAGACTGAACAATGCACAGGAAAAGTAATTTACAAAATGATGCTGAGATACCTGGAGGTCAATTCTGGAAAGACAAGAGTCTATGCTTTACGCCACAGACTCAACACGGGTAAACTAAAGATCTGACTGCGCACAAGCCAATCACAGTGCAGCCCTGGCAGGTATTTGGAGGCGCTAACACCTGACTTGGAATCAAAGAGATTGAAGAAGAAATAACAGAATTACTAGTGTGAACATTACCGCTTTCCGGACATCAGAAGTTTTAAAAAGATTAGAAGACGTTTGCATGACAGGGGTACAGGGTCGATATCATCTGTGGGTTACATCAGATCCCATGGCTAAATGTGCACAGGGCCAGGGTCCAGGAGAACATGCAATGAGAGGCTGATGGGGGAGCTGGAAATGAAACGATGATACTTTACACCTATTGAATTAGCACAAGTTGAAAACAGAAATAAGTGCTGGCATGGCCACCAGCCAGGGTGCGCCCCACCCCCCCCTGCAACCCACCGCCACGCCCGCGCTCACAGCCCGTAAACTGCACGTCCTCCTGAAGCGCGGTTTGACGGCGCGTGTCCAGAGCCCGGAGAAGTGTCAAGCCCTGGGTCCGTAATCCCAGCCCTGCGGATGCACCCGCAGGAAACAAGGCAAGAGCAGAGGAAAAGCCATGAACGAGAATATACTGGCTGAAGCACTTTTCAGCATTTTCTTATGGAAAATGTCAAACCCACACAAAAGGAAAGAGGATAATGAGCCCATGTGTCATCCCCCAGCTTCAACACTTATCAGCTCACAGACAACACTGTTTCATGTCCCCACCACGCACACACACACGCTGGCGCGCACACACGTACACACGCACTTTTTTTTTGTATTGTAGAGTGAATCCCAGACACCGTTTCACTTTGCCCATAAATACTTCAATTTGCATCCCTAGCAAATAAGGATTTTTTAAAAATCTAATCATAATATCATCATATCCAACAATAATTGTTTAGTATCTTTTTATTCATTGCCCGTGTTCAAATTTTTCCATATGTTTTCAATAACTTTAGAATCAGTTTGTCGGAAGCAGGATGCAAACAAGGGAAAGGCATTGCGTTTGGTCGCTGTGCTTTTGTCTCTTTTATTCTGTAGTGGCTCCCCGCTTCCTTCTTCACTGAGGCATTTAAGATAACGCCCCCCAAATGGGAAGCCATCAACAGGCCCAGGGCCAGGGCCACTTAGGCAGGGTGTGGTGCATCTGCCTGGGCGCCCCGGGCCCCCGCCATCCGGCCAGCAATGGCTGAATATAACCGGGAGCAGCTGGCCACCGGCTCCTGCCCAGCCTGGCGGCTGGCTCGCCCGGCTCTGCCACCCGCGGTGACCTGGCTGCTGGACTTGGCCGTGCTCTTAGCCACCCGCCCTCGGACCCGGCAGTGCAGCCTGGCCCTTCACTCGTGGCATGTTTGGACCTGGTCATAGTTCTGGACGTCCCTCCTCGGCTGTGGCTGACCTGCCGGACCCAGCAGCTGTAGGTAAGAAGCACCACGCGGCTGCCCTCCGTGACAGCACTCAGCCCTCTGGGAGAGGTCTGCACGGGCGCTCGTCGAAGGTCACCACCCTACCCTGCCATGGCCACACCAGGCCCACGCCCACACCCACGCCCACGCATGCTGTGGTTACAGTGGAGGAAAATGGAAATGCCCACTGAATGAATACGTAAAAGCGTGCGTTCTGATGTGGACGCGACTGCAGCCGTGTACTCTCCTTTTGATTCAGAGGAACAACGCACAACTCCCCCCCATCCTTCGATTCTCAGCCAAGTCCACCTGTTAGAGAACGGGATTGGCCTTGGTTGCTTGGTTGCCATGGGAACGCTCTCCCACCAGGGAATCGGACAGGTACAGTGTGTGGGCGGAGGGTGGGCTCAACCCCAAGAGCCTTTCTCTTCCAGCCTGGAAAGCCAAGGAAGGCAGCCCGTTGGTGAAGGGGCAGGCTGCCTGGGGTGTCCTGATCTCAGTGGCTGTTTTAAATGAAGGTTTTGTTATTATTCAGGGGCCAACGGATCATAATGACTGCCATTGAAAAGATAACTTGTTACACTCACAGACCCCAAGAGGAGGGGGCACATCATGCCACGGGGGCCACACGGAGGAGCACCAGGGTTGGTCGGGGGCTGGGGTGCAGGGAGCGTGGGCACAGCCTCTACTGAGGTTTTCCCGGGAAGGAGCAGGTGAGGCAGGTGAGCAGGCTTGGGACTGGCTGGTTTGAATCACCTCAGGCCTCTGGGCCCAGGGCTGTCCCGCATTGTCTGGCACCTGGCCGTGGTGAGGGGTCATCAGGGCAGGCGGATAGTGGCCCTGTGGGTGAGAGCCCCGTGGAGGAGGTGGGATGTGTGAGCTCTGGATGAGATGATTTTTATGGAGAAAGCATGTTCAGGGATGAGTCATCTGTCCCTAGGAACTGGCTTCCCTGGGAGGGGCGGTCCCTGCAGAGCCGGCACAGCCCCAAGATGCCAGAACATTAGAAAGTAAGAGGCACAGTTAACACAGGGACTTGCGCCCAAACCTGGAGCCTTCCTTCACCCCTGTCCCTCCCCCTCCGCCTTCACCCGTCTGCTCTCATCTCTGACTCATCCACTCCTCTCCCCACGGCCCCCAGCCCGCGCCCAGCGTCCTCAGCTCTCCCCCGACAACAGCCCCCGTGTCCCCCACCCCCACCCACCATCGCTCACGGCCCGGGGGCCTCGCTGTCCCCCGCAAGGCTCCTCTGCAGTTGGCTTGGCCACCCCGCCCCCATGATCCGTGGACCCCTTCTCCAACCCCTTGAAGCCAGGCGGGCTCCAGGACCACTCTGGCCCACGGGACGTGGCAGAAGTGATGCTGGACGTGGCCCCTGGAACCCCTGTGCACTGCTGGTGGGTACGTAAAATGCTACAGCTTCGGAAAACGGTACGAAGGGTCTTCAAACCCAGCAGTTCCACTTCCGGATATTTACCCAAAGGAACTGAAAGCAAGGACTCAGATATACTTGTATGACCACACTCATTGCAGCATTATTCCCCAAAAGATGGAAGCAACCCAAGTGTCCATCAACAGGTAAATGAACAAGCAAAACATGGTCTATACAGACGATGGAAAGGGAAGAAAATTCTGACATAGGCTAAAACATGGGTGAACCCTGAGGACATTACGCTCAGTGAAATAAGCCGGTCATGGAAGGACAAATACTGTGTGAACAACTTACATGAGGTCCCCAGAGGAGTCAAATATCACAGATGGGCCTCCAACCACAAAAACCAAAAATGCCAGAGAGGATATAACAGAAACAAACCCTAAAGTTCACCTGGACGTCCACAAAAGCGAACCAGACCTTTTGCTCTGGCAAACATGTAGACTTATTAGGAAACTAGAGTAATTAAAGACAGTTTGTTATCAGAGTAGTAGTTTTTCAAAAAACAATGAAATAGAACAGACAGTGCAAAAACGGCCCTGAACCTCTAAGGGAAAACTCTTACACCACGGAGGAGCCATAATAAATTGCTGAGACTAGATAAAAACACAACGACGTGAGTGCGCTCACTACCACCGAACTGCGTACTTGAAAAATGGTTACGGTGGTAAGTTTTACGTTGTGTGCGTCACATCACGGTACAAAGTGGCAACGATAACACCACCTGCTCAGCGAGCTGTCCCACGCCACTGCCTACACGCCGTCCTTTTTTCCAGACCTCTGTAACCGTTTACTGGGCACACGCTCTGCACCAGGCACTGTGTCAAACGAGGCGGGTAAAATGCACGAGGCCCCTGCTCTGGGCCGACATCCCGAGGAGGGAGACGGGCACCAGGCTCTGCAGACGCCCCGAGGCCACTGGGAGCCAGCCTGCCCGGGTGTGTCCTCCCTGCACCTTTCACAAGCTGTGCGCCCCACCTCCCTCACCTGAACACGGAGCTGACAACACCTTCTCAGCCTAGTCCCACCTTCTCTGCTGCGCTAGTCATCCCGACAGATGCGCTGCGTCTGACGCGCTGGCTGAACACCCCATGCAGCGGCCTCGTCCTCTCCCTCCTACAGGGTTAAGCCCGTCACCTCTCCTGCCCGGCTGCCTCACTGCAGGGATGCGGCCGGGCTGGAGCGTCCCACAGGTGAGTGCTGGCGGGCTCTCTGGGTAGACAGGAAGGAACCAGGGCTCCGCCCCAGCAGCTTTGGGGCTTTGGGGGCAGAACTGAGGCTCAGAGAACAAGACCCCTCCTGTCCCCAGCTTGTGCTTCTGCAATGGGAAGCAAAGCCGGCTCCGGAAGCGGGGCAGGAGAGGGACCAGCCCTCAGGGGGTGCGGGAGGTGGGCGCAGGGGAGAGCAGACCCCTCCTCAGGGCACGGGACCTGCCTAGATGCAGTGGGCTAAGTCAGCTTAGGACGTTCCCACAGCTCGGGGTCAAGAGGGTTCTTCCAGGGAGGGAGAGGGTGGGTCAGGGTGGGGGCTAGCTGCTCATAATTCCTCCAACAATTTGAAGTTTTCACTGTCTTACTTTGATAAAAATGTCAAATGTTTTAAAAGATTTTAGCAAATCACAATCAAGGAAGGTTGAAGGATTTAGTTTGGAGTTTTACATCTACGGAGCCCTGTCTCCCACCTGGACCCTCACCTCCTTTCTCACTCACCCCTCAGGAGTCCCAGCTGAGGGAGCAGGCGGAGGCTAGGAAGGAACCGGCTGGGACTGGCCCCAGGCAGGAAGGGAGGCCGTGCTTACCCTGGAAGGGGCCCGGCGGTTCCCGTGACGCCAGCCCCAAGGGACAGGGCCTCATGTCTCGTGCCCATGGTCCCCGGCCCTCAGAGCAGTGCATGGGTGTGTAACAGAACAAGCGGAGTGGAGGCTCGCCCATCTGAACCCTGCTGTGTTCAGGGCCCGTCCAGTCCTCCGCAGAGACGAACGTACTGACCCCGCCAGCCTGCCACGAGCTCCCTCCTCCCCACCTTCCCCCAAGCCTGCCATCAGGGCCCCACAATTTACTGCTGCAATGACAGGCTGTCTTCCCAAGTTTCCCCTGTAAAAGCCGTGCCCTCCCCAGGGAGAGCAGCATGTCTTTAGGACACAATGCTCCTCTTGTGCCTGGCACAAAGCACGAGGCCAGGACTCGGAATGGACTCGTCGACAGTGCGAGGGCATCCTCGAGGGCCCCAGGGCCGCTCAACAGGTCAGCGGCTCGACTGCTGGGTTAGCACCTGTCAGTGAGGTCTCTGCCCAGCTGCAGGACAGGGAATTTTCAGCACCATGGAATGGACAGCTCCATGGCTGCTGCCCCCAGTGCCCACCCCCTGCGTCCCACCCCCAGTCCAGGCCTGGGCAGGGGTCAGCTCGTCAGAGAGACGGACCAGGCCCCTAGCAAAGGAAACCAGGATAAAGAAAACCCAGGCTTGGGCTTCTCTGGAGGCACAGTGGTTAAGAATCCGCCTGCCAATGCAGGGGACACAGGTTCGAGCCCTGGTCTGGGAAGATCCCACATGCCGCAGAGCAACTAAGCCTGTGAGCCACAACTGCTGAGCCTGCAAGCCACAACTACTGAAGCCCGCGCACCTAGAGCCCGTGCTCTGCAACGAGAAGCCCATGCATTGCAATGGAGAGTAGCCCCCACTCGTCGCAACTGGGGAGAAAGCCTGCGTGCAGCAACAAAGACCCAACGCAGCCAAAAATAACTAAATAAATTAACTAAATAAGTAAATTTATAAAAATAAAAAAAAAAAGAAAACCCAGGTCGGGCTTCCCTGGTGGCGCAGTGGTTGAAAGTCCGCCTGCCGATGCAGGGGACGCGGGTTCGTGCCCCGGTCAGGGAAGATCCCACATGCCGCGGAGCGGCTGGGCCCATGAGCCGTGGCCGCTGAGCCTGCGCGTCCGGAGCCTGTGCTCCGTAACGGGAGAGGCCCCAACAGTGAGAGGCCCGCGTACCGCAAAAAAAACAACAAAAGAAAACCCAGGCCATGTTAGACTCCACTCTCAAACAGCTGTGCCCAACAGAAATAGAACTTACTAGCAGCCACATTAAAAAATGGAACATGGAACAGGTGAAATTAGTTTTAATAATATACATATATTGAAAATATTATCCTATTAACATATAGTTAGCACAAGAATTACTAATGAGCTATATACGACTTTAGGGTTCGTGCCCCGGTCAGGGAAGATCCCACATGCCGCGGAGCGGCTGGGCCCATGAGCCGTGGCCGCTGAGCCTGCGCGTCCGGAGCCTGTGCTCCGCAACGGGAGAGGCCCCAACAGTGAGAGGCCTGCGTACCGCAAAAAAAAACAACAAAAGAAAACCCAGGCCACGTTAGACTCCACTCTCAAACAGCTGTGCCCAACAGAAATAGAACTTACTAGCAGCCACATTAAAAAATGGAACATGGAACAGGTGAAATTAGTTTTAATAATATACATATATTGAAAATATTATCCTATTAACATATAGTTAGCACAAGAATTACTAATGAGCTATATACGACTTTCTTTTCATTTTTTTATTTTTTTTTTTGTACTATGTCTTCAAAATCTGGTGCGTCTCTTACACTGACAGCACATCCCCGTTCAGACAAGACATGTATCAAGACATGTATCAGTGGCGGGGGCAGTGGGTGGAGCGGGCAGGGGAAGGAGGTCAGCGGGCCGGGTCAGCAGGGTCTCAGGGGCCAGGGAGGGACTCCTGCCCCCACCTTGAATGAGACGGGAAACCATGACGGGTCCTGAGCACAGGGCACTGCGGCTGCTGAGCGGCCAGCACCGGGCACCATGGCCTGGGAGGTCTGTGGCGTGATTCCCAGGACAATGGGATCTAGTCTGTGCTTTCTAAGTAAATGGTGGCCTCTTCATAGCCACCAGACGTGCAAGGTAAAAATTCCCGTTGCAGTGATTATGACCTCAGCAAATATTTACTGAGGAACCGCTAAGTGGTTCGCCAACGTTGTTTCATGCAGCCCCGGGAGCAGCCCTGCTCTTATTCCCACGCTATGGATGAGGGGAGGGTGGGGAAGAACCTCGCCCAGGATGCCTCAGCTGGGGCGTGCTGAGCCCCGGTGGACGGCCCACCTCTGTGCGCAGGACGGCACACCCGCACCCTCCTCTGGGCGGTCCCACGAGAAGGGAGACTGGCGTTCACACCAGTCCGCCCCCAACCTTGTGAGTGAGAAAACCGGGGTTCAGACAGAAAGGCTGCCCACTCAGGGCGCAGAGCGGGGTCTGGGGACCGGGCCCTGGCAGCCCCCACTTCTGCAGCAGTGCGCTGAGTGACCAGCCTCCCTCCGGCTCCCACCACAGCCAGCTGCAGCCTCCCGGCCCCTCCCCCTCCCCTGCCTCCAGTTCATTTTTTCCTTTTAGGGCATTAAGCACAGAAGTATTAAAAGGGATTGTTCAGGCCGGTTAATTAGCTCAGAAGAGGCCTCCTCGGCAGCCCAGGTCACAGCCGTCCCCCTCTCTTTATTAGCCGAATTGATGCAGACAGCAGGGCCCCGATGGGAATAAATTGAATCCGACGGCAAAGAGGCTCTTGTGCGAGCTATTAACAGGAGAGAGCAGGCCTCACGCTTTACTCGCCAGCTTTTTATAACCCCTTCTGCTGCTGCCGCTTGCTTCCAGACGCCCACTCTTGGAGCCCCCGTCGGGGGGAGCAGCTGGTCCCAGGAGAGCCGCACCTGTGCCCTAAAGTCCAGCCTCGGGTTGCAGGGCAGCCCCAATCTCTGAGGGACATGCTATCCGGGAGGGGGGAGGCCCCACCACAAGGCCAGAGTTCCTGGCTGCTCCCCTCACCGCCCCACCCCAACTAAGGCTGCAGAGACCCAGAGCCCAGGGGCCCGTGTTCCCTGCCCTTGGGGGAGGGGCCCAGCTTTGGCACCTGCCCCTCACCTTGTCCTGCCAGCACCGTGCTCAGGACGCATCTCGGTCCCCACCTCCGTGATGGGCGATAGAACTAGGGCTCTCAGGGCAAGAGGCTTGTCCAGGTGGCACAGCTGGGAAGGGCGGAGCAGGGAACCAAACGCAGCCGCCGACCTGTGCTTTCGGCCTGCCTCTTCCCTAACAGCCCGGGTCGGGGGAGCCGTCACCCCACGCTGCGGAGGGGAAAGCGCAGAGCGGGCCTTTCAGCACCTTGGACAGGGCTGGGCCTGGCCCCGCAGCGGAGACTCCACCAAGCCCAGCAGAAGCAGGCCGTCAGGAGGACAGCGGCCCACCCCACTCATATACACACTGCTCCGGCCACGTCCACCTCCTTGCTCTTCTGCAACGTGCCGGCTCCTGCCTCGGGGCCTCTGTTCTGCTGCTCCCTCTTCCCCAGGGCTTTGCCCCGCTGGCTCCTCCTTGTCACTCGGGTCTCAGCCCTCTGTCACCTCCTATGAGAAGCCCTCCCTGACTGCCTGAGAGTAGACACACAGCCCACGCTGGCTGCTGACACACTCTCCTGCTGACTTTCCCGAGTTCTCTCTGGAGCGGTCTCACCCCAGAAGGAGGGCCCCCGTCTGCCCGTTCTCGGCCATGTGCCCGGGCCCGGCAGTAGCCAGGTGGTAGTGGCCACAGTGGGAATATCGAGCACGTGGGTCTACTTCCACGTGCAAACCCTGAAGAGATTTAACCACTGAATGAACACAGGGCCTCGGGACACAGGTCCCGCTGCCGCTCTGTGGACCGGGGAGCGAGGGCTCCACAGGGCCATGTCCCCATGCCAGCTGTCAGCCCAGAACCTGTGCCCTGGCCCCTGCTCTGTCCTCCCCCAGCTCAGACCTTCACAGGCCTGATGGCCAAAGGGGACTTCAGGCAGATGGCCTAAGAAAACATTCCCGAGATCCCAGAAAAGTTCAAGAGGGCAAACCAAGGAGTTTTATGCCCCCTGGGAAAACGGATGGTTCTCTGATTCACAGCAGGGAATCCGACTCCGGCCCCCCCAGTCCCTCCTCTCGCCTCTTCATGCTAATCCCCCAGCCCTGTGCTGTTCCTGGAAGGCATCTTGCCCTCCACGTGCTGTTCCCTCCTCCCTTTTTCTATACCGGTGAACTCCTACTCAACCTTCAAGGCCCAACTCCACCTACCCGCAGTCATCCCACCCCTTCTCCCCTGAACGCAGACTCTGCCTTCCACCATGGGGCTGGAACAAGCTGGATATTCATTTCCCAGTCTCTGTGGCAGCTGAGGCGGACACAGGCTAGTCCTGGGGGAGGAGACCCCTGGCAAGTGTGCCCTCCCCATAAAAGAGCCTCAAGGGAAGGCACGCCCCTGCACCCTGCCTATGGTTCTCGGCCGGGCACAGATGCATCTGAGTGCTGGGCTGACAGTGCCTGTGACTGTCCCACACACCTCAGCGTGAGCCGCCTGCCCCCCCCCCACTCATCCCCACAGACGCTGACGTGGGGGGGCTGCCCAGTGGTGGGCACTGCAAGGGGAGCTGTGCAACCTCAGAAGCCGCCAGGCATCAACGCTGTGCTGTGCACCGGGCCGGGGGCTAACTGCCCACACACTCAGCTTGCACGGGTCTCGCTCGTCCCCGAGAAGCATCTCCTCGGAGCGTTTACCAACCACCCGGAAACCAGTGACAAAGAACCCGCTCCCCACGTTTTCCAAGCAGCTTCCCACAGAAGTCAGAGCCACGGACCCAGGGCAGGCAGAGGAGAAGCTGACGCGGGGCTGGGAGGCTTTCTGCTTCCCCAAGAGGGGCGGCCGCTGCCCTGAGGACAAGAGCACCTTGATTGCCTCCATGGGGGCTGCACTGTGGATGACGGTTTGGCTGAGACAGAAAAAAGGAGCTTGCCCGGTTCAGCTGCGGAGGAGGGGCAGAGCCATAGCAGCAGGCACACGGGGGCCACTGAGCCGGGCCCAGGACACCTGCGCCCACCGGATCCCGTCACAGCCACGCTTTACAGGACGTGGCCCATGCTCAGCGCCAGGCTGCTCTGATCAAACTCAGCATCACTTGAGCACACGTCTGACCCCCGCGTGTATCAGGAAGGGGGGACCGCGAGGGGGGTGGGGGAGGGGAAGCCAGGAGAGCACGGAACTGCGGGGGGTGCTTCGTCCCTCTGGCGCAGGGAACACTGGGGAACCACTTCGAACCCTGCACTCTTCTCATCCCCGTGACCCTGAAACTCATTCCCACACCCCAGAAAGTTATGTGCCCCAGAAAACGTGTGTGAGGACGCTCCCGGCAGCATTGTTTTTGAACAGAAAAAAATTCCTGGAAGCGATCCATACGTCTACTCACAACAGAGCCGACAAGGAAACAGGGCACCTTCAAACAATGGGATTCCAGACAACACTGAAAATGACGGATCTTTGGGTACACACGTCACTGTGAATGACTCTCAGAAACAATGTCACCCAAGAGAACCAGGTCACAGAAGAGTACACAGGCCCAATTCCATTTACATGAAGTTAAAAAAAAAAAGCAGCCAGAAAGCCTAAACAACACACTGCCTGGGTGCTTACACGGGGGTAGGCTGCACGGCGCGTGGAGGGGGTTAACGCAAACTTGACGACGGTCGTCACGGTTTGGGGGTGGGAGGCGTGATGGGGAGGGCACATGGAGGCCCCCACACACTGGAATCGTTCTGTTCATTACAGGCTCGGTTACTGATCGACAACACACACATACATTTTACACACTTTTGAACGTGTGACGTGCTCCACAATAAAATTGTTTTAAGACAAAAATGTAAAATTGGGGGGCGGTTTAAGGAAGAGAAGAGGAGACGAGACCCGCCAGGCAGACACACACACGCAGACACAGCTGGCAGCCGGAGCGGCTGAGGCAGGCCCGGCCCTCTTCTCCCACCCCGCTGCCCAAGCCCCACAGTCACCATCCCCTCCCCTGCTGCTGCCGCAGCCTGCTCCCTGCCAGGGCCCTGTGTGAACTCCCGCTGTGCCCTGCACCTTCTCCGGCATGATACCCTTGAGCTGTGGATGCCCGCCCTGGCCGGGCCCGCGCCGCACTCACACCCGGCCAGCATCCCGGCGACGGTACACTCAGCAGCGTGGAAGGGACGCCTTCTGCCCTCCTCACAGCACCTTGCCGACGGCTGGTGTCACCAGAAGATGAGACAACTCTCCCGGGAGCCCCAGCAAGTCACTGGTGGTGCTTCTGAAGCCACACGACCCACAGACGACGCACCTGGACGGGGGACTGGAGCCTCCCACGGTGCCCTCCTCAGAGTCAACCCCAGCAAGGAGGGGAGTCTTCAGAAGACCAGGCTGAAGGCGGGAGGCCCAGAGCCGCCCCCCAAGCTCAGCCAGCCACCCCGGGGCCCCCAGAACCGGGGTCACTCTCACTACTGCCCTCCCCTCTGCCCGTGCCTGCCCACGGCCCTCAGGCTGCAGGCAGAGGAGCCAGGCTGGCGAGGTCTGGGTCACAGTCACGTGCTGACATGTGGCGTGAGTGTGGCCCAGCCAGCCTCAGGCTACCTCTGCTCTGCACCAGACCAGCATGCAGCCCAGACTGGGACCCAGGGAACAGGCAGGAGGAGAACACTGGCTGGTGCACACCCTCAGGGAGCGGGCAGCTGCCAGCCCAAGGCATCCTGACTCCACGTGGCCGCCGGCCGCCCCCACGCGGCCCGAAGCTCCTGTGAAGGGGGCCCTGCAGGCTGGTCAGCCCGCATCCCAGGATGCCGGTCAAGGGGCCACTGGGGATTGGCCACTGGGAGGACGGCCCCTTCCAGCGCTCAGGGCCTGTGCTGCTAGGCTGGACTCGACCGTGTGGGGCAGAGCCCGTGCCCTCGCAGGGGCCGGGGGCGGCAGCTTCAGGGCAGAATCTGGGGCCTTCTGCCTCTTGCCTGCTTCTGTGAGGACCTGCCCAGCACCCAGTGACCCCGACACTTGAAAAACTACCGAACTACAACAGGCTTAAGTCCACAGACCTGAAGGCACTGCTCGAAGAGAAACGTTACGTGTGTGTCAGCCTTGTCACTGCTGCCCGGACCAACACTTCTGTGCCGTTTGCTCCAGGCATCACTCCCGCCGCTGTCTTACCTGCCTCGCGGCGCCATGTGGACGGAGTCACCCCACGTGCTCCTCCGCAGTTGTGCTCCTCTGTGTCATCTTCTGTCTGAGATGCCTCTGGGCCGCGTGGAACAGCAGCTCACTCCGTCATTGCTGTGTAGACACCATCGCATTATTAGATCACAATGATCTTCCCCTTTGGCTGTTTTTGAGCATCTGGGTTGCTCCCACTGGGGGGCTATTATGAGTAATGCTGCTAAGAATAATACTGTCCGTGTTATTTTGGTGAAAAAGCCACCCACGGGCACAGTCCTATGGGTAGATACCCTATACGCAACTTTACAAGGAATGGTCAGTTTTCCAAAGTGGCCGCACGGTTTCACACTGTCACCAGCCATGAAAGAGCTCCGGCCACTCCTCATTCTCACCAGTGCCTGTCATTCCTCGTTTTCAGGGACTGAGATGGAATTCACATACCATACAATTCACCCTTAGGAAGTACACAGTTCCCTGGTTTTCAGAATATTCACAACGTTGCACAATCACCAACATCACCATCACCGCGGCAAACATTTCCACCCCCTTCCAGAAGGAACCCCGCCCACCCCCGCCCCCCCCCCAGCAGTGACACCAGTTGCCTCCTTGCCCAGCCTGGTCAGCCACTCATTCCTCTGTCTCAATCCTGGATTTTTTTTTTTTGCGGTACGCGGGCCTCTCACCGCTGTGGCCTCTCCCGTTGCGGAGCACAGGCTCCGGACGCGCAGGCTCAGCGGCCACGGCTCACGGGCCCAGCCGCTCCGCGGCATGTGGGATCTTCCCGGACCGGGCACGAACCCGCGTCCCCTGTGTCGGCAGGCGGACTCTCAACCACTGCGCCACCAGGGAAGCCCCAGTGTGGCCTTTCTTCACCGACTTCTCTCACTTAGTGTCTGTAGGGCTGCCGGTGCTGTAGCACACATCAGTGCTCGTTCCTTTTCACAGGCTGCATGATATCCCACTGTGTAGGTTTACCACACTCTGTCCATTTGTAAGTTGATGGACATGTGTTTTTCTTTTTGGCCACGCCGTCTGGCATGCGGGATCTTAGTTCCCTGACCAGGGGTCGAACCCATGCCCCCTGCACTGGGAGTACGGAGTCTTAACCACTGGACCGCCAGGGAAGGCCCCAAGTTGATGTACACTTGGGTTGTTCCCACTTCTTGGCTGTAATGAATAACGCTGCTATGAACATTCCTGTACAAGTCTTTGTGTGACACTTGTTTTCAATTCTCTCAAGTATTGCTATATATCTAGGAGTGGAAATGCTGGGTTGTATGGTGACTCTATGTTTAACTTCTTGAAGACTGAAAACCACCAGACTGTTCTCCACAGCGGCTGCACCATTTTCCATTCCCACCAGCAGTGATGAAGGTTCTGATTTCTCCACGTTTCCACCAACACATGTTATTTCTTACCTTTTGAACTACAGTCATCGTAGTGAGCATGAAGAGGTATTTCACGGTGGCTTTGATTTGCACTTCCCTGATGGCTAATTATGTGAGCATGTTTTCATGTGCTTATTAGCCATTTGTATATCTCTTTTGAAGAAACGTCTATTCAAGTCCTTTGCCCATTTTAAAATTGAGTTATTTGTACTTTTTTTTACTGTTGAGTTATAAGAATTTTAAAAATGTATTTTAGATACGTGTCCCTTATAAGACGTATGATTTCAAAATATTTTCTCCTGTTATGTGGGTTGTCTTTCCACCTTCTTTATAATGTCCTTTGAAGCACAAGAGTTTTAAATTTCAATGAAGGCCAATTTATCTACTTCTTTGACTGGTTGTTTTTGCTTTAGGTGTCATATATAAAAAACCACTGCCAAATCTAAGGTCACAAAGATTTACACCCATGTCTTCTTCTATTTTCATAGCTTCAGCTCTTACATTCAGATCTTTGATGCATTTTGAGATACTTTTTGTGCGTGCTGTAAGGTGGGGGTCCAGCTTCATTGTTTTGCATTTGGGCCTCCCATTGTCCCAGGATAGTTTGGGAAAAGATGCACTTGCACCTCTGCTGAGAGGCAGCTGGTTGTAGATGTAAGGATTAATTTCTGGACTTCCAATTCCAGTCTATGCATCTGTCCTTATGCCAGTGCCACACTGTCTTGATTACTGTAGCTTTTTTTTTTTTTTTTTTTTTGCGGTACGCGGGCCTCTCACTGTTGTGGCCTCTCCCGTTGCGGAGCACAGGCTCCGGACGCGCAGGCTCAGCAGCCATGGCTCACGGGCCCAGCGCTCCGCAGCATGTGGGATCTTCCCGGACCGGGGCACGAACCCGCGTCCCCTGCATCGGCAGGCGGACTCTACCAGGGAAGCCCTTGATTACTGTAGCTTTGTAGTAAGTTTTGAAACTGGGAAGTGTGAGCCTTCCAACATTTTCTTTTTCAAGATTGTTTTGCCTATTACGGGTCTCTTACATTTCCATAAGAGCTTGTGGTGGTTAATTTTATGCATCAACTTGACTAAGTTATGGTAGCCATGGTACCCAGCTTTTGGCCAAACACCAGACTAGATGTTGCTGTGAAGGTGTTTCTTAGACGTGGTTAACATTCAAATCAGTAGGTTTTGAGCGAAGCGGATGACTCTCCATAATGTGGGTGGGTCTCATCCCAGGGGTTTAAGGCCTCAAGGAAAAAAGATGGAGGGAGGTCCCCTGAGGAAGAAGGAAGTGTGTTTCCAGACGCCCCTGGACTCCACGTGCAACATCAGCTCTTCTCTGGGTCTCCAGCCTGAGGGCCTGCCCTGCGGGAGGCAGACTTGCTAGCCCGCATGATCGCATGAGCCAATTCACTAACATAAATCTCTAGATAGACAAACAGATAGACAGGTAGCTAGCTATCCACCCTACTGTTTCTACTGCTATGGAGAACCCAGACTAATACAGAAATTTAGGACCAGCTTGTAAACTTCTTCAAAAAAGGCAGCTAGGATTTTCACAGGGATGGTGTTCAATCTGCAGAACCATTTAGGGGGGACTGACACCTGAACAATATGAAGTCTCCCAATCCATGAACATGGGATGTCTTTCCATTTCTTTTGGTCTTTTTAAATTTCTTTCAACAGCGTTTTGTAGTTCTCAGCGTACAGGACTCACACTTCTTTAAATTTATTCCTAAGCATTTTATTCTGTTTGATGCTACTGTAAACAACGTGCTTTCCTAATGTCATTTTGCATCGCTCGCTGCTCGTGAAGCAAGATACATTCGATCTTGTATCCTGTAAGCCTGCTGAACTTCTTTTTAGCTCTAATAGTCATGTGGGGCATTCCCTGGGGTTTTCTACATGCAAGATCATGTGGTCTATGAATAGGAATGGTTTTACTTTCTTCTTTACAAACCAGATGCCTTTTATTGTGTTCCTTGCCTAATTTCCCTGGCTAGAACCTCCAACACAAAGCTGAATAGAAGTGGTGAGAGCAGACAGATACATCCTTTTAGTTCTAGCCATCCTCCTGGGGTGTGGCAGTATCTCACTAGTTTTAATTTACATTTCCTTGATGTCTATGACATTTTGTTTCACTTCCCCATCAGATAAAAACGTGGAGCATGCACCTCGGTATATGCAACACCAGTATGTGTTCTAAGGTCTATGTAATATCTAATTTAGGTTGCTTTTTCTGAGGCAATTCCAGTGTTATCTTCCTGCACCCTCATGGCTTGTCGGGGTGCTCCCAGGGTGGATGCACCCCTCTCTGGGGCCTCTGACTGGTACTGTGCCAATGGCATGGCCCACTGGGACCCTTCCTGAGGGACGCGGAGCTCCGGGCAGCAGAGAGGGACTGTGGAACCATCCCAACCCTGTCACGTGGGCTGCCCTCGTGAGGTGGGTGGCCGCATGGACTTGGGTTGCTCAAGCCAGGGTCCAGCCACAGCCACTCACCAGGCTCCTTAACTGGAAGGCAGGACTAAGAATGCTGCCCACCCCTGAAATGGTTCCTGCCACGCAGCTCGGTGGGGAGGACAAAACGGGTGAGCCTGTATCAAGTGCTCAGAGTGGCACCAGGCACAGAGCAAACGCTCAGTGACAGGTGGATTGTGATGGCCGGTGACGGAGCGGGTGACGGAAGCAGCGGCGACTTCATGCCGATTATAAGATGCGTGGAAGTTCCCTGAAATCTTTGCTTGGTCCAAGCACGAACGATGGGGTGGGCGTGCAGCTCACCGTGGAAAAGGGAGGTGGGGGGGAGGGGTCTGTCAGGCCGGCCTGGGCCCCATCCTCCTGGCTGCTACCTGGCCTTCCTGCTGGGAAGGGGACGTGGACCCCAGCTCAGAGGCAACCTGCTGCCCCCCCGGCCGGCCTGGAGCCATCTACAGACCGTGTCCACTCCTGCCATCCTGTCTCTGACCCTGGCTTTGCAGGATGTGTTCAAATCTGCTGGAGCGAACTGAGCCTCTTTGCTCCGCTTCTTCACAAGGAACGTCACTATCCGAACAACCGTAGTCTTACACGCAGATTTTAGAACAAGTTTATTAAGTTCTTTGAAATCCTGCGGCAGACACTCCCCTGGCAATCCAGTGGTTAAGACTCCACACTCGCAGCACAGGGGGCACAAGTTCGATCCCTGGTCGGGGAACTAAGATCTTGCACGTTGCATGGCGCAGCCAAAAAAAAAAAAAAGTACAGCTATTATCAAAAGGACAAGAAATAAAGTTGGCGAGGATGTGAAGAAAAGGGAACGCTCACGCATGCACCGTTGGTGGGAATGTAAACTGGCACAGCCGCTGTGGAAAACAGCTTCCTCGAAAAATTAAAAATAGAACTACCATATGATCCAGCACTCCCACTTCTGAGTATTTATTCAAAGGAAACAAAACACTAATTCATAAAGATATATGCAGCCCTGTGTTTACTGTAGCATTATTTACAATTGCCAAGATACGGAAACAACCCAAGTGTCCATCAATGGATGAATGGATAAGAAAGATGTGATATATATATATATAAAATCCTGAGGCAGTTCTGTAATTTTTGTTTGTTTGTTTTGGAAATTGGACCTCAGCGTGGAGGGCTGCATTAACCACCCTCCTCACTCTGTAGCTGATTAGCATGGTCGGGCCCCAGAAGGTTCCTCCCTTTCCGGCTATTAGTAATTGTCCCCTCCCCCTGCCACTCAAGGTGACCGGCCTGTGCTCGACGGGTGTGCTCTGTACGTGTGCTTTTAAAGTGAGCGCTGCTCTTCCGTGGGTATTTTAATTTATGGAAACAGTATTACGTTTGAGCCTCACGCTGTGTGTTTTTCCCCACCGACAGCTGGTTTTAGGATTGTTCCATGTTGTCAGGGGACCGGCTTGTCTGTGCGACTCTCTCCTGACCACCCCCATCCCCGCAGGACCCTGCAGGCACTTGGCTGCCCGCAGGGCGTGAGGTCTCAGGGATGGACGTGGACCAACCGGGAGTGGCTGGCTGGCTCAGGCCACGGGCGAGCGCTCGCCCCGACCAGGTGCCGTGAGAGCCCCCTCCTGGTGCTGGGCCCACCTGCTTCGCACCTGAGGTCCCTGCAGCCCCCCAGCGCACGTCACACATCCGCTGGCTCCCGTTTTTATCGGTTTAGCAGGGGAAACTGACAGGTTCTCCTGTCGTCTGAACCCGTGTTCCTCTGAGTGGTGGTGAGTCTGCTTTCCTGTGGTTCCCGACTCGGCCTTTGCCTATTTTCCTCTGCTGCTCTAGTTCATTTGCAGGACTTGCCCCGCAGACACTATGCGGTCAACGCACACAGCGACCGGCACAGATCCAAGTCCCATCAGGGTAGACGTCGCAAAGATCCTCCCCAACCAGCCGCCTGTCTGCGAACCTTCTTCAGTGACCTTCAAAGCAGAGAAGCCCTTATACTGATGCCAACACACTCACACCCTTTGTTATCTTACAGCCTGTTCGTCTGCAATTATGTTCCAGAAGACACATCCAGCCCCCACTCACACAGACACTTACCCAGAAGGGTTTGAACACACAGTTTTGAGGACAACTGATACTCTTCAATGTTAGGTGACCACATCCACGCTAAAAGTCCAGATAAACGACAACCACGTTTAGCTGAAGTTACTGAAGGAATGAATGATCCTGCAGCCACCCCGTCAGAGGCCACAGGTCCTGGCCATCCGCTGCCCTGGACAGCCCCGCTGAGGCCAGGAGACCTGCACACACCCTGAGGCAGGTCCTCACACCTTTGCTCAAACAGGAGTGACGGTGTATCTTGGAGGATGTCCCCAAGGCGATGGGGACATCGTGGGGACAAGGAGCTAGCTGGGCCGTGGACGGGAGACAGTGTTTAAAAACAACACAAGGGTCATTGTAAGCTGCGCTCTGCATGCAGACCCCGGCGTGTTCAGGAGTCTACCTGTGTGAGCAGCCTCTGACCTGCACACTTGGACGTGTGCACTTGCTACCTGTGTGTAACACCTCAATTAAATGTTTCCGAGCTCCCGCCACGAAGGGTCAGGACAGGGGACAAACCAGAGCCTTCCAGGAGACGGTGGAACAGAGACTCCTGCACGCAGAGCCAGAGACGGCCTGGGATTGCCAGCGGTTAGGGCACCCTAACCAGAGGCAGCTGACACTGGGGGTGGGGGCGTCAGGCCGCCCCGGACCCCAGACTCAGCGCTGCCACTCACGAGTGTGATCCTGGGGAAGCCGTGTAAGCCCTGGGGCCTCAGCGTCTCCATCCACAAAATGGGTGGTGCCGGCAGGCCACGCCCCTCACCGTTCCCTGGACCCGTGTCGCAGGCATCCTGGGTGACCACAGGGAACCAGCTCACAGACATGCCAAGGGCGTGAAGAAACCAAGTGTCGGCCTCACGGGGAGCACTCAATGAACGTCCGCTCTTTCTTCTTCCAGAAAAGGCCTCAGGTACACGTGCTTTACAGCAGAGTCTCACTCGCTTACCCAGGCCAGGCGTGACAGGGGAGAGCTGGCAGGTGCAGCCCCCCTCGCTGCAGCGAGGTATGGCCCCAGGTGACAGAAAGCAGCCCCCAGAGCAAGAGAACCATCTTCTTTCACATATAGCTGGAATCTGGAACTTTACATGAAATCTCCATATTTTTCAATTTTGACAAGCCATTGAAATTGGTTAAAACACTGTGTGAGCCACACGAAACTCATGCCTGGGCTACCAGTCTGCCATGTCAAAACATGTCTCCACCACCCTCATGTAACAAGGGGCATACAGAGAGGCTGGTCAACTTGGCCAGGGTTACACAGTGAGCAAATTAGGCAGTGGATGTGTGGGACCTCAAAGCCATCCATCATCCAGCCATCCAGCCATCATCCTTTATCCATCATCATCCATCCATCTATCTATCCATCCATCCATCCATCCATCCATCCATCCATCCATCCATCATCCTTTATCTATCATCATCCATCCATCCATCCATTATCCATCCATCCACCCACCCATTATCCATCCATCCATCCATCCATCATCCATCCATCATTCATCCATTATCCATCCATCATCCATCCAACCATCATCCATTACCCATCCATCCATCCATCATCCAGCCAGTATCCACCCACCCATCCATCCATCACCCATCCATCCATCCATCAACCATTATCTATCCCATACATCATCCATACATCATCCATCCAGCCATCCATTCATCCATCCATACATCCACCCATTATCCATCCATCATCCATACATACATTATCCATCCGTCCATCCATCACCCATTATCCATCCATCCAACCATCCACCCATCCGTCCATCCATTCATTCATTCAGCAGATATTTGTTGAGTGTCCACTGCATGCACCAAGGACGGTGCAGTGGTTAAGGGCTGGGGCTCTGCAACCAGCTGACTGTGCTCAGATCCCAGCTCTGTGCACAACGGCATGACTTGGGCACGTAACTCAACCCCAGTGCCTTGGTTGCCTTGTTTGTAAAATGGGGAAACTCGTCCCTTCGTGCTGAGTTGTCTGTAAGGATTAAAAAAGTGGATATTCAGAACAGGGCCTGGCACACAGCAAGCCAGGGCTAACTGCTGGTGTTTAATAAATACCCACGTGAATGGTGAAGGACCCTGTCGCTCCACAGAAGGCACGTGACAGTCTCGACTCGTCCTTGCCCACTTCTGAATCATGCTGGTGGGTCCTGGACCAGGTCTCCTGTCCCTTCTCCTGGGGTCCCCAGCCCAGCTCCCTCTTTGCCCCCCGCTGTGGCTGGGGCCCCCACTTCTGCTCCCTCTGCCTGTCAGCTCCCCTCTGACATCCCGTCCTCCCCTCCCATTCTCACCTCCTCCCAGGAAATGTCACTGCAACAACATTGATAAATATTCATAAAAGCAGCAAACAAGCCAATGAAAATAAGCACGTTTTAAAACGCTGTGCGTGACAGTTGGCCTCCCCCAGTCGAGGCTGCGGTTCACACATAGGCACACGCTGTACGCGCTCACATCCACTCCCAGAAGGCCAGCTCCTTGCCCAGGATGGCCCAGCAGGACAGTGGCAGGTGGGGAGCAGGCAGCGTGCCGCCCCGTGAGTGGAGGCCCCGCTTGGCCTGCGGCTGTGAGCAGACGACAGCTGTGCGCAGGCGCACCGAAGGGCCCCGTCTGCTCTGCTCCCGCCTGAGGTCTGTCCCCCAGCCCGCGTGCTGGCGGCCTCAGCGCACCTGCGGTGCCTGCGGCATCCTGGTGGGGTTTCTCAAGGAAGGACAGTTCCCATCTGGGTTCAAGGCTGGACTGTCCTTCTCCCGGGAGCTGGCAGCAGGCGCCTGTGTTTGGGGTGGGGGCCTGGGCCCTTGGAGAAGGCCTCCCACCTGGGCCTCAGCTTCCTAAGGGGCCCTAAGCTAGCACTCTACCCCACAGGAAGGGGAAGCCCAGGCCCAGGCTACCCGTAACGCTCATAAGACCCCGTTCTACAGAAACCCACACTGTGGCCTCCCCAGATCACCCCCAGCGGCTCACGGAGAGGCGGGGCGGGGAAAGCCTCCCGTGCGTTCGTTCCTTATTTCTTCTCTGCAACAACAGCATTGGGCTGGCTAGCAGTTTTCCTGGGAGCTGACCTCACGGGGTCTTGTGTTGGCCATTTGCTGGGGTGGGGGGGCCTCTAGAGGAGGGGAGTGAGGGAAGGGAGGGGCCAGAGAAAGACACAGAGGGACGGGTTCCAGCTCACCTGCCTCTGCCGATCCGGTAGGGGTGACGGAGCCTGAATCGCCCCACGACCGTCCCACCCTGAGGCCAGGGGACTGCAGTTTTGAACCCCGAACCCCATGTCAGTCAACCATTGGCTGCAGGCCACCCATCCCACAGGGAAGGGGGAGTCACAACCCCCAGAGGCCTCTCAGCACGGGGGCCATCAGCCCAGAGCCGTGGGAGAAGGCCCACCACTGACAGCACCACCTGCGTTCTCTGCAGCGCCCTTCCTGTGCCCGCTGCTGCCGTCCTCAGGCCCGGGCTTCCTATCAGCCCAATTAACTCGGTCCAAACCGCCGGAAGACCCCAGGCCCCAGTGGACAAAGCCTCCCAGGGACTGAGGCTGCGGAGAAGGCCTGGCCCTCCTGTCCGGGAGGCGGAGCTCCCCTCTGCGGAGCTGGGAGCCAGCCCAGGGTCGTGGAGGAAATGCCCATCAGCTGCCCCCCATGTGCCTGGGCCTGGGCTTGGGCTGCCCCCAGGGAGCGAGGAGCCTCCCACTCCCATGACACCTCTGGCGAGAAGACGCAAAGGACACCTGGGGAGAAGACTGCGGAGTTCGACCCTCAACCCTCGCTGACAACGTGGCCCGGGGCCGGCCCAGCAGCTCATGGGCAAGCGAGTCTGACCCCTTGGGGCACCTCTCTCTCCTTCTGGACGAGGGCCATCTCCTGCCCGCCCCCGACAGGACCCAGCTTGCCTGTCCCCACACCAGGCCAGGGATGCTCCAAAGAGCCAGAGTGTGGCTGGGCCAGCACCATCAGCCAGGCATCCAGGTGCTCCCCGACCCCTCCGGCCCCAGGACCTGCCCCTGCACTGACCCCTCGGCCTCAGCCTCACCGAGCCACACTAAGCCCTGCAAGGGGCCCCATCGCCTCCCCTCTCCCAAAGCCCAGCTTCCCCCACGACTCCCCTCACTGGGCCTCAGCACGTGCCGTCCCTGCTCTGGGCCCTCCCAGAAGCCTCCTGGCCCCTACGGCGCCGGGTTCCCTTGGGGGCATCCCCACGGGTGGGATTCTGTGTCTGTCTGTGTTATCTGTTTCGCGTCTGCCTTCTGCCTCTCGATGTCCCGCCGGAACACAAGCTCCAGGAGGGCAGCACCGGGGCGGGGGTGTCCCTGCGGCTCCGCCAGCGCCCAGCATGCCACCTGATGTGGAGCAGCTGCTCCGAAGTGAGCAAGTGGGAGGGGCGGGGGCGCCCTCCGTGGACAGAGCACCCTCCCACATCCCCTCCTGGCCACGGTGTGCAGAGGGGGAAACGGTCTCCCCAGGGGGCAAGGTGTGACCAGAGCCGCCCAGCTGGGTCAGCGTGGCCCCAGGATGGCCCCTGCGGGGTGCAGCAGGGGTCTGCGTGGGCAATCGGAACAGGTGGCTGTCCCCGATTTCTTGGGACAGTCCTGGTTGGTGCCTGTTGCCCTGTGTGGCCATCAGCGGTGCCTTCTTTCATTCACAAAAGTGGCCGAGTCCCATGGCAGGACGACCCTGTAAGACCAGGTCCTGCAGGCCCACACGGGCACGAGGACCAGGGGCTGCCTAAAGGCCCCAGCGAAGGGTCTGCTAGGGACCCTGCCATCCAGTCTGACGGTGTCCGCAGAAACCGCGAGCACGCCCAGGGTGGAGGTGTGGGTTCGGGCTGCCAGGGACCCATGGAGGTGAGCCAGGATGAGGCCGGAGCCCAGAGAAGGGGCAGGGCAATGAGGAGGCCACGGGTGGAGGGGGCCAAGGGAGCTGGAGAGGTGCAGGCTGTCGCTGGGCTGCGGCTCCAAGGGACAGTCCCCCATCCCCATGCGGAAACGGGGCCTCTGCACTGGGGGGCGGGGGGTAAGCAAACACACACACTTCAATCACTGCTCACTAGGTATGCCTCACTCACACACACACGGTTCCAGATACACACACACACAGATACACACACCTACAAGGCAGCAACAACACCCACGCGAGTAAGTATACACACTGGAACAGGCAGACACGTCACAGAAGCAAGTCCTGAGAGACACACAAATTCAGACACAGACACACTGACACACACAAGGCACGTGCCTGCATTCACACAGAGACGCAAGAGCACACACACACGTGCAAACGCCCATGTAGAGCTCAGTCACGAGGCCAGGTGGACCCGACACACAGACCCACACCACGCGCACAGGGGTACAATCTCCCTGCATTGCTGTCTGTCTCACCACCGTCAGGAGTCTGGGCCCAGAATACAGCGCACCCCTCTCTGGCCCCTGCTCCGCTTCCCCAGTTGGCCCAGGAAGCAGGGGCTGCGGGAACAGCCAGTTCAGCCCGGGCCGGGGGGCGCCTGCAGCTGAGAAGCACCTGTCACTCCGAGGACCCCTCTCAGCTGCCTGACGTCTCCGCCCCTGGCGCGGCCCAGCCACGATCGATCGCCGGAGCAGCCCCGGGGACACGGCCCTTCCCCGCTCCTCCCCACACCAGAAGCACTTGGAAGTGCATTTGTCCACCTGGCAACTATCTCCTGGGCACCTCCAACGCTGCCCTGCCGGCACTCACCAGGCCCAGGGGCGGCACCGCGGGGAGCGGACAGCCCAGCACTCGCGGAGCTGATGGTCCAGTGAGAGACACGCGCTTGGCAAACCAGCACGAAAATAATCCCCGAGAGCCACCCTGGGAGGGACACGGCCCTGTGGGAGCCCCAGGAGGGCCTCTGACCAGCTCTGGGAGCTCGGGGACCTTTCCGGGCCTGAAGCATCTTGATCTGAGTGAGGCGGGGGGAGGAGGATTCAGCAAGGGGCTAAGGCAGGTCGAAAGCCCCAGCTGGTCTGCAGGGCGTGAGACAATCCCTCCCAGAGCTGCAGGTGGGGCAGGCTCTATCCGTCCCCACCAGCTCTCGGGGACCCTCGTGCTCAGGCTCACAGCTCTGGTGCTTTGAGGCCCAGGAGGCTGCATGCCAGCTCCGCAAACCGGGACGGAGATTTTGAACCGGGAGACCCACTGCAGGGATGCGGAAACTGAGGCCCAGAGACCAGCACCCAGGCACGCAGCGGCACTGCGGGAAGAAAGCGCCCAAGGAGTAGAGCCAGCTGGTCAGAGCCCCCTCAGCGAGCCCCGTGCGGAGCTGGGACAGAGACCCCGGCTGCATGGGAGGAACCGCAGAGCCCCACTGTGAAGCGGCGTGCATGCAGGGCAGGGCGGGGTTTGTGGCCAGTTTTGCAATCAATCCATCCATCAATGGGCCACACTGGAGGAAACAGATGTGGAAATGAGACGGCCCCTCCAGACCTATGGCTGACGTGTGGCTGACAAGAGCCGTCTTCAGGGGATGACAAGGACAAAATGAAGCCCAGTGTTGGGGGTGGGGGGCATCTGGGGGCACAGATGTCCCAGGGGTGGGGCTGGAGGGCACTGTCTGGCCGGCTCACGTGTGCGGCGGCTGCGGTGACCTTGGCCTGGCGGTGGACGGGGTGAGAAGTACCCTGCCCAGTCCAGCCGCCTCCACCTCCTCCAGGGCCGTGGGGGGACCAGGGGCAGGAGGGACCCACGGGTGCAGATGTCGCTTCTCTGGAAAGCTGGCCTTGGCCAGATGCAGGCTGGTCGCGACATCAGGCCCAGCGGCCCCGGGTCCGGGACCGCAGGACGGCACTCTTGGGCCTGGCAGGAGCCAGAGGCCCAGACTCTGTGCTTCCCAGCGTGACCGAAGTCCAGGCACCAGAGGGACACGAGTGTAGTGGACATGGCCCGAGAGGGTCCCCTTGTAGCTGCTGACCCCCTGGGGGCTAAGAGCATCGTTCGGACAGCGTGGGGCACAGGCACGGGAAGAGGCGGGGGCTGGAGGTCTGCAGGACAGAGCCCGCGCCAGCAGCCACCTGAGACCCTGGGGGCAGACGGTCCAAGGGTCCGGGGGTCAGAAGGTCAGGGAAAGGCTGAATTAAACACCAGAAATGCCCCCAAACCACTGGCAAGCTGCTCCCTGGGGTCTTGTCCACCAGGACCTCCTGGGGGCCCACATCAGGGTGTGGCCTGAGCTCTCTCCAGGTCAGTTTCCAGCTGGCTGAGCTGCATGCGGAATCACCCCCTGAGGTGAGGCCGTGCACACGGGGCCTCTACCAGTTTTCTGGGTCCAAGGCGCTGAGCGGGCGCCATCCCTCAGGGCCACCACGGGTACTCCAGTGCTCCCCAGGGCCCAGCCCCTGCCAGGACAATGCCGGCCCCTGTTTCCTGCCCACATTGCTGGGCACACAGGGTCCTGGGGAAGGAAGAGGCTCAGAGGCCAACGTGAGGGTGGGGAGCTAGGGGCTGCAGCAGGTGCTGGGGAGATGAGCTTGCCGACCTCAGACCCCAGCAGGAAGAGAAAGCCTCTGGCCAGGCCATCCCTGGGGGCCGGTAAGGGTCCAAGTTCCCCCGGGAGGAGCTGCCCAGAGAACAAAGAGCTTTTGTTGGTGGCTGTACTTGTCAGGATGCCCAGGTCAGCCCTGGGTCCACCTGGACAAGCGCAGGAGGGACGTCTGTCCCGGTGCACCTCAGCTCAGCCTGTCAGGCTCAGGCGGGGACACAGCACCCAGGCACACAGCCAAGAAGTGGCTCGTGGCCCCCTGGTCCCCCCATACCTGCCCAGAGGGGAGCAGCCCTGCCTGAGGCCACCTCCCCACGTGATGCGGTGGGAGTTTGGGAGAAAATGACAGAGTGGAAATTAGGTCAGCTTCTTAGGAACAGGAAAGAAACAAGAAACTGTGTGACGGCAGAGACAGTGGTAATGGGGAAACTTTCTTCAATTACGTGAAGGCAGTGGGAGGACAGCGGATGAGCCAATGACAGACGGCGGGAGACGGGGCGCTTCATGGGTCCCCTGCCGTCAGTTACTCACGCTCGTGGCGCGGCTGACAGCGAGGGCCCCGTGCCGGCTGCTCTGCACGCCCGCCTGTGACAGCGACAGGCCCGGGCCCCGCCCAGGCCACACCTGGATCCCCGGACGGCCAACCAGAGCACTGCCCGGGCTACACGCACGCTCATACACGCACGCTCCGGCGCACAGGACCCTGGACACCCAGACCCAAAGACACGCTCACACGCTCACTCCCAGGCACTCACTAAGCACCCAGACACCAGCACACACACGCTCACAGAACACACCCAGACACGCTCGTGCACAGACACACACGCCCACGAGATGCACCCGCAGACACACATGAACACACGGGACATGTCACACACACACACACACGTGCTCACAGACACACACCACTCATAAACACATGAGGACACACACACACACACACACAAGTCACACCAGGACACACTCCTAACAGGTCCTGCACACGTGGACATGGTGACCAGACCCCTCCCACTCGGGGCACGTCCACACAGCCACACACTATGCCCCCTGAACACAGCCCTCTTCACGGGGCCCACGATGGCCCTGCAGGGCCCCCCCGGCCCCCAGTATCCCAGCCGTGCAATGCCGCCCCTCCCTGCCCTGTCTGGGATAGACCCCATCTCACCCTGGCGGACAGGAGGACCATCCTCATGGTGGGGTGCCCTCACGCCCACCATCCTGTTCACCGAAGCTCTGCGGCCCCAGGCGGCCTCACCCGGGCCCCGGGCCCCCGGCCCTGGGCCCGCCCACGTCCACTCCCCGGTCACCCGCTCAGCAACGTGTCCTGAACGTTCCAGGGCCGAGCTCCACCCGGGGTCACTCGTAAGCAGCGAGGCCAACGCCCCCTCAGGAGCCGCAGTGAGTGGAGCACACGCGTGTGGCACGTGAGAGGGGATAAAGGCCACAGAAGAGCAGAGCGGAGTGGGTGGGGGGTCAATGGTGGTCCTCAAAGGCCTCAGGGAGGAGGCGGCGGGGGCTCCGGGCAGAGAGAGTGGGGGCGGGGCAGGGGGGCAGGAAGACCCCAAAGGGGCAGACGGCCATCGGCGCGTGGCCACTGAGGACCTGCCGGCCGAGCCCCGCAGGAGGCAGTGGCATTAACCCAGGGCAGCTGGGAGGTGGCCGGGTCCCGGTGTACCTCGGGGGGCCGTGAGATGGTGCCGATGGGCTGGTGGGAGAAGCGGAGGGGAGGGAGGGGCAGGGCTGACCTCACCACCATCCGAGATGAGGGAGACTGAAGAGTGGGTTGGTGGGACACGAGAGCTCCAGGAGGCGATTCTGGAGTATCGGGGTGGCCCATGGGGTCACGTCCTCACGCGGGGGCAGCGGCTCAGACTCACAGAAGGAAACAGAGGGATCGAAGCTGCCGTGAAGAGGCGGTGGGGCTACGAGCCCAGGGAGCTGGCAAAGGCCAGGAGACAGATCCTATGGGGCCTCCGGGCACCTCGATGCTGGGAGCCTGAGCCCCAGAACTGTGAGAGCGTTCTACTGCTTGACCCACCAGGTCCGTGGGCAGCTTACCAAGTGGCTAATGCAGACACACCTGTGCAGCGGGGCTGCTGAGGGGCTGCTGTGTGCACAGGGCGGGTCCCAGGAGGAGCAGGGGACACAGACTGGGGAGCTGCGGGGCTCTGGGAGGTGTTGGAAGCCCCCGAAGGAGCCTGTGTAACAGATACAGGAAGAGGCCGCAGCCTGACCCGGGGCCCCACGTGAAGAGTCAGAGAGAGAAAGAAACCAGACAAGGCTGAGGGGGGCCTTCCTCCTGAGACCAAGTGGAGAAGGTGCTTCAAGGGGGAACGCGTGGGTCAGCGGGCCGTGGTGCGTCCACGCGGCGGAAACCGCTCAGCACACTGCGGTACGTCTCAGAACCACCTTAGCGAGAGCAGCTTACACGCGAGAACACGCTCCGACCCCACTTACCAACCCCAGGGGACGCAGAGCATCGCTGGGGACAGAGAGCAACCGCGGGGCCCGGGGACAGTCCTTTCATTCAGACCACACAGCTCGCTGCCCGGGAGACCGCCAAACACACGTGCTGGGAGCGGTCCTAACAGAACCCCCCCGTTAGTGCCTCAGCCAGACCTCCAAACAGATAATTACAAAGTAAATGTGCACGGGGCCCAAGGTGCCCGGGACCTGGCCTCGGCCGAAGCTGCCACACCCCTGGGAGCCAACGGCCCCGCTGGAAACGAAAGCAATTTCACCTGGATTTCTGTCTCTTGCAAGCGAGAAAGTCCCTAATAGTTGTCTTAAGTAGGGAAACCCCCAAAGATGCTGCGCTTGACTGTTGTCTCTGACATGTAGAAAAATAAGGGCTAAAGCATGTGTCTGAAAAGCTGAAATGAGTTCAGCTAACAATAGAACATGTGAACTTCCCCAAACCTTGACATACATATAAAGCAAATAAAATAGCAAAAGACTCTTAAGTGGCTAAAAAGCAGAGACCAGAAAATAAGATGACAGAAGTTAGCCTGAAATTATTCATTACCACACGTGCTGAGCCCAGTGTTTCACAACAGGCATAAAGCAAACCCAGCTTCAGAGTCCACCTTCTCACACTGAGTGAAACAGAATCGAACTAGAGCCTGTTCACGGCAGACGTGTGCAAAGCGAAGTTACAACAGGTCAAAATACACCAGGATATAAAAGCAGAAGGAAAGCACGGGTCAAATACCAACTTCAGATACAGCCACATATAAGGCAAAAAGCGCTCCACAGACAAGAGTGCCAAACCGTCATGAGATGCAACGCCACAAATGACAGCACAGTCAAGTGTAGGAAGTAAAGACTCCCAGAAACGGAGAAGCCTTGGCACAAATACTCCGCTGACTGAGAGACCACCCAGGCCAAAGAAAGCAACAAAGATTCTGGATAATATTAGTAATAACACTGCGGGGGGGGCTGTGTGAATATGGAGGGTCATCAGGGGTGGGGCAGAGGGGAGGGGGTAGAAAACTTTGAACCTTGCAAACAGAAAACTCGCCTTCCTTTGCAACACCCCTGGAATAGACTGTTCGGACCATCAAAATGCCTCAATCAATCCTGCCAAAAAAAAAAAAAAAACAGAAATGGAGAGGCTGTCCAGTTCTCTGTCCTCAAGGCCATACAACTGAAGAGTTCATTCTTTACTACAAAAACTCTCAGAAAGAGCCTTCAGAAAGCTCAAGGAAGAGTTGAGTACTTATCGAGACGTGCCCTCTTCCTTGCTTGGAAGGTTTAATCTTAATGTGGCATTTGTATAAATTTAACCCAAACTGACCTCTGAAGACGACACAATTCAACTCGAGATCCAGTTGGGATTTTTATCTTTCTGACTTGGAAAACATCATGGAAAAGTGGCCCGGGAAGATTCAGTTCACGGATGGACAGGGAACTGCTGAAAAGACGGCCACTGAGGAGACGCTGGGCGTCTCCGGTGTCACAGCTCCTTACGAGGCCCCGAGGACACGCGTGCTGGGGACGCTGAGCTGCAGACCCCGCTGGGGGGAACGCGGGAGGCCACGGCCCTCCACCACCTCCTGGCTGAGGAGCGCCGGTCAGGGGGGCAAGATAACGTGGTTCTGTTCCATAACGTCATCGAATCACAAGGAAATAGGCTCCAGGAAAAAAACGAAAAATGAACTTAAAAATAAGCCATAAAATATAGCTGAGTGTACGAGATGGGGAAAGCTTCCCTGAGCACAACACGAAAAGCAAAAATCACAAAAGAGCACCAGGTATGACTACGTCAGCATCTTAAACTTCTATCAAACGGATGAAACAAACAAAATGGAAAATAAAACGAAATGAAAAAGAGAAAGATTATTGGAGGAAATAATCGTAATATATGTGTCCAGGGAAAGGGTTAATATCCTTAACATGTAAATAATCAAGGAAATATTAACAAACAAATAGAAAAATGAGCAAAGAGTATGAACAATTTCCAATAGAAGAAATACAAACACCAAAAGGCAACTGAAAACCTGTTCAGCCTAATTAGCATTCAAGCACATGCAAATTAAAACCAGCTAACGTCTTCACCTATAAAATCGGCACTTCATTATTACTATTATTGTATTCAGTGTTAGCAAGAGTGTGGGAACATGGGCGCTTATTCCTTCTTGGTGGAAGCAAAGTGGTCCAGCTTTTTAGATTGTGATTTCATCTCCCATATCCATACCCACTTTGTGTCCCTTTTGACCCGCCCATGCTTCTTGTAGAAATTCGTCCTAAACGAATAATTCGCTACAAGTCTCTTTATTGAGGTCCTCTTTTGAATGGCACATAAGAAGCCTAAATCTCAACGAAGAGGCAATCGCTGGTTATATAAAATCACATTTTCACACAACGGCATTCCAAGCCGCCATCGATAATGATGTCGTATGAGCAGGTACACCAGTGTAGTATTGTTACGTGAAAAGAACGAGAGAGAAACTAGCACGTACCCCCACATCCATTTTTGTAAGAAAAGTAAGAAAGGCTGTATGCGATGAACATCCATTATCCACCAGCGGTGAGGCTGTGGGTGATCTGTATCCTGGCTACGTGGTGGTCATTTCCATTTACAAGTGTTCCTACGATAAATATACATTATCTGTGTAATAAAAATAAATGTTTCCAGGAGGAATGGTGAGTGACTAAATTATCACACAATCACACAGTCACAACGCCCAGCCAGGAAAGTCTGGCCTGTAGGATTACATTCATTGACATGAAAAGATGGTCAACAGCCATCGTTAAACGGAAACAGTCTGTTACACGACGGTGTGTGCACTATAGTCTCCTTTTGTTTAAAAATAGAAAATATGTCTATTTACGCGCACACAATGACAGGAGATTATAAATGAAATATTGGGAATGATTATCTCTGGAGGGTGTGATGGGCTGTCTTTTTGTTTTCTTTGTGCATTTCTGCATTTTCCAAGTTTTCTGCAGCTATAGTGTATTAATTTTATAATTAGAAATTATACTTACTTCTAAGAAAATACTTACGTCCTTGCATCCCATAATCCTAGGATTTTTGTGCCTAGGAAATGACCCCTCCCCATACTAGCTTCCTTAAACCAGCCATCGTCACTCAGGAGGACGGTGTCCCCGGGAGCTGGCAATGCCTGGGAGCTTCTGGTTGTCACCCTGGGGATGGCAGTGCTCCGGCATTGACTGGCTAGATGCTGCTGAACGTCCCACGATACGCAGGGTGGTCCCCACAGCAGACGATGACCTGGCGCCAACGTCAGTGCTGAGGTTGAGGCCTGCCTTCAACCATCATTTCTTCTTTTACTACTTAAAGAACAAAACATTCCCCCATGCAGCCCTGCGTCTCGCAGACGGTCACACTCAGAAAAGCCCAGAAGCTAAAGGCACTTGAAAGGGGTGTGCAAACTGGTCCTCCGTCCACGAAGAAGCCTCGACGGCTGGCTTGTAACCCGGGGACACTTCTCAGACGCACCATCCAGCAGCCTGCACGGCCAGCCCCTCCCCCGGGGCTCTCCACTCATCCCCGCAGCTCTCTGCCTAAGGGTCCCCCTTTCTGCAGCCTCTGACTCTACCCGCTTCTGCTCAGCCTCTGGACCCTGTTCCACGCAGACACACAGACACAGGTCAGGGAGGCAGAGACAATAGTTTTTCTGCCTGGGTGCAGGAGGGCCAAATAAAGTTCCTGGAGACATATAACCTAATGAACAAGGAGGAAACTAAGCTTCGCTAATATGCATCGTATGGACTGACTTTAGAATGTACACATAACTCACATAAACGCGCCAGTCTCAGGGCTGCGGTGCCCAGAAAACAGCTTCTGGCGAGCTGTGCACACCGGCGGCTTGGAGGCGGCTGGTGAGGAGGGGCAGAGGAAGGAGGTCTCTGCTCTTTGGGGGCTGACTGGGAGAAACGGTGAGAAGACAGACGGTAATGACTCTTGACCCGTCACAACCTGGCTCTGAGCGTATGCTGCGACGCCCAGCACCTGGCATCCGCCGGCTGGACGCTGGGCTTGCTTCCTGGCGCACACGGGGCTCCGCGGGCAGCAGGGGTGCAGGGGTACTTCTTTTTTGTTTTTTGCGGTACGCGGGCCTCCCTCTGCCGTGGCCTCTCCCGTTGCGGAGCACAGGCTCCAGACGCGCAGGCTCAGCGGCCATGGCTCACGGGCCCAGCCGCTCCGCGGCATGTGGGATCTTCCCGGACCGGGGCACGAACCCGTGTCCCCTGCATCGGCAGGCGGACTCTCGACCACTGCGCCACCAGGGAAGTCCCAAGGGGTACTTCTTGGGGAGAACTGGCACCCCACTGCAAAGACACTGGCTCACGGGAGGTCATTCCAGGGTCTTTGAGAAAGAAAAGGCTGGTCTCTTCAGATGGGGAGAAGAGGCTGTTTTCAGACAAGGGGCCCTGTTCTCCTCCTCAGGGCTCCCCTCCTTTCCAACCAGCACCTGGCATTTACGTAGCAGGTCTGTTGTGGCTGGTAATTCGATTTAGGCTGTAATTCTGCGACCCCACGATCAAAGCTAGAGTCTCGTTTCAGCTCTATCATCCCTGTCACTTCAAAGGAGAAGGGACTGCTTTCGAAACATGGTGGCAGCTCTCTAACTCCTTGACGTGCCTTCAGCTGAGATTTTAAAGCCCTGAGCTGTTCCACTTTTTCCTGTAAACCCCCCTGAACCATCAGAAGCAGCCAGCCGATTGCAGAGTTCCTGCCATCACTCCCCATACAGCCCGTCACTACAGCCGTCTCGCCTCCCAAAGCTGGGGCATTATCCCAGGAACCGCATCCGTCTTTGGAAGGTGACACGATGGCCCACGAGTTGATGTGGGGACAGAGTGTAAGTTCCACGAGAGCAGAGACCCTGCCTTCACTTCTGCCCGAAACCTGTACCAGGTACACAGTAGGCACTAAATAAGTGCAGAAACCCAACCTGAGCTGGCCCATCTGGGCTCACATAACTGGGAGGGCAGCCTGATCCAGAGAGCAAGAAGCACAGGGAGCTCCCTGTGACCACCTCGCTGGCCTCTGCTACTGACACGGCGGCAGCTTGCGGGGGCCCTGGGGTCCTCCCGACAGGTGGTGAACTCGCTTCTGTATGGAAATTTCCAGAGGGACCCTGATGGGCCCGGCTTGAGCCCAAGACCCTCCGGGAGCCCACAACTTAAGTGGCACACGGGGTCGAGTCACAGGCCCACCACCTTGGAGGCCAGGGCTGGGGTCCCACAGAACCTGACGGGCTGTGACGGTGAGCAGGTCCCGAGGAGGGCCACCTGCTAAATGAGAAGGGAAGAGGAGGTACTGGGCACACACACGCATGCGCACACACTCACCACACGCGTGCACAAGGGCACACATACACACACAGAAAGGAAGAGCTGGAAACAATGTATTCATTGATTAAGGAACGGTTAAAAAACTATAGTATATTCTTAAAAAGAATGTGATAAAGGTACACAGATTTAGAGAGATCTCAGAAGCACACTGTCAACTGAAAAAATCAAATTATAGAATAATAATATAATGTGATCCCGTTTATTTTTTAAACTACAATTATATATGCATATGTATGCGCATTTTTAAAAAGGTCAGGACAAAAACAGATCCTTTAAAAGTGATCACCGCAGGGAGGGCGGTACAAAACGGCAGAGGGAGGGTTGCGAGGGCTTCCGGGCTCGCCCTAACCCTTCTCCACTGCTTGACCTGGCGCGGGGAGCAGCGTTCAGCTCTGTGTTTAAAGATGACGTGGGCTTCCAGGTGCGGGGCCCCCGCCTTCGCGCCTCGGCCTCCCCCGCGGGCCTCCCGTCTCCCCATAACCCACTTCTGTCAGCCAGGATTGGCCATGCCAAGGGAGTAGGGCACGTTTCTTCTGGCACCACAGAGCTCTGGGTTTGCTATTCTTCCTGCTGAAAGCAAACCAGTGGGCCTCTTCCTGCTCTTAAGACTGACCACAACAGAAGACAGGACTGCGGCTTCTGCCGGGCATGGCCATGGGGGCACACGCCTGGCACCTAGGACGCGCCCCTCTTATGTGCTTGCTCCGTGCAGGCGTGACCGGGCAAGGGACACGGCGTGGAGACGTGCAGGCTGGAGCGCAAACCTGACCTACCCCGTGGAGCGCTAGTAAGCAAGGAGGCCCAGGGCGGGGCCCAGGGCAGGTCACGGGGGTCTGGCCGTCACCTGGAGGTGCAGGCGGCAGTGGGCTGCCCCCAGGGCTTTAAGCAGGAGGTGAGCTGTGTGCTTTTCCGAGATCCCTCCGGTGGGGGTGGGGGGTGTCTGAGGGGGCTTGCGGTCTGGTTCCCCCACTCCCGGGTAGCCCTGGTCCCACCCAGGAGGCCTCTCCAGCGCCCCTGGCGTGCCGTCTTCTCTTGACTTGTGTCCTTAGCTACACACTGCGCCCTGGCCCTCCTCGCTTCCCACCTGACACAGGACTAACCCAGGAGGACTTGGAAGCGTCCAGGGTCCCGAGGAGCAGACACCTGTCATCTTCACTTGCCCGGCACCCTTCCCCCTTCCTGTGGCACCAGCCCCCACTTTCCTTCAAAACCCGCTTTCCCTCCGTCAGCCGGTGGCTGAGGTGCAGCTGACCCTCAGCGCCTCCGGCCCTCTGCTGTGCAGGAGACGCTCTCTCCCTGCTCCGTTGCGAGCCTGCAGCGGCCGACGGCCAACTCAGCCAACCTGGGAGAGGATGGGCGGAGCCGAGCTGGGGGAGGGGCGTGAGACCAGCACCTTGTGAGCAGCAGAGCCTCCTCGCAGCCTGAAGCCTGACGGCATCCACCCTTGGCCTTTAAGCAACTCAGACCAACATAAAACCACTCTGTGCTCAGGCGGTTTCGTGGTGGGTTTCTGCCGCCTGCTGCCACGCGTCTCTGACAGATAGAGCTCCCGAGCAACTGCTCTGGACCGGGCTCCCGAAACCTGAAACGTCAGAGCATCCGCTCAGTCCCTGCGGTCCTGAGGATGCGCGGTCCGCCCAGATCACTTACAAAGAGAGGAGAGGGGCCTGGGCCCCCAACAGTGGGGGTTTCTATGCGGCCCAGGGACTCCACGTGGGGACTGGCTGTGGGCCAGCTGGCAGCAAGCTTCAGGGACCAGGTCACAGCAGAGGAGGAAGGAAGGCAGCGGAAAGAAGGGAAGGAGGAGTCTGCCCTTCACCAGACGAGAAGCCCAGAACGCAGGACACCCAGCTCAGCTGGGCCCCCAGCCACTGGGCTTTCTGGGCCTCTTCGGGGAGCGGAGACCAGCATCTCACCCCAGGCCCCCTGCAGTCAGATGAGAAACGTTGGGCTCAAAGGAGAGACAGGGCTTCCCAAGTCACACGGCAAGTTAGCGTCAGACCCGTGGCTGGAAGCTGGGTCCCAACCCTACACCTTTCTGTCCCCACTCCTGGCCCAAGCCCTGCCCCCCGCTCCTCCGAGGCAAGCTGAGGGCCTTCCTCCCTCTCTCTGCAAGGACTCCCGCTCCCATTCCCCACCCCTCGTCCCCTTTTCACACTGCAGACCCCATGTCCAGGGCAGCAGCTCTGGGCCCCCAGGAACACTGGGCACAGGGGCTTGACCTGGCTGCTCCCTTCTGCTCATCCAGGCTGGGTACCCAGCACCAGGTCTGGGACACAAGCGGCCACGACTGCAGACCCAGGCACAGGGGCAGGCAGGGACCCTGGGCCAGCTGGCTTTCGCGGCAGAATAAGCCACCCAAACCGAGAGGCTTGTACACGCGTAGACGGCCACTTACTGAGCTTGTGATGTGGGCTCGCCCCCTGCGGCGCCCGGCGGCCGAGGGCAGCCTGAGCAGGAAGCCCTCCCGACACAGCCTTGCTCTCCACACGTGTCCCGTCCTCCGCAGGCCAGCCTGGCCGGTGCACGCGGCAGTGGGCGGTGCAGGAGCCGCGGTGGCAAGTACAGGCCTCCTGAGACCTGAGCTGGGAACCAGAACACCACCACATCCGCTGACCAACGCGGGTCCAGTGGCCCAGAGGCGGGGGAGGGTGGCCCTATGGGAGGGGCTGCACCACAGGGCAGGGGAGCAAGGGTGCAGGAGGGACTGGGATCTTTTTGTGAGCAGTCGACCACAAATTCCAAATACCTGGCGAGCATCAAGGGTGTGCTTTCTGCAGAGCACCTACATCAGGGCTCTAACGAACCGTTTTCGGTTCCATTTTGCACAAAAACATGACTGAGGGCCAGATCCTGCTCAGGGCTGCCAGCTCGAGCCCTCTGCAAGACACAGCTAATGAGCGTTTTTTAGCAAAAAAAAAAAAAAAAATGAATGAAAATGCTTCCCACTTTAAAAGATGCTTCGAGACTTCTGGTACCAGCAACTTGGCAGACTGCAAAGCCTGACAATCCCCTTCTGCAAACACACAGAAAGAGTAGATAAAATCCAACAAATATTCCTCTAAAGGCAAGAGGAACTGGTAGAAAACGGGGGATGGGGAGAGTGCCAGGATGTAGACCCAGGAGAAAAGCGAAGCAGCCACAAACACGGGGCGAGCGGCAGCCGCACGAGACCCGTCGGTGGGGAGGCGCGGCTGTGCGAGGGGCGACCTGCTCTCGCAAGAGCAGGGCTCAGATGCCAAGGCTCCTGCAGGAGAAGCCTTGGCCTTGGGCAGATGTGGGTGGAAACTGAGACCCCTCACAGGGCAGAGACTGAATATACAAACAGACCACGGCCGGACCACTTACAGAGACAGAACTCGGACCCACAGTCCGCAGCAACCAGCCCAGGGGAACGGACCACCACCTACAGACACGGGCCCAGGTGGCCAGCCAGCCACCTGCAAGTCAGACCACAATCTCCAGCAGCCAGTCCAGGAAGCCAAACAAGAGCCTGTCATAACCGGCCCCGAACAGCCAGGACTGGATCAGTCACGCACAGCTTCCCTGATCCTGTCCCTGTTTCCAACCGAGCAGCAGCCGCAGGACCTGCCTGACCCCGAGGGTGCCATCTCCAGCTTCCCGGGCCAGCAGCATGCCTGGAGCCTTCCCTTCTCCTGGGTGAAGCTCTCCCACCCCTCCGCCTGCCTCTGAGTCTTGGCCAAACGCAAGGAGGGACGGTGGCCGACTCCCCTGCTACAGAAACCTCTGTGTGAACAGCCTTTGCTTCTTCTCATTCAGACGGCCTTCATTTATTTCCACGGAAGAAAAAACTGCCCCACAGGCTGGACCACTTCCAGACAATCGTCTCCAGATATGTGACCCTAGTAACTGTCTCCCAGCAATGTAAGGGTGTTCACAGGAAGAACAACTGCTACCACAGTTATTCTCAGTAGACTAGAGGGACGCCGTAGGCCGTCTTCATATATGTAGGACAAGCGCTGCAATAGGGTTTAATGTCCATGCACAACAAAAACTCTTAAGAAACGAGGAATGAAATAGAACTCCTAAGAGTGACGCAAAGTATATACGAAAAACCCACTACAGAGTCACGATTAACGATGAAGCACTAGCAGCATGAAGCAGTAAGAGTCAGGAATGTGACAAGGACACCCACTATCACCACAGCCACCCAACGGTGCATGAAAAGTCTCAGCTTGTGCAGTAAGACAAGAAAAAGAAATTAAATGCGTAAGGATTGGAAAGGAAGCAACGAAAGCTTTCATCATGCACAAATTACAAGATCATCTCCACTGGAAGTCCCAGGGAACCTGCAACAACCCGGTGCCGCTGATGAAGGCCACAAGGCCGAAGCACAGACACAAACCGTATCTCCAGACCGCAGCGGCCGACGGTCAGGACGTTTAACTGAAAAAGGCACCGAGAGCAGTGACACTACATTTATACGATTAGAAAGAACTCTAACAAAAGATGTGTATGATCTTCGTAAAGAAAATTGTAAGACTTTATCGAAAAACATAAAAGACCAAAGTAAATCAGGCAGATAGGCCACGTGCACGGATGACAGGACTCAGCATCGTAAAAATGACAAGTCTCCCATGTTGATCTATAAATTTAATTTAATCTCAATTCTTTTATTTATTTATTTTTGGCTGTGCCGGGTCTTCATTGCTGCGCGCTGGCTTTCTCTAGTTGCGGCGAGCGGGGGCTACTCTTCGTTGCGGTGAGTGGGCTTCTCATTGCGGTGCCTTCTCTTGCTGTGGAGCACGGGCTCTAGGAGCGCGGGCTTCAGTAGTTGTGGCACACAGGCTCAGTAGTTGTGGCTCGTGGGCTCTAGAGCGCAGGCTCAGTAGTTGTGGCGCACAGGCTTAGCTGCTCCGCGGCATGTGGGATCTTCCCACACCAGGGATCAAACCCATGTCTCCTGCACTGGCAGGCGGATTCTTAACCACTGTGCCACCAGGGAAGTCCCTATTTAATCTCAGTTAAATCCCACTAGGGAATTTTATAGAACATGACAAACTAATCCTAAAATTTATGTGGATGAACAAAGGACTAAGAATAGCTATGACATCCTGAACAAAGGGGTGGGGACCTGCCAAGATGGTTATTAAGATCGACCACAAAGCTTTAGTACCTAAAATGGTGGGATGTCGGCACAGTGAGAGGACACCAAAGGGACAGAGCAGGGAACCCAGACGCAGATCACACAGAAGGAAAAGACCTGCAGACCAGTGGGGTAGGTGACAGAAAACAGACACAGTTATCCCTGCAGGAAAAGAAGGAATCTTTAATCCAAATCACGCAATATTTTAAAAAGACACATTACAGAATTAAACTGCAAAGAAGAACTTTAAGGCTTATAAAAAAACATGAAAATATCTTTATGTTTTCTGGTGGGGATTTATTGAATAAGACACAAAATCACAAACTCCAAAAGAAAAGATTGAGAACTTTGTGTACATTAAAATTTAAAGCTGCTGTAAGACAAAAGGCACAATAAACAAAATGAAAACACAAGCTCCAATCCGGGAAAGATATGTGCTATGCACATACCTGACAAAAGAGTATTGTTCAGAATATGTAAGGAACTGCTACAAATCATAAAGAAGATGCCTAACAGCCCAGCCAGAGGACAGGAAAAAGACAGAAACACATAATTCACGGAAGAGGGAAGGGGGTGGCCAGTGAACAGGAGGAAAGGCAGTGGGGCTGTAGGAACCAAGGAGGTGGGAGCTAAAGAGCATTTCGTGGGGCTTCCCTGGTGGCGCAGTGGTTGAGAGTCCACCTGCCAACACAGGGGACACAGGTTCGAGCCCTGGTCCGGGAAGATCCCACATGCCGTGGGGCAACTAAGCCCGTGCGCCACAACTACTGAGCCTGCGCTCTAAAGCCCATGAGCCACAACTACTGAGCCCACGTGCCGCAACTACCGAAGCCCACACGCCTAGAGCCCGTGCCCCGCAACAAGAGAAGCCACTGCAATGAGAAGCCCACGCATCGCAACGAAGAGTAGCCCCCGCATGCCGCAACTAGAGAAAGCCCGTGCGCGGCAACGAAGACCCAATACAGCCAAAAAAAAAAGAGCATCTCGTGCCATTCTCTGCATGCTTACTGAGCACCTACAACGGGCCAGGCATTTTTCTGCCACTGAAAGTCTGGGATTCCCAGACAGTCCCGCCTTCTATGCAAACCCAGGCCGGATGTGAGAACTCACCCACCGCGTATGTGAGCCTCAAGATCAAAGGTCTGTACCACCTAAGGAAGTAGAGGAGGCCTTGTGATCTTTTAGATTGGGTGGGGTGACTGACACCACACCCCAAATCCAGACCTTCGCGTGTGAGACTGGGGCTTCTCTGCATGAAGGGATGGGGCAGGCAGTGCTATGACCTTGGCAAACCTTTGAACTATGACCCCAGCACTGAGACTTCAGTACCGGGGACTGCTGAGTTCAGGTCGGAGCTGCTATGGCTTCTGGTAAAGGCCTGGACTTTGGGGGGCGGGGTCACCAGTCCTTTGGGGGTCTGTGGGGGACCCTGCCTGAGAATGGCACTTTCCTAGAGTCATGTGCAGGGGTCAGCTCCTCAACGTTCCAGAGCCTTCCTCCCTGGAAGCGGGAAGGCCACGGCTGCACTCAGCTGGGCAGTGGTGCAGGCTCTCTCCCAAATCACCCACGCACTGGGAGGACAGCTGGGACGCAGGCCCCCATGGGTCCAAGCCTGGGGCTCCTACCCCATACAATTAAATGAATGTCTGGAAACATCGGCCACTGGTGAGAGTGGAGAGAAAGTGGAGCTCTCCTGCACCGCAGACAGAGCATCTGCGGGCCCGCCCTCTTGTGATACCAGGGAGAGAGACCCTGAGCCCACGACCCAGCAACTCCACCCTAATTCTCACACGTGTGAGACACCCACAGACACCCACAGAAACTGTCGCTGCAGCTTCATTTACTACAGAGAAAAGTGGGGAGCGACCCAGACGTCCACCAACCAGGTAACGGAGCGCGAACTGCGGTCTTTCACTGGGTGGAATATCATGCAGCAGCTCAGGGGTCAAACCTGAGACTCACGCTTAGAGCAGAAAGCGTACGACGCGAGAGGCGGAACTACAAGCTCACGCTTAGAGCAGAATACGTAAGACGCGAGAGGCGGAACTACACGCTCACGCTTAGAGCAGAAAGCGTACGATGCGAGAGGCGGAACTACACGCTCACGCTTAGAGCAGAAAGCGTACGACGCGAGAGGCGGAGCTACACACTCACGCTGGGAGCAGAAAGCGTAAGACGCGAAAGGCGGAACTACACGCTCACGCTTAGAGCAGAAAGCGTAAGACGCGAGAGGCGGAACTACACGCTCACGCTTAGAGCAGAAAGCGTACGATGCGAGAGGCGGAACTACAAGCTCACGCTTAGAGCAGAATACGTAAGACGCGAGAGGCGGAACTACACGCTCACGCTTAGAGCAGAAAGTGTACGACACGAGAGGCGGAACTACACGCTCACGCTTAGAGCAGAAAGCGTACGATGCGAGAGGCGGAACTACAAGCTCACGCTTAGAGCAGAATACGTAAGACGCGAGAGGCGGAACTACACGCTCATGCTTAGAGTAGAAAGTGTACGACACGAGAGGCGGAACTACACGCTCACGCTTAGAGCAGAAAGCGTAAGACGCGAGAGGCGGAACTACACACTCACGCTTAGAGCAGAAAGCGTACGATGCAAGAGGCGGAACTACACACGCTGGGAGCAGAAAGCGTAAGACGCGAGAGGCGGAACTACACACTCACGCTTAGAGCAGAAAGCGTAAGACGCGAGAGGCGGAACTACACGCTCACGCTTAGAGCAGAATATGTAAGACACGAGAGGCGGAACTACACGCTCACGCTTAGAAAGCGTACGACGCGAGAGGCGGAACTACACGCTCACGCTTAGAGCAGAAAGCGTAAGACGCGAAAGGCAGAACTACACATTATTTAGCGATGCAAGAACCCAGGCAGTCAGATAAGAAGGGTACGCGTGGACAAGAGAAATACCGAACTCAGTACAGAGGGAGGAGGGTGGGAAAGAGACTCAGGCGGCTTTTGGTGAGGTTCCGCTGCTTCAAATCACACACGCACGCACACACTCTCTGAAACACACAGAGGCAGAATGCCGACAAACTGCGTTTTGTTTACGAGTGTTTGTCATTTTATTCTCAACGTTTTTTGTGTGCCTGCAACATTTACAATTTAAAACATTTAAGTCCGTTGTGAACACATGTGGGACCCGGTGGGCGAAGTGTCAGGACACTGGGATGACGTATCTGAGGGTGGACGCCTGTCCCTCGTGTGCTGGCAGCGCCGCGGTCCAGGGCTGAGCTTATCGACCCGCCTCCATGAGGGCTCCACTGTCATCACAGGACAAAAAGAGCCTGGAGGTTGTGTGGCCAAAGCAGCTCGTCAGACACTGGATTTTCCTTACTGCAGGACTTCTCAGAGCCTTTAACAAGCCAATATAGATGGTGGCTCTCCAAGAATGGGGACCCACTTCCTGCAGAACAGTGTGGAAAACGCTAGTCCCAGGACAAGCGTGTTCCCACATTTCCCAAAACACCCAGTCCTCTGTGTGCTGGGATTCCTACATCACAAACCCCAAGGCTGTCAGGTTTCCCTCCAGTCCCTTCACGGTGCTGACCTTACATGAACATTCCCAGCAAATCCAAAGTCCATCAACAGATAATGAGTGTATCTGTACGATGGGTACCACTCGGCAACCAAGGGCATGAACCTCAAGGGAACTGTGCTAAGTGAGAGAACGAGACAAAAAGGAGTACAGACTGTCTGCTCTACTTGTAAACATTTCAGGAAATTCAAACCAACCTGTAGTGGCTGAAAGCAGATCCACGGCTCCGGCCTGTGGGCGGGGGAGGGGCAGGAGGGAAGGAGGGCAGATTGACAAAGGGACGGACATATGGAAGCTCTGGGAAGTGGATACGGCTATGGACTTGACGGGGTGGTGGTTTCACGGGTACGTACTAGGTCAAAACATCAAACCGTACACTTTAATTACACATACTTCACTGTATGACAATAACATTTCAATAAAACTATTTTTAATGGACCAGCTAATTTAGGGCCTGGCAAGGAGAGAGGGTCCCCTTGATCTGGGGCCATGAAACACCAATTTGTCTAAGCTCCTCCATTCCCTAGGATGGCGCCTAACTCAGTCACTCAGTGAGGAGTGGCTGGATGAACGGACGGACACACAAAGGATACATGATGAATAAGTGGATTAGCCTCGGCCTGAGCCAGCCACAGCAGACGGCCCTCAGCTGGGGGAGCAACGAGTGAGGACAAGCTCAGACCCCCAAGTGAAGCCAAGAGCCTTCTGCAGGCCAGGAGGATGCCAAGCTGACTGGACACAGCCCCGGGTGGTGGCCCTGGCTATGCCATGCGGGGATCTGTCATGTGTCCCCCAAACTCACATGCTGAAGCCCTAACCTCCAATGTGATGGATTTGGAGGTGGGTCCTTTGGGAGTCACGAGGGTCAGATGAGGCATGAGGGTGGGGCCCTCTTGATGGGATTAGTGTCCTCAGAGGAGATATCTGCTCACTCTCTCTCCTCCATGGGGGGGACACGGGCAGAGGTGGCCTTCTGCACACTGGGAAGAATCCTCACCAGAAACTGAATTTGCTCCTTGACCTTGGACTCACCCGCCTCCAGACTGTGAGAGATAAATGTCTGTTGTTTACGCCCTCAGTCTAGGGTACTCTGTTCTGGCAGCCCGAGCAGACGGATACAGCACCTGATGGCTTTGCCCACCCAGCACCCTTCTGGTAACTGTACCCCAATCTCTTGGGGGAAAACCACGCCCTGCTTTCACTTCATGTAGTATGAAAAGAGCCGAGATTCTCCCACCCACCCTCAGCCCTGTCCCACTCCCTTCCAAGAAGAGGCACTGTAGTCTAGGCCTGAACTTTCAGAGTCAGACAACTGGCTCCACGATGGACACAAGACCCTGGGTTGACCAGTGGGTCAGGCTGGGATTTGAGGGCCCAACTCCCCGGGTTTGGGAGCTGGTAGAATGGAGGCTGTGGCCATCGGGACCCAGAGTGAGGACAGCCTGCCTGGGAATGAAGCCACGTAGAAGGAAGGAGAAAGACGGGGTATGGTGGGACCCACTCCTGATGGTGCCAGCCTGGACCAAACAGCCTCACCAGAATCTCAAGACGTTCAGCCACGTGTGCTGATCACGCCTGCCCTCTGTTAAGCAAAGTAAGGCTTCCTTCGCTCGCAGCCGGAGGGGTCCTGACAGACACAGGACGCTCTGGCCAGTGCAGGACGATGCCGCATGGTGAGCTGCCTTGGAGCAGTATCTCCCCCGCATCTGCCCCTGTGTGAAGAGCACAGCCCCTGCTTCTCTCTGACCTTGGGCTTCATAGAAGTGAAGAACCGCTATCCCCATATCAGAGACGAGAAGGTTAAGGCCCAGAGAAACAACACCAGTTCAGGCTGAGGGCGTAAACTCCTTGCTCCCATCCAAGGCGGCAAGTGTCCCCCGGGCAGCTTCTCCCACGACCTCTGCTGAGACACGACCTCTGCAGTCTGGGCCCGCCGGCCCCTCTCAGAACCTCCTCGAATCTGTGAATTCTCCCTCTGCCCCTTCCGACAGCACTCGGGAGTGTGCTCAGACCCCCAGAGCCCCTCTGTGGAAGCTTCGGGGGAACGTGGGTCCTTATCCTAGACCCCTCCCAGGCCTCTGGATGCTGACGGATGCCCAGACCCCAGAGCCCCTCTCAGAGGTGGGCTCATCCCACCAGGCAGGCAGACCCACAGGGCTCCCTCGACTCCATGCAGAGGCCGTGGCCTCCCTTCAGCTCAGCCCCCAGACCCGAGAATCAGGTGGGCCTGGAGAGCAGCCACTGTGAACCTTTCCTGGACCCCACCCAGGTCTGGGCAGATGCGACCAAACCAGCTGTGTGGCTGCAGATAGCAGATTTAGTCTTTCCTAATGGACTGACATCCTTGGGGAATTCAGTGCAGGATGTACTTAATAAAGTCATTCTGCCACCAGCTGTGCAGGATAGGAAGATGACAGGGAGAAGCGGGGGTTTATGCTAGGAGGTCTCCAGAGCAGGACAGCTAGTTGCCAGAGCCACAGACTCCTCAAACCTCAAAGAGAACAGGGCCCGGCCTGCAGACAGGGGTCTGCAGAGCACAGGACTCATTAACTGGAGCAGGTACAGAAAACGAGGAGCTGGGAAGCAGGTCTTTCCTGACTTTCCCCGCTCAATACAGCTAGACTCCTGTTCTGATATCCAAGCAGGTCTCTCTGGCTTGAACAGAAATGGGAAGAAGGAACACTCACTGTGGTAAAGAATGCACCACTATAGCACCAATGCATCTCTACAGCACGGATGCACCACTACAGCATGGATGCACCACTATAGCACCAATGCACCACTACAGCACTAACGCACCGCTACAGCACGGATGCACCACTATAGCCCCAGTGCATCTCTACAGCACTGATACATCCCTACAGCACGGATGCACCACTATAGCCCCAGTGCATCTCTACAGCACTGATACATCCCTACAGCACGGATGCACCACTATAGCCCCAGTGCATCTCTACAGCATCCACTTTCTCGCCTTCCAACGTGCTGCTGCCTAGCCACTGGGGGTGGGAAACCAAACTGATTATAACCGTATGTGAAGTAAGAGTCACAAACCACTCAGAGATGTTACAGCAGCAAAAATGGCTAAGGACCTCCAACATTTCTCTCCTGCATAAAATAGCGATGAGAATTCTGGCAAATATGGTCGGAATCAACATCTCAGAATTCTGGGGTTTAACCAAAGGTGTGCAGCAATCTAAAGAGTGGTTTTTACTGACTCTCAGTAAGAGCGAAAGGGGCTTTGTGCCTCCTAGCTGGTCCTAGTCCGTCCCTCCCTGCCTGTAGCTCCACGACACCTTGGAAACCAACAGGCCACCACTGTGGTGAAACCCAGCAGCCAGGCAGGCGGGGGGTGGTAGCACGGTGTGGGTGCTCCTTTAAGGCCCCATCCAGTGGCTACCCTGAAAAGCCCACCATCAAAACTGTCTTCATTTGAACTGACTCAGAGCCCACCCCGAGCAAACAGCCTGTCTCCTGGAGTTATTTGCAGAAAACGTCAAAGGCAACTGTTGAATGTCGCAGATGCCTGAGTAACAGCTGAGGCAAACAACAGGTTAACCAAAAAGCTTAAAAGGAAAAGCTAGGGAGTGACATGTCCACAGGGACACCGAACCTACAGAGTCCTGGGATCCTAGATGACCAGGCAGGTGTGTAGGACTGTGTGGATGTGTGGCGCCATGCACGTGTGCAGAAAAGTCCTGAGGAGTCCCTAAGCTCTCACCTCTGGCTGACTCGGACAATCTGCAGGGGCAGGAGGTGAAGGCTAAGGTGGAGTTGTAGACTGCCCGGCCAAGAGTTGAGGCTCTAAGACACACACACAGCCCTCAGCAGGGATTGGGAGATGCACTGGTTCCGTGAATAGAAAATCTCTGTCCAAACACAGGCTGACCACTAAGCTAACAAAATGGAGAATTCAGTAACCACACATGACAAAGAATACACACATTACACAATTAGTTCAGAAAAGTCACAAATAACTTTTTTAAAGCCACAACCAAAACAACTTCTGTGATGGAGGGAGAATATGATTTCCAGAACTGATACATTAGATTATTTTAAATGTCCATTTTTCAACAAAAAAATGAGGAGACATGAAAAGAAGGAAGAAAGCAGAAAGAAAACAATAGTCAACAGAAATATCCCTGAGGAAGCCCACAGTAGGCTTACTTGACAATGACTTTAAGTAAGCTATTTTTATTATGTTCAAAGAGATAAAAGAAACCATGTTTGAAGAACTGAAAGTATGAGAACAATATCTTACCAAATAGGGAATAAAAATAAAGAGGCAGAAAAAAGAACCAAATGGAAATTCAAATAACAATAATAGAAATGAGAAATTCACTAAAAGGGCTCAAGAGCAGATGTGAACAGACAGAAGAAAGAATCTGCAACGATGAACTTCCTATTTGGTAATCAATTGAGATTATCTAATCTGGGAAAGAGAGAGGAAAAAGAATGAAGAAAAAGCCCCAGCAGCCTGTGGGGTGCCCTCAGGCATATCACCATAAATAGAATGGAAGGAGCAGAAGGAATAGGCAAAGAGAAAAATGATTGAAACATTCCCAAATCTGATTTTAAAATGCTAACCTACATCCCCCAGAAGCTCCACAAATTCCAAGTAGGATTAACTCAAAAACATCTACTCCTAGACACATCATAATCAAAGTGTCATAAGTCAAAGACAAAGAGAATCTGGAAAGCAGCATGAAAGAAGCAACCCTCCATGTACAAGGAATTCTTAATATTATTAACAACTCATCAAAAACCATGCAGACCAGAAGGCAGTGAGGTGACATATTCCAAGTGTTAAAAGAGACTTCCACCCAGAGTCCTATATCCAACATAATTATTCTTCAAAAGTGAAGGAGAAATTGAGACATTTCCAGTTAAACACAAACAGAGAATTCATCATCCCACAGAATACTAAAAGGACTCCTTCAGACTGAAATGAAAAGACAGAAATTTGAATCCACATGAAGAAACAAAGAGTGCCAATAAAGGTAACTGCTGTACATAGGTAAATACACAAGACGGTGTAAATGTCAGTATAAAATATCAATTTTCCATCTGCAGTATTTTTTTCTCTTAGCTGACTTAGAAGACAACTGCATGAAGCAATAATTATATGTTGATGGGCTCAAAGTGTACACAGACATCATCTGTATAACAGTAATGGCACGAAGGAGGGAGAGGAAATAAAGCTATATTGAGCAAAGATTTTGTATACTATTGAAATGAGTTGGTATTAATCCAAACTAGATTGTGGTAAATTAATATACTGTGTTCTCCAGACAAGCCACTAAGAAAATAACTCAGAAAAATATAAAGGAAAAGAAACAAGGGAACTAAAATGACACACGAGAAAATATCTATTTGACACAAAAAAAGGCATTAGTGGAGGAATAGAGGAATAAAAAACAAAGAGCAAAATGGCAGAAATAAATCTTACCTAATCGGTAATTATATTAAATATAAATGGATTAAACCCTCCAATTAAGAGACAGAGATTGGCAGAATGGATGTTTTTAAAAAACATGATGCTTACAAGAGACACACTTTATATTCAAAGACACAAATAGGTTGAAAGTAAAAGAATGAGAACCCCTACTTCACAATACATAGAAAAATTAATTCAGAACACCAACCGAGTCAGAGGTTCTGAGACAGAGCTAAATGTAAGAGCTAAAACTATAAAACAATTAGAAGAAAACACAGGGATAAATCTTGGTGACCTTGGATCAGGCAATGGTTTCTTAGATATGATACTTACGGTACAAGCAACCAAAGACAAACAGATGAATTGGACTTCACCAAAAATTTAAAGTTTGTGCTTCAAAAGAGGAAAGTGAAAAGACAACCCACAAAATTGGAAAAATATTTGCAAATCATATATCTGATAGTGTTCTAGTACCCAGAATATATAAAGAGCTATTACAATTCAACAATAGGAAGATAAATAGCTCAATTTAAAATGGGCAAAGGATTTGAAGAGACATTTCTTCAAACATATATACCCAGCAGTTTTCTCTGTGGGTCTCATGGCACTCAACTGTGTGGGCCACAATCTCCATTTCAGGCCAGCTGAAACTTTATGATTCTTCCCATTGTTCCCAGCTGTCTCGAAACCTCCAACCCACTCGGTACTCCACGTAAGATGGTGCGTCCTGCTGAAATCAAAGTATGAATGAGGGTCCTGGTCACTCACTTCTGCCTGCTGGTCCTTTCAACCCCTCCAGAAACGCTGCCTTTCCCACTGCGAGCTGGACAATGCAGGTGGGACATAACAAGCCAAGCACAAAAGTGCACGTCCTTGGGGCTCGGGAGCTTACCCAGGCCAGCCCAGCACCCTAGAGTCCACGTGCCCAGTCCCAGAGACATGAGGCCAGGTCGCCCGCTGCAAAGGTGTACCCACACACCCCACCCTTCTCTGCTCAGAAGTACAGATTCCTGCTTCTCCCAGAGCAAGCCAAGGAGCTGGGGGGACGGACGAAGTGGGGCTTTCACCCGACAGTGGCCGGCGGGCTGTCACTCCATCAAATGGCTCACGCCAGTCCTCCCTGGAGCCAGCCCCACTTCTCCCACATGCAACCCTGCCTGCTCACCCAAGCTCCGTCTCCTCCCTGACACGTGCTGTATGGTCACCGTGTGCATCGGGGGCTTTTTGGTGGGAAAAGGGTGCCAGGCCCCCCCGGCTCCAGCCCCAGCCTCTGACCCCCTGACCCCCTCCCAACTGAAGCCCTTCACTGGACCCGCTGACAGGCACCCTGTTCCTCATACCCGAGAGCTGTCACGTCACCCCGGGCCTTCGGCATCACAACCACCAATCACACAGCCACAGGGAGAGCCTCCTGCGTACCTGCCTCGTTATTTCTTGGCCCAGTTGGTGACAAGAGTCTCATTTAATCCTCACAACCACACCGAGGACAGGAGTTGCCACCATCCCGTGAGCAGATGTGAAAACTGAGCCTCGGACATTGGAGGTAAGTCTCCGGGGACCCAGCCACAAAGAGGCCTGGTCGCCCCAGGGGCACGGGGGTCCCACAGGGGCCGAGCTTGTTCTGAGATTAGTTCCTTCTCCCCTTCAAGGGCTCATCCATCAAGGGGCCACCCATCCTCACCAGCAAAGACCAACAGGAACAGGTCATACTTGCAAAAAATAAAAAGACTAGCAAAGTCACTTTTCATGATGTATTTGATTTTACTGAATGTGTCTGAAAACCACTGCCTCAATATGTAATCAATGCAGAAATTCCCAGTGAGATATCCTACATCCTCTTTGTCACACTGAATCTTTGAGTCCTGGTGCACCTGCACGCGGATCCGCTGCATCTCCTGTGCTCAGGGGCCGCTCGAGGCCGGTCTGGACCCAGAGCCCGCCGTGTGCTGCAGGCTCCGCGGCAGCAAGCAAAGCCCCTGCGCGGCCTGGCTCACAGAGGCCTGTGCCCCTACTGCTTCCCTTCCTGCTGCCCTTCTAGGGCGTCTGGACTGTAAGAACTGAGGACTGCGGCTGTGAGGCCCCGGCCAGCGGCTTCTCCCCGGCTCCTGGCTCCCGGCAGCGGCTCTGCTCCTCCATTTACATACAGTTGAGCTGATCGCTACCTGGCCTTAAGCAACCTGCTTTCTGCTGACAGGAGCTGTTCCTTTTCTTAAAGCAGCAGCACTGATGTCCTCCCTAACGCCTGAACTTACATGGAGGCGGTCTGCGTTTTGTTTTTGCAAAAGGACGGGGTGATTTCCTCGGGGGCTTGGAGCGGCTGGAGAAGTGACCAGGAATCTGGGCCACCCCTGGTCTTTTCTTTCGAAACTGCCCTATCGAGGGCGAGGCGGGGTCTACCTGGCTTTGTGGCAGTAGGAAAACCCCCTTCTTTTCCCCCACAGGCAATGCCCCCTGTGGATGTCTGCCTGCAGCCCAGGACAAGGACACAAGGACAGGGAATTCAGTACTGGGGACCAGAGCCCCAGAAGCAGCAAGGCCTCATGTGCCTTGGGATGGGGCCAGCCCCTCCCTCCACGCAGGTGGAGAGGGAGGCAAGCCCACCCGTTCCCGGGGCAGGGATGTTGTGGGCCGCTGCCAGTGAGATGCCCGCAGATCCGCACGGCACTGCCAGAGCTGCTTATTCTCGTTCTCACTCACTGACAAAGGCTCTGCTTGGCCAAACTTCAGTCAGGCTCCTGAGACCACCTGCACCCGTCCTGCACCTCCTTGTAAAACCCATTTTTAGCAAGAAAACTGCTAAGTCAGTTTAACCAGGGACCCCCACCCTCGATATCTGCTGGCCCTGGGAGCTGACTGGGCTCCACCCTCCGCCGCTCCCAGGGGGTGTCTGATCACCTGACTTGAACAGTTCAGCCACAACTCCCCACCCTGAGTTTCCTCACCCCCAAGCTGCACCCACCCTGCTCCTTGGCTGTGAACCCCCAGTGGTCCACGTACTCAGAGTTGAGCCCAGTCTCCTTTCCCACCGTAAAATCCCTATAGCCATCGCAACGGGCTGGATACAGCCTGCCATACCATCTTTAACGAGTGTCACTGAATTTTTTTTTTTTTTTTTTTTTTTTGGTACATCGGCAGGCGGACTCTCGACCACTGCGCCACCAGGGAAGCCCCTGAATATTTTTTTTCTTAACATTACCTCGATACTTCCTAAGCCCTGAAATCCTGACTTCGGCTGTTGGGCATCCTTTGCGTAACTCTATGCAGGTAAAGGCACAGCTACTGAAAACAGATGCTCTTCAGCAACCACCCGAAGCTTCCCGGTTCCCAAGAAGCACACTCTGCAGTGATACTCCAAACCGCCGTGTGTCAGGGCAGAGCCGGGAGGAGGGCTCTGGGTGCTGCTGGACGTGGAGCCCTGCCCACTGCTCTCAGACGGCCAGCTTACCAGCCCCTCCTGGCTCCGGCCTCGCCCTCCACCCAGCCCCTTCTAGTCCCAGCTCCCCTCAGATTCGGAACTCCTCACTTGGCTCCTGTCTGCTATCTATTCCTCCAGCCCGGACCTACCCCAGGGTTTCCTAGAAGCAGAGGCTGAGCAGGGCCTCGGAGGCAGTGAGGGCCAGGAAGACACGGGCCAGAACACCGTCCCAGCAGGAGCCGCAACCCAGTGTGCTCAGGAACGAGTGGAACCGCAGCGCACGGAGCAGTCCCCAGGCAGAGGGCTGGCCCTCTGCCCCCCGACATTCATCATCACTGGCAGTGGGGCTCCGGAGCAGGGGAGGGGGAGGCGACCCCCAACAAGCAGCTGCCATGAGGCTGAAAGCCATCTTCCCAAGGCAGGGGGTTGCCCAGAGTCATCAGGCCCTCCCAGCAGCTGACCCCCAGGCGCCTCATTACCCGCCCCACCTGGTCCCCTGCACAGCTGAGCCCACCCTCACAGAATGCAAACAGGACCTTGGCCCAGACATCCCCTGGACACATCCTGGACTCCAGGCCTAACGTGTGGGCCGTTGAACACTAGCTTCTGTTTGCTACTGAGGACAGGCAGGCGGGGGACAAGGCCCAGACAGACAGGAGGACTCAGGACAGGCCTGGGACAGCCCAGCCTGGGCAGCAGACACTGTGGCAGCTGAGCAACTAAGTGGTTAAGGATCTGACCCTGGAAACTGGGTTTCGTCAAGTGGGGAAACCGTCATGTCAGCAGAAAGCCAGGTGGTGAAAAGCAGGAGGGCTGCAGAGATCTAGCACAGAGTTATGTGGCTTTGAGGATGGCTAAGGGCCCAGAGGAAACACTGACACCGTCCTGAGAACAGTCCAGCACCGTCCAGACCTAGCACCTGGACCCACAAGTTACCCCAACACAGGACGAGGCCGAGTGGCAAAGACCGCAGGCCCTGCCGTGCACCCCGACCGAGAGCCCTCATCCGGCCGACGTCCGTGGGGAGAGCAAAGCAAAGCATGGAACCGCAGGACCACGTACAAGACCTGAGAGTCCTGACAACGCGACTGCTAGAAAATGCGAGAAAAGTCAGCATCTCATCAGGCAGTGACTGAACCGGCTGAGTTTCGTGGAAAAAAAGGTACTTACTTTACGTGCAGGTGTTTCTGTTTCTTTCAATATTCTTCTATATTACAGTTTAGATTAAGTTGCTAAAAATTAGTCTTAATGACTGAGTTAGTCAGTGTCATTCTGGGTGCAAGTGACAAAATCCCCACTTGAACTTGCTTGGACAAAAGGATGGTTATTAGATTGAGGACATTATGCTCAGTGAAATGAGCCAGACACAAAAGACAAATACCGTGTGATCCACTAATATGAGGCTCCAAAAGCACTCAGATTCACAGAGACAGAAAGTAGATGGTGGGGGCCGGGGCCGGGGGAGGGGAGGGGAGGGGAGGGTTAGCGTCTGATGGGGACAGAGCTTCAGGTTGGGAAGATGGGAAAGCTCTGGACCTGACGGCGCCGATGGCCGCACAACGGTGAACGTGCTTAAGGCCACTGAACTACACACTTAAAAATGGTTAAAGTGGTAAATTTTATGCTATGTGTATTTCACCATAATTTGTAAAAAGGAATGAAATTAAGGGGGGAGGGGAGGGGAGGGCAGGGGAGGGCAGGGCAGGGAGGGGAGGGCTGGTGTCTGATGGGGACAGCTTCAGGTTGGAAAGATGGGAAAGTTCTGGACCTGATGGCACTGAGGGCCACACAACAACGTGAACGTGCTTAAGGCCGCTGAACTGGGCACTTTAAAAACGGTAAATTTTACCACAATTTTTTTTAGCTAAAAAATAAACGTTTTTTAAAAAATAGACAAAAAAAGGATAGTTCTTAGAAAGATCCAGGTATCTCATGCACAGGGGGGTGGGAAACATCAGGAAGAGGGGGTCACCAGCCATGGGACCTGTGCCTGCCCCCACCCCGGGGATGGTCCTCTCTCTCCCCGGTGACCAGCTTCCTCCATGTGGACATGTGGCTGCTGAAGGACTGCCACTCCTGCTGAGTTCCAGTCCTGACACGTCCCAGGGAAGCCCTCGGGTGGGCCAGGCTCAGGCTGAGGACCCACCCCTGTACCAACCACGCCCAGCATGGTGGGCGTTACAGAAAAACATGCTGCCCCCTTTACCGCCATAGAGAAAGGGAAGGGACAGGCGGAGAGAGCTCAGGATGGCAGTGACAAGCCCACCAGGTCTCACGTGAACAGGCCCCCAGCCAGGACCAGCAGCTTAAGTCTTCAGAATGGAGGACACAGGAGCGTGTGTCGGATGGAGCTCGGGCTGCAGGGCTTGCCGGTCCTGACCCAGGTGAGCTCCAGCGTCTGTGGAAATCGCGTCCGTGGGCCCGGAGGGTGTGTGCATGGAGGCCGGTGCCGCAGGGGGGCGGACGACACGGCACCACTCACACCCTCCCGTCCAGTTCTCTCACCTCTTGGTCAGCAAGAAGCCCACCAGCAGGTGTCACCTCAGCTCCCCAGTAGGGATAGTGGGGCGCCACGGGCGTTAGTGAGATCGGGGCGTGACATCACCCTGCGTGGGGCCCGGTTCCTTGAAGGGCTGTGCCCGCACCGTGTGTGACCTCCCTACTAGAATATAAGCCCTGGATTTGTCCGACTCACGTCTGTGTCCAGGGCCTCCATGAGCTTGACGGATAACTGACAGATACGAACAGGCTTATTCTCGCCCCCCTCCCCCTCCACTCGGCGGCCTCATCACCATCACAGGTGAAGGGAGCCCACAAGCCTATTTTCGTATGACGCACTTAGTGTCTTATAAAAATCTGAGTAAGTTGCCAACATTTAAAAATGGGAAGTCTTTGTTTAAAAATCAGCATTACCAATTTCTTTTGAAATATCTAAAGATTTACCCCCCTGGGTAGCACTCCTGTGTGGGAACAGGTGCCTGGACATGAGCATGGTCCCCATCTAGTGGGGGTGCTTCCCAGGCTGCCCCAGGCCCCACCGTTCCCTGTAGCCTCATCTCTGCCCACCTCCCCATCAGTGTTATCTACTGGCCTCTGTAGGCATCAGACAGTGTAAGTCCTGGACTCAGGTGTCATCCACGATTAGCCCAGTGTGTGCGTGCATGTATCTGTGTGCATGTGTGTGTATGTACGTGTCCCCAGAGTGACCTCCAATACTCATCTCAGGGGTCCCCTCTCCAGGAAGCCTTCCCAAGTTACCTGTTAGTTAACTGTCATCCCAGCACAGTGGACCCCCTCAAGGTGGCTGGTGTCTCTGTGACCCCAGAGTCCAGCATGAACCCTCTTAGACGGCTGCACAGCTCACCCTCGAGATCTTGCCCGGGCAACCCCACGTCGCCTACTGCTGGCCACCTCTGAGTTCGCAGAATCCTGCCAGCAGCTGAGGAGCTGTGCTGGGAGACTCAGGGTTAAGGTGGCCCTGACAGGAGGGTGGGGGTCAGGAGCGGGGAACCAGGACGAGGTGAAGACTGCATGGCAAGGCGGGGCCCCCAGGAAAGCAGCCACAGGGAGGGCCGCCCCGGGGTGATGCCAGGAGTGCAGGGCTGCTCTGTGTGCCCTCCAGGCCCTGTCCCCTTCTGTTCTTTCAGGAACCCCTGCCCCCCAACTCTCAGTGCTCATGGCCCAGGTGGAACTGACCCAGCCCAGTTCCTGACCCACACCTACTCAGCCCATGGCCACAGTGACCAGTTGAGGGTTTCAGCACATAGCCCACTGTGAACCATCTTCAGGACTTTACAGCAACTACTGGGAATGAGACACTTTCTTTCTCAAGGAAGGCTACTGGCCTGAAGTTACCACTGGTCCCCTTGGCTACCACACGGGGAAAGCCTGCCTGAGAATGAATATGACCCAGAGGAAACCAGAACTGAGAGGCAGAGAGATGTCATTAGAGCACCTGGATCCAGCCATGCCTGAAGCCAATCATCCTGGACTTCTAGGTACATGTGCCAGTACGTTTCCATTTTTGTTAGAGCCGGTTTGAGTATTTTGTCACTTACAACCCAAAGAGCCCTGAAAGAACACAGGTTCTATTATGGGTGATTTACACAGTCCTGAAGGACTCCAGAGGGATGAAATGCTTTCAAAATTCAAAGGAATCTTAATGATGGTGTTTTAGGCATAAGGACAGGTGGTCGTTGGTATAGATCAGGGGTTGGCGAACTTTTCAGCAAAGGATCAGACAGTAAATATTTTTGCCTTCGCAGGGAGGCCACACAGCCTCTGTCACAATTACTCAGCTCTGCCATTTACGGTCTCGTGGAAGCGGTGTGAAGGGGTGTGGCTGTGTTCCAACAACACTTCATTCACCAAGAGAGGCAGTGGCCCCTGCTCTGCAGTCTCCAACTCTGGTGGAGAGGCCTGCCCCGCCTGCTGGTTCTGGATGAGAGGTCAGTGAATGGGCATCCCCTCCTTCCCTCAGCCCCCGGGCTGCGTGGGGGGGCGGGGGGCGAGGGCACGACCTGCTCGTGGCTTCTCCCCGTGCCACCCGTCCTTTGGAGGCTCACTGTCGCCTGGGCTTCTGTCTCTGTCGCGCTCCCAAGCTCCCAGCACAGTGCAGAGTGCGCAGGTGGACAGACCTGAATTTGAACCTCTGTCCCTCCTCTCAGGAGCTGTGTGACCTTGGCAGGTGACTTCCCCTCTCTGTGTCTCGCCCGGCAGGAAAGAACCACAGCCTCCTCCTTACTGACCCCTCAGGGTCACTGGGCGAGGAACAGCGCTGCCAAGGGCAGTGGACTGCCCCCAGCCTTCTGAGCTCTCTCTTATGTTCACTATCCATTCATCCATTCACCCACCATCAGCTCCCCGGAGTACATATCCAGTTTTCCAAATGGGGATTTTAAATACCCGCTTCCCAGCCTCCCTGGCTGCAGTGGTGTCAGCCGGGGTGAAGGCTCTGACACTGGCCCCACTGGTTGCTTCAGGCCACAGGCACGGCCTGGCTCCAACACCAAGAAGGGAAGGCGTTATGGAAGGCTGCGATGCGCCCAAGCCCAGCATGGGGCCAGGCTCTGAGCAACCTCCGTCCTGCTTCCAGGTCCAGGGTAAGGCAGGCACGGAACCCAGATGTGATCCCAGGCCAGCCTCCTGCAGCTGTAATCTCAGGCCGAGCACTCACCCTTGGGAGCCCCTCCCCTTTTGTCAGACAAGGGTTATAAGAAGCACCCCTCGGGGTTACCCTGGCGACTGAAGGATGTAAAGTGTAAAGCAGCTCATTTGAGGCTTCAGAGAAACAAGCTCTCGTAGAAAGACTGACAATACAGCAAACATTTGCTGAGCATTTACTATGTGCCGGGTGTCTGCGTGGTTTCCCAAAGCAGACCTGAGACAAGGACTTGGGTGCAGGCAGGTTCTTGGAAAATGACCCAGAAAATACAAGAGCGAGAGGTGGTGAGAGCAAGAGGGGGAACTGGCACAGGGTGTGACCGCAGGCAGGGGCCCTCCGAGAGCCCGTGGAGGGCATGCCTCAGAGTGCCCGCCATGGGGGTAACCACTCGTGTACATGGCCAGCTGGGCTTTGACAAGGGGCCAAGGCCATGCGTGGGGAAGGACTGTCTTCTCCACAACTGGTGCTGGGAAGACTGGCTGTCCACAAGGGAAAGGATGAAGCTGGGCCCATACCTCACATCATGTACAAATATTAACTCAAAATGGATCTAAGACCTAAATGGAAGAGCTGAAACTGTAAATCTCCTAGAAGAAAACACCAGGGAAAGCTTCACGACATTGGATTTGGTGACAGACTCCTAGATGTGACACCAAAAGCACAGTCAACAAAAGTAAAAATAAATAATGTGGACTGCTTCAAAATTAGAAACTTCGGCCCATCAAAGGACACAACCAGTGGCACAGTGGTTGAGAATCTGCCTACCAATGCAGGGGACACGGGTTCGAGCCCTGGTCTGGGAAGATCCCACATGCCGCAGAGCAACTGGGCCCATGAGCCACAATTACTGAGCCTGCGCGTCTGGAGCCCGTGCTCCGCAACGAGAGGCCGCGACAGTAAGAGGCCCGCACACCACGATGAAGAGTGGCCCCCGCTTGCCACAACTAGAGAAAGCCCTCGCACAGAAACGAAGACCCAACACAGCCATAAATAAATAATTTTTTTTAAAAAAAGTTAAAAAAAAAAGGACACAACCGAGTGAAAAGGTAAGGTAACCTACAGGACAGGAGAGAATGTTTGCATATCATATTATCTGATAAAGGGTTAATATCCCAAAGTACGTAAAGAGTGTCTACAGCTCAGCAACAAGAATAACCAACAACCTGAGTAAAAAATGGGAAAAGGACTTGAATAGATGTTTCTCCAAAGAAGACACACAAATGGCCAATGAGCAAATGAGAGATGCTCCACATCCCTCGTTATTAGAGAAATGCAAATTACGACCATAAAGAGATGTCACCTCAGAACCATTAAGGGGCCACTATCAACAAGAAAGGAAGGAAGGAGAAGAAGGAAGGGAGGGAGGGATAAAGTAAACGTTGGAAAGGATTTGGAGAAATTGGAAGCTTTGCGCACTACTGATGCGGATGTAAAATGGTGCAGCCACTGTGGAAAACAGTATGAAGGGTCCTCGAAAAGTTAAACACAGAGTTACCATATGACCCACCACTTCTGAGTGTAAACCCAGAAGACTTGATAACTGGGTTTCAGGTATCTCTACACCCAAGTTTACAGCAGCATCATTCACAAAAGCCAAGCAACCGTGGAGGGATGAATGGATCAGCAAAGGGTCCATTCACACAACGGAGTATTATTCAGCCTTAAAAAGGAAGGACATTCTGACACACGTGACAACACGGATGAACCCTGAGTACACTGTGCTCTGTGAAACGATCCTGCCACAAAAAGGACAAATCCTGTCTGATTCCATTTACAGGAGGTCCCTAGAGGAGTCACATCCACAGAGACAGGAAGTAGACGGCGGGGCCAGGGGCTGGGGGAGGGGATGGGGAGTGACTGTTTAATGGGGACAGAGTTTCAGTTTTGCAAGATGAAGAGTTCTGGAGATTGGTTACACGATAATATGAATGTACTTAACATTACTGAGCTGTACACTTAAAATTGGCTAGGTTTGGTAAATTTTACATTACGTGTATTTAACTACGATTAAAATTTCTAACAAGCAAACAGTAATCAGACAGTATATCCTTAATGAAATAAACCTAAGAACTACATGAGGAAATAAGGAAGAACTATAGAAAAAAAATAAAAATAATAGATTTAAAAAAAGAACTGTCACAGTGGACGGCAGGGCGGGGAGCTGGGCGCTCATCTCCCACCTCCCGTCCTGCCTTGACTGAGGGCTAACCTTCCAGGCCACCCTGTCCCCAGGCTGTTAAGCCCCTGTGACACAGGAGCGCAGGAGCAGAGGGACGCGGGCACGTGGGCGGGTGGGACGCAGAGGGACGTAGAGGGACGCAGTCCCGGTGCAGCCCAGCCCTGGGGCCGCAGAGGTGGGGCGAGGACGCCCCTGGGGTTACCATACTGCCCATCAGTAGTCCTCGAGAGAGGCTGCCGTGCTCCTCCCACTGCTCAGTGAGGACCCCTGACCAGGGAGGTTGGGTGACTTGCCCAAGGCCACACGGCCAGGAGCTCGTGGGCTCAGCCTCCGCTCTGTGGTGCCCGGTGGATAAGACTGGCGTTTGGGAGAAGGACCCCACTGGTGTGGCTCACAGGTGCGCCAAGGATGAAACAAAGGTGGGCCATCCACAAGGAGGTGTGTTTCCAGGAAAGGGCAGCTCCAGGGCTCATGTTTTGCTCTGTTTGCAGCCAACAGATCAGAAAATAACAACCCAGCAACTTGGCCCAAACCAGCCCCCGTGTGCCAACTGCTACCCTCTGTCCCTCAGTGTGAAGGCACAGACCCCACTACCGCCCCTGGACAGTCAGCTGGCCATCCCGTGGTGGCCGTGCCAGCCCAGCTCTGCCCACCAGTGGAAGGCAGACAGGCTGAGTGGGGCTCCTGGGAGCAGTTCTTTGTTCTTAATTAAAGCGTGCCACGGCTAGGGTGTAGCCAGGGCGGGTCAGTGCCATGGGGGCTCCTGAGCGGGCTGTAATTAAACCTCTCTCCTGCCATTTCTGGAAGCTCCTGACGAGGAGGGACCCACACAGCAGTGCTAGGAGGTGGCCTTCCTTCCACGGAGGGGGGCAGTGGCATGAGGGACAGGTAGGGTGCAGCCCAGTGTCACACACTCCCACCCATGGTGGGGCTGAGCTGTTGGGCCCCAATACCCAGGGGAGTGGTGGTGGTTTCTGGGGTGGGAGGTGGGCATGCAAAGGGTCTGGGGGTCTGGTGGGAGGCTGAAGCCCATGTCCCTGTCCTTTGAAATGAAAGGCTTTCACTTCAGTCTCCCAGGCCTCCTCTGGGCCTCAAAACAGCTGGCTCGAGAGTTAGTGGTTAAGGAAATGTAAAGATGCAGAAACAAAGCAGAGCTGTTGGACCGGGCAACTGGGAACAATTTAGACTCGGGACCAGCCACGCAGTAGAGTCCCCAAACTCCCAGTTCCCTGAAACGTACAGACAAAGGCCCGAGACACCTTCCTAAGCTGTCATTACAGAAAGCCGACCCCCAGATGAAAGCTGCTGACCGCCAGCACGTAGACCCCGGACCACTTCAAACCAGAAGGTTGGTGATGCTCGAAACTTCACCTGACGCCAGCCAGTCTGGGAACTGTCCACGAGCTGCTCACACACCCTGCAGCCCCCCCCTCACACAGCCTTTAAAAACTCTCCCCTGAAAACCACCAGGAAGTTCGGGTCTTCTGAGCAGGAGCTGCCCGATCTCCTGGTCTGTCCGTACGATAAATGCTGTACTTTCCCTTCACCACAACCTGGGGTCGGCAGATATGGTTTGGCAACAAGGGTAGACCTCAGCCTTCAGAAGCGGGGGTCTCCCCACTCCTGGCCTTAACCCAGCCAGGGACTTCCCAGAGGGAGGGCTGGGGCCTGCTATGTTGGCAGGGGGGCCGGGGGGACACACACCCCTTGGCCTCGGCCTGGGGTGTCCAGGATGGTGGTCACTGCAGTGCAGGTCAGGCTCCTGCAGTCAGAGGCCAAGTGGGCGACAGGGAGTGAGTTTAGAGATCACCATTCCCCAGTGCAGGTAGGAAGAAAGGAACTGTGCGTTTCCAGAGCCCACCTGGCTGGGTACTCGGTGCGGGGGCAGGAGGCTTTCCCAGAGGCTGGGGGTCAGGAAAAATGATAGCCACGCCAGGTGCCCGTGCCTCCTCCTCCTCAGCTCCAGGCCTCCCACCCTGGGCCCTGGACCTCCCCGTCCCGGGCCCTGGGCTTCCCCATCCTGGGCTCTGGGCCTTCCTCTCCTGGGCCCCGGGCCTCCCCGTCCTGGGCCTCCCCCAGCTCACAGAAGTATTAAGAGGCCTCTGTCCACTCAGGGTGAAGCGCTGCCGGTCTCATGCCCACAGGGCCAGCCCGCTCAACTCTGGCCAGTGTCCCAAGTGCCAAGCCAGCTGAGTGGCTCCCATGGTTCAAGGGAAGCCAGAAATCAGGATTTTTATGCAAACTACACAGTAGTCTGTTAGCCCCAAATTAACACAAACAAATCTTGGGAGGAAAGACGTGGCGTCTAGCCACCAGTTCCCAGCCCCAAGCTCAGGAAGGATAACCGTCCAGGATGGGGAGGGCTCAGAGGGTGAACCAGGGACAGCAGCCCACTGCGGGGAGGGGACCCGTGGCTCAGGGAGGCTGTCGTAAGCGGGGGGACAGGCCCAGGTGGCTGAGCTGCAGCCCCAACACACAGCTCTGGTGACGGTCAGCACAGGCAGGTGGGGGCTGGCCCGAGTCTGAGCTGGTTGCTGGGTCAGCTCCCCACGGCGGGGAGTGCCGTCAAGGCCCATTTCACAGACTGCCCCACCTCAGTCTGCTGCTTCCTCTACAGCAGGGGAAGGGAGCCCTCGCTCCCCGAGGTGGCTGATGCTGGGGCCTATGGTGACTGGCCAGTGCCCAGGTCACCAGGTATCACACACTGGGGCCATCTCCCTGCTCTGGCCCACAGCAGATGGTCAACTCAGGTCGGCATCCCACACACACACCCAGCCTGTGAACCCAGACTCCCTCTGCGGGTCCACCCACAGTCCTGGGCTCCCCAGGCACTGCGTCAGCATTGCCCACTTGACAAGAGGATGGCTTGGGACCCTGCAGCCCTCAGCCGGGCACAGGAGGTGCTGGCAGGGCCTTTGAGCTGGGTTTCGGATCAGAAAGCAAGCTGACGGAGGGCAGCTGCCTGTGGGCTGGTTGGTAAGGAAACCATCAGAGGAGACCTGCCAGGCCTATTGATCAGCGGAGAGGAATGGACCTGGGGGAGCTTCCCGGGTAGAACTGGGGAGGGGCGCAAGGAGAGGCTGCGCCAGAGGTGGTGGCGTTCGGGCAGCAGCAGCGTAGCTCAGGGGTGGCGTCCGTGGGGATACCGACCACACCTACCCCCGGCCGCGGTGAGGACGGCCCGAGCCAGCGATGGGAACACGCTAAGAGCGGAGCCCAAACTTGGGCGTTGGTCAAGGGCCTCACTAAGCCAGGCTGACTGCGCCCGGGGCTCCCAGGTGAGGGAGGTGCCGAATCAGCGAACAGCACTGGACCATACGCACGCGTGCGCGCAGGCAGCATCCCTGCGCAGGGTTTTCACCCCGCTTTGCAAGAGGGAGCCGGCGGGAGGCCTGGGGAGAGAATGGGCGGACCCTGCGGAGGAGGCGGGGCGTCTGCACTGCTGAGCACAGAACAGGCCTCCTCTGGGCACAGGGAGCTGGGACCCGGGGCCCGATCACACCTGGACTCCTCTGCTGTCGGCCCACAGGTTTGGGGGCCCCAGGGGGGTACAAGCTTCAGGCGCGGCTCAGCAGCAACCTCGGCACCCACCTCAACCTCCCACCTCCCGGGCCAGCCTGTCCCTCCTGCCGGCTTCTCCTCGTGGCGGACGGGGCCCCTACCTGCCCCAGGCCCAGAGTCTCCAACGTCACGTGTGGAAAGAGTCCTTCGCACATCTGCCTGCCCCCCTCTGAGCCGGTCACTGCAGCCAGGAGCCACGTGTTCTGACCCGGTGCCTGGCAGACAGGGAGGACCCCAGGGCAGCCACCCCTCCCCAGGGGCATCCTGACTGCAGGCTGCAGGAGGACCTCAAGGCTTGCAGGGTCGTCAGGGCCTCAGGCTCTCGTACCTGCCGCCTGCCCCAGGGCCCGCACCTTTGCCCCTCCCCCTCCTCAAGTGCATCCCTTCTTCCCGCCGTGCACTCTCACTCAGCTTCCGTGGTCTTTGCCTGCCTGACGTGCACAGTTACTGCCCCGGCGTTCGTGGGGTCCCCCCAGCTCCCAGGCCACATGGTTTCCTGGTGCGGCCTTCATCCCCAGCTCCCAGGTGTGACCTGCCCTGGCCGGTGGGGGCGCCGCGCTTCCTGGAGTTGGCATTTGGTCACGGGCACGTGACCCTGTCAGAGCCAATCAGGCACAACCCTGGGACGTAAAGGGAAAGCTTCCCACTTTCTCTTTTTTTGCTGGAGGGGGCGAAGAGACCACAGTCAAGCCCTGGCCTGACCTGGGGGGAGCTGCCCCAGAGAAGAGCCGAGCGATGGAGAGAGGCCTGGGACCCCTACAGAAGCAGTTGCTCCAGCCACCTCCAAAGGCCCCCACCTGTTCTGCCCTGGGACCCCATATATGCTTTTCTTGGGCCACTCGGAGTTAGGTTACCGTCCCTCCTGTCCCTGGAACCAAGAGTTCCACCCAGAGTCGTCTCCGATGCTCTGGGTCTCAGTTTTCCCACATATAAAATGGGAGGGACGGAGATCCTCTGAAGTCCTCCCCAGCTCCAATGCATGGAAGGCAGAAGACCTGAGATCCGGGTTGACTTATCAGGACCCTTTTGGTTTCAACTGGCATAAGCAGAAAAAGGAGGAACAGATTGGCTCATGAAACTGAAAAGTCCAAGGAAAAGCTTCAGGTACGGCTTGATCCAGGCGCTCACCCAGTGTCATTAGAAACTCATGTCTCTTGTCTGCATCCTCCTCAGGGTTGGTTCACATTTCAGGTAGTGCACGCCTGGCTCGGCAGCTCCAGGCTACTGTTTAACCCTGGGCTACACCAGACCCCTTACATGCTCTGACTGGCTCTGCTTGGCTCACAGAAACCAACCAACCAACACCCACCCACCCCCACCCACCCCCAGAAAGGAGGATGCTCTTGGCAGCCAGCTTGGTCACAT
>NW_020175040.1:2726575-2737246 GCF_003031525.2 Neophocaena asiaeorientalis asiaeorientalis
TCTTGGCAGCCAGCTTGGTCACATGGCCGGGTTAACAAGAAGATGGAGGCTTGAAACCCCACCAGCTGGGGTGGGGGACACTTTTGAAAAGCAAAGGTGCCCACAGACGTCCTCCACACAGGCGCCCCTCCTCCTAGGTGACCGTGAGGTCAGGATGGTGTGCAGGCCACCCGACCCGAAGTGCCACCCAGGGTGGAGTCCCTGGAGCCTCCCACCCCCACCCACGGGCTCCCAGGTTTGCAGGGCAGGATCAGAGACGCCCAGCACCGTGCTTCCTGCTTCGCAGGAGCTGCCCAGAGCTCTGTCTCCTGGGACCCCGCTAAAGAGATTACTGGCCTGTCTTTCAGTGAAACTCCGGGCCTCTGGGCTGGCTCCGCTAATCCCACAAAGGATAACAGGCCCCTAATTAATTCTCCGAATCTGATGGCAGCGCCAACGCCAGCCAGCCCACCCGCCTTAATGAGTTTAATCGACTGGACTTGATGATTTTATTTGAAACCCAGGGCCGCAAATTAAGCTCTTAAAAATGCACTTGAACTTGACTGGCAGCAGTAATCCTAACGAAGTCTGTTTAATCCTTGGGCTGCCTGGTCAGGAGCAGCCAGTACGGGACCGGGGGCTCCGGAGCGCCTGCCACGTGCACACAGGCTCCCCCTTCCTCAGCTCTAGGCTGGGTGTCCTCTGCCTTCTGACTCCAGGCTCAGGAGGGGGACCCAGGAGTCAGGAGGCCCCTGCCCCACCCTACTGTCGTCACAGGTGAACTCCTACACATGCTTCAATCCCCTGCCCAGACCTCTCCCCAGGGGTCCTCCCCACATCTTCCATCAGATCCATGTGCTCTCCCCGTTCCCAGGAGCCACGGCCGCATCGTGCCCGTCACCGTGTGCTGGGTCCTGTGCGCTGAGTGCTGGTGGTCAGCCCTGCACAGAGGGCTCGAGCACGCCTGTCCTGCTGCAAGAGATGGATCCCAGTGTGGCCGCACGGCTCCCCCGCCCTGTGTCCACAGCCTGGGCCATGTAACGGCACAGAGTGTCCATCAAGGAGTGGAGTCCACGTCTCCACCTGAGAGTCCGGCCTGTGACTCACTCTGGCCACTAGACGGGGCGGGGGTGGGGGGGAGTGGAGATGACACCGTGCCAGTGCTAAGCCCACAGCCTCTGTCCCAGGGCCAGCCTCTGCCCGAGGACAAGCCCAGCCAGCCTGCCGTAGAGTGGGAGGTTCCGTGGAAGACAGCCAGCTGCCCCAGCAGAGCTAACCTAGACCAGCCAGCCCCAGCAGGCCTGCAACTGATCACTGGTGCTCAAGCAAGCTCAGCCCAGCCCAAGACCAGCCTAGACCAGTCCACACCGGCCCACACCAGCCTAGCTCAGCCCATCCCCCTCCACTTGGAGAAACGGTAAATGCTCCGGCTGAAAGCCCGATGTCCGGAGGTGGCCTGATAACCGGCCCCAGCAGCACACCGCCACGCCTTCCCGGCAAGCGGGTGCTGCCCCTGGCTCCAGGGAGCACCCCGCCTCAGCACACTCTCCGCCTGCCAGGGCCAAGCCAACCCCACGGCCCAGCCTTAGCTGCGCCCACCTCCCCGCCCAGCCCTCACTGGGGCTGGCCCCTCGTCACGCAGACGCGCCAGCCAGGTCCCCCTAACTTATCTCGGGGAGCGGGGCTGAGGGCACGCGTTCCCTCCCCACAGAAGGCAACAGGCTCTGCGTTCACGTTAAGCCTCCTTCTGCTCCGTGACTGGCCCTGCAGATTCAGAGGTGGGCATGTTTGAGTAAGACACGCACACACGAGTGCAAGCACATACACCAACAAGGTTAAACAAGCTTGTCATCCTCCGGTCACAGGACAGCTCATCCTGCCACTGTCTGCTAAGAAAGTGGCTTGAAGAGGACAGGGAAAACCAGTTTCTTTATAGTTTTCCAAATGTGTCCCCATCAGATTGGCAAATCTCCAGGTGTTTGCAAAGCACTCTGTTGGCGAGAACACGGGAAACACACACTGCCTACACTGCAGCTGGGGGCGCCCCACGGAGCACCCTGTGTGAGGGAAGCCGGGGGATGCCATCAAACGGACCCCACGACCCCAACTCCAGATCTGCCCTGCGGACACACCTGCCCACCTGCTATGGCACCTGGGCGAAGGCGTCCCCGCAGCGTTCGTGGCAGCAAAGGAACAGGAACGGTCCAGCATGTCCACCCTTGTTTTTAAACTGTGTAAATGCATTATCTGTTTTTAAATAACAAAGAAAAAAGCTGCAGAGGACAAGAGAGTGGATGCGTGCTGTCCAGTGCCAGGGGACACCGCTGCCCACTCACTGACCCCTATTCCTGCCGACCCCGCACCTCAGCCCCGCCACTGCGCATGTCTGCACACCAGGGGCTCCCCTAGCCCCCCCAGCCCGTCTGCTCCTCACCTGAGTCCTGTGAGAACCCAGAGCAGCGTCCAGTGCTAGCCAGGCAGCATGACGGCCCTAGGCCCCCCGGGGCTCCCAGCCCCGCCCTCCTGCCTGTGAGCCCAGGAAGCAAGCAGCTTTGATGAAATTTTCAAACTCCACGCATCTTTCAGGAAGAGGACCAGGATGGGGGGAGTTGGGTGTGGAGTGGGAAGCTTCGGGGACACTCCCTGCAAAGTCAGGGCATCGGCGGGGGAAGGGGGCCGGGGTAAGAGGCGCACCAGCCGAGGCAGACCAGCCGCCGACCTTCAGGCCTCCACCCTGTAGTGGTCAAGGGCGCTGGCCCGTGACACGGGCGGTGGGCAGGCAGAGGGCCAGCTCCCGGGTGCCTGTGTCCCGAGAGGTGCTCCCTATGTGGCCCCAGCAGCAGCGACCTGCTCGCCTGCAGGCCTCAGTGCGGAACCTTCCCACCTCCTGGGGCCGGGCGCCACACACCTGCAGGCAGTTCTGCCACAGGCTCGCAGCGGGGAGCCTCTCTCACCCGGTCCTCTGTCCGTCCATCCGTCTATCCGTGACATAACCAGGACGACCCAGTGGCTGTAGTTTGGGGAGTTCCGCAGGGTCCACACTCAGAGGGAGGGGGACGGGTTGCAGGGGCGACAAGATGGCCAGGGTGGCAGCAGGGCAGGTAGAGCACTGGGCCAGAGTGGAGGGCTTTGAATGCTTCTGGAAATCCCCCCCTTTGGGGCTGTGGGCTTTTGGAGGAAGAAAATAGGATTTTACAACTTTTAATCTGTATGTCACTTTATTGATGTCTGTGGTATGAACTGACCTTACTTGCATTCTTACTTAATCTGCCCTCTTCCAACTTCCTTCCTGGTTTTATTTGAGGACGGCTGGGTTGCTTTTGTGTTACGATGGTGGGTTGGGGGGGATCGTTTAAAGTATTGTTCTTTTATTGTATTTTTATGTTCATTTTCAGTCATAACAACTCAGCCCTTAATTCTCATGTTCAATCTACAGTTTCATCTACTTAGAACATCATGTCGTGGGTGGTAACTCCAACCTCATTCATCTTTGCTCCAGCACCTCGCTGGTTTCTTCCTTCATCTCTTTACCTTGAATCTCATTTTCATATCTTTTTATTTTGTGAATTTTTACGTTCTAAAGGTCTCATCTTTCCTTAAATCCCTTGTTTCAAAATCTTATGTTACACGTTATAACAAGATCCATTCTTTTACTGTTATGCTTAATTCTTTATTTTACCCTCACCAGCCTCCCTCCGAGTCACCTAATCTGCACCCCCTCTTCCCACCCTGTGCCTCTTGTGCCTCAGGGGCCTCTTCACAACCACAGGTCCACCTGGGACCAGGACGGGACTGGCAGGGGAGCAGGGCGGTGGGCGGAGCCAGCACGGCAGGTGGGCGGGGCTGTGGGCTGCGCCAGCGCTGAGGGGCCACGGCTCCTTCCCCTCTACCGGCAGCACCTGCGGCCTGGGCCCCTCTCTCTGGGAAGAGGCCCCCATGGTTTTCTAGGACTGAGGGGCCTCCACCACCACGCCCAGAGGACACACCTGGGTGCACATCCTCAAGCCCAGGCTCGCCCGCCCATCCATCGTTCAGATGTGGCTGTGGGGCAGGGAGGCGGATGTGCCGAGTTCTTGACAGACAGCCGGTGGAAAGGAGCCTGGGCCCACGGGGGACCCGGCCCAGCCTGCCCATGCCCTGACCTCTGAGTGGATCTTCTTTCAAAGGCTCAGAGCAAGATTTTCTCAAAATGCAACATCGCCAGGCTTCATTTTTAAAGTATTTGGGTCAGTGAGACAGAAAAGGGGGGGACACCTAAATTCCATCACTGAGCACATGCGTCCAGAGGAGGACGATGCAGCCTTGCGAAGAGCGAGGTCGGCCCACCTGAGGTAACGTGGGAAAGGTCTGCGCGTCAGTGCACAGTCGTCTTGGGTCCTTCCTTCCTCTCCTCATGGTCCTGGCGGCCAACTGCAGCACCAAGGCCAATCCTAAAAGCCGATCCCCACCCCGTGCCCCAGGCGTGCGTGTTGGTTTCCTGTTGCACACATCCAGTACGATCCCTCAGCTTCTGTGGGCCAGGTACCGGCCTGGGTTAGCTTGTCCTCTGCCCGAGGGCTTCCCAGGCAGGATCAAGGCGCTGGCCGGGTCCTCCTCCAGGTTCACTTGTTGCTGGCAAGATTCATTCCTTGCAGGTGTGGGACCGAGGTCCCGGCTCCTTGCTGGCCGTCAGTGGGGACCGCCACAGCACAGCCCCACTTCCTCACAGCCCAGGAGAACGCTCTCCAGCTGCTAGGACGGAGCCTACCGGACTCCGCATGACCGGGGCAGTGGCCATCCTACACGCCCCTCTGCTATGCAGTGTAACCCAGTCCAGGGAGCAGCTCTCCCACTGAGTCACAGGCTCTGCCCATTTTCAAGGGAAGGAGATCACACAGGGTGTGTGCCCGTGGGGACAGGCATCTCGGGCCGTCTCAGAATTCTGCCCGCCGCAGCCTGCAGGTGTCTCGGCATTCCTGAGGGCTTACGATCAACAGCCCTGAACTCTTCATTAATTATGAATTTTTGCCTAGCAACCATTGCCAAGCAACAACGCTTCAGAAAGAACTGCTGGAAGAATCTGGTGGTTGCTTCATGGTCGGGATGAGGAAATGAGTGTCAGCGGGTGCTGGGCCGGCCTGCACGCGGGCAGCTCTCTGGCCAGGCTGGGCTGCCCTGAGAAATGCCCATTACCGGCTCTGGAGGTCAGGTTCTCATCTGTCAAACTGGGATCACGTCTAAACTGTCTTACTTGAAAGGACGCGGGGAAGCCAAGACGGGATAAAGGCAGAGCCACGGCTGCACGTGGGAGGGGCCCCGAGGGTCCCCAAGTGCGTCAGGAGAATGACTGGTCCCAGCATGAATGTTCTTTCTTCGACACTCGCTGAACACCCGCTCTGTGCTGGGCCCTGGGCCCCAGTGATCCCTCATTCTCTCACCTGTTCATTCAGTGACACGTGACTAAGCACCTACCCTGTGTCCGGCATTAGGGCACAGTCTCTTTTAGGGGAGGGGAAACAATGGACAAAATAAGTAATTATATAGTGTCAGTCGGTAGAGGTTCAGCGAAGATAATTAAAGCTGGAAGCGGGGAGAGGGACTTATCAGGGGGACACGGGGCTGTAATTTTCAAAAGAGTGGTCAGGGAAGGTCTCCCTCGAAGAGGGAGCTTTGAGTAAAGACCAGACAGAGAGGTGAGGGAGCAAACATGCAGTGCAGGCACCTGGAGAAACACTGTCCAGGCAGAGGGACCAGCTGGTGCAAAGGCCCTGAGGCACATGTGCCCTGCCTGATGGGCCAGAGGCAAGCAGGAGGCAGACCTGCCCGGAACACGCTGTGCTAGGGCATCCGTAGACAGAGCCCAGGAAACCCCGCAGGGAGTGAGGAGCAGCTGGCATCCTGGCCCAGGTGCACCTCCGCTTGTGAGGCAGCCTCCCCTCCCGCCGAGACAACCCCGAGTAGGATTCTGCCAAAAGGACGGCAGGCGTGGGAGGAAAGTTGTTCACTGGAAACAGAGGAGCGCCCAGAGACAGACCCACATGTCCGTGGAACCTCGTTTTATAACCCAGGTGATGCTGCAGGTCAGCAGGAAAAGACCAACTGGTCAAAACACAGGACGTGATCATGGGTGACCCACACGAAACTCAGAAGAGATCAGAGCCTGCCTCACACCCTAAGCAGGAATCAGCTCCAGGTGATGAGAGGCACAAATGCAGAACTTCCAGGAGGCTGGCCAGAAGAGGGTATCACGACTTCGGGTTAGAGCCGCTCCTCCAAGGCACGGAAAACAGGAAAGACAAAGTCAACTGCATCAAAATGACAAGCTTCTGTTCCAAAACCCCATAGAAAGTGAAATCACTAGCCACAAACTCAGAGAAGATATTTGTAACATGGGCAACTGCAAAGGATTAATATCCAAAATATACAAAAGAGGCCAGAGATCAAGAAAGAAACAGTGTAGTAGAAACATGGGCCTTTCACACAAAGGAAATCTCTATGTCTAACCAGCCTTATTAGTAACCTTGGAAATTCACATGAAAACTAGGAGATCCATTTCACACCCATCAAACGGCTGAAAAATAGAAACTGGACAAAAACCAAGTGCTGCTGGAAGTGGAACACCGGAGGTGCTGGTGGGAGAGCAGCTGCCTCAGCCCCTGGAAGGCAGTGGTGCGCAGCGGCCACCATGCCGCGCGGAGCCCCCGTGTCGGCAGCCTGTGAGCCGAGGTGTGTGCCGGGCGTCCGCAGCAGGGAGGCGAGCGAGGCCTCTCTAGGATATGTTGTTTTGCGATGAAACTATCGATAAAAGTTGTAAACTTTCGGCACAAGTTATAGAACGGGGAGTTGCTTTGGGGGCTGGGGGCTCCCAGGGCCTCTGCAGGACCGTCTCCGCCCCTGTGTTAGCCCGAGAGTGAGGCACGGATATTTGTTCTGTTACAAATGTAGATACACATATGCGCTATACACACACTTTGACGTAACGTCACATAATCTCATAAAACGATTCAGAAGCTGACTGTGATGTGCGTTTGCTACTATGCAGTTTGAGAACACACAGGAGAAAAGTTTTATGACGCACTATGTCAGCCACTCACTGGTGACACCTATCAGGGCCCCTCTGCTCCTCTTCCAGAGAAAACCCGCAGCCGCTGCTGGCTGCTGAGTGGCCAGCTGGCTGCGACAGCTCCGGGCTGGCATCCTCGCTCTTGCATCGCCAGGAGGGCCGGCACGTGGCCTCGGCCCCCTGACCCGTCCTCATCTCCGGTCCTCCTATGGCACCATGAGCGGGGAGGGAGTCTGGACATCGGAGCATCGCAGAGCAGATGCAGGGAGTGTGGGCATCCCTCCCACCTCTAGCCCCTTGCTTCTTGTTGTGTGATTTTTATTTATTGAACAAGCCGTGCGCTTCGGGCATCTGCTATGGTCCATGAACCTCTGCTGGTAACCTCTGGGTATGCACGCCCACCCTACAGACAGTGTAGTCCCATTGCATCCGGTAACTTTACACACAACACCCACTAAACTAAAAGTAGGGGGGGAGGGCCAGTGCTGGACTGCTAAAGAAAACACTGTCCAGTGTCCACTCCTGGCTATGTTGGGGAGGAAGGGGAGAGTCCATGAAAGGGTCCCCAGGGACAAACCCCTGCTGGAAGGGGCGGGATGAGAAAGGGGAGCCCCCCTCCAGACACTGAGAAGAATCAGGGCTATGGGGGGGGGGGAGGGCGGGGCTCAGGGTCATAGGAGGCAGGGAAGGAGAGACCAGATGACCAATTTAACCGTGGGTGACCAGCATGGAAAAGGGAAAATATTTTTAAGAATCAAAATGTAAGAAATACCTGTCAAAATCCTGCAGCGACATTTGAGGAGAATAAAATTCATATTTTTAAAATTCTCTGATTTGTGTAGAAATTCAAACAGAGCTAAGAGAGCAGCGTCTTCCCCGGGGCCTCTCGGGGCGGGTTTAATGAGTGGGCAGGAGTGGCATGTAATTACCTTGTCGTTGGTTTGTGTGTAAACAGCTCTCCAGAGCCAGGCCGGCGCAGCGAGCGACAGCCCCCGTGTGCCTCCGTCCCCGGGCCGCTCCCCTCCTCCCCTCCCTCTGAGCACGAGGGCTGCTCTACGGGAGAGGGGTCCTGGGGTCTGTTGTGCAGGTATCCTGAGTGAGAGGTGCTCAGAGAACACCAACACACGCACACACTGTTCGGGCTCTGGTCTGTTGTGTCGAAACATACAGATTTTAAATATCACAAGATTTTGAGTAAAAAGGAGAGAGCTCTAAAGGTTCATCCAAAAGAGAAGGGTGAAATGATTACACTATTTCTGTGCTACAAAGTACTACATGGATGTTAAAAAGGATGGGGCGGTGGGACTTCCCTGGCGGTCCAGTGGTTAAGACTCCACACGTCCACGGCAGGGGACATGGGTTCCACCCCTGGCCAGGGAACTGAGATCCCACGGGCCTGGGAGCACAGCCCAAAATTTTAAAAAGAAAAGAAAAAGAAATAGGCAGGGACAGACCCACGTGCACTGACATGGAAATACGTCAGGGTGGGGAAAAGAGCAGGTCTGCTGGACCCCACAGGCGGCAGCTGCCAGGAGGGTGGTGCCGAGGCCTGGCGGGAGGGCCACCCGGGGACGGAAGGGCGACGCAGGGCTGGGCGGGGGCCCCCACATCCACGCAGCCCCACAGTCCGGCCGCCCGGCGGGAGCTCCGGAGCCGAGATGGGCAGGGCCGGTAACTCCTGCTGCTGCCCCCGGCCCAGGCTCCCCAAGAAGGCACCATCTTGCCTTAGAACCAGGGAGCCCCTTCTAGAACGGGCGTCGGCGCACGTGCTGTGGTCACAGTCTGTGGGGATGTGCCCGCACAGGCGTGTTCTCTCAGTCTGTCATCACCCACGTACAACGACAAACACCGGACATGGCACATTCCTAACAGCTGACAGTGTGACATCTGGGACGTGGAAAAGCGGCAGAAGGTAGAGAGAAAATGTCACCTTTTTTCTTTTACTTTACATGCTGCTGGAATGTTTGAAGTATTTCTCTATCTACTAATTTATATTTATAAAATAATTGAGGGACTGGGGTTAAAGGTGATGAGTTTCTTTCTGCTTTCACCCAAGACCATACTAAAAGAATTTAAGAGGTTTAAAAATTTAAACCCATAAAGACATAAGAAACATCAGAGGGAACATCAGTGGCTAGAGATTTTCTCGCCCTTTGGAAGGTGTGGAAAAGGACACCTGACTTAACAGGTCAGGGAAGTCCCGACCCCAAGGGACAGTGAAGAGACCTGCTGAGACTGAGCCCGTGTCCCCACAGAGGCGCGAGAGCCCCAGCAGGAAAGGGAAGGGGCGCCAGGAAGAAAACCAAGGCTGGACTGGAGTCTCTACGCATTACAGCAAGTCCCTTGCGAGGCCCACGCCCGACACCTGGCAGACGCCGACCCCCCCCCACCCCCCACCCCACACCGGGCAGGACTGCAGACTCCCTCTGTGGGTGTGCTGAACGGGGAGGTGGGTGCGTGAGGCCACAAGGATGAGGCCCAGGGCTGATGCAGAGTGGACATCCCCACCAGACTGCCCCTCCACCCCACATACAACACCAGCAGGAAGGAGGCTGCCCACCTCCTCCACCCAGCAGAAGATCAGACATCTGGCCTCCCCCCAATAAAACAGCTGCTCCTGACCACTCACCAACCAAAAAGCCCAGCCCGAGAGCGCAGAGCATCCAATTAGCTCTTGACTGTGAATGGAAAGCCAAGGATGACCAGACATATGCAGAAAGCCCCAAGATGAAGGACAGAGAACAAAATGACCATAGAAAAGAGAACTGAAGCCAACAAAGTAAGGTAGGAAACAGAAGGACACCCGCAAAGAAAGGCTAATTAGTATTGCAATGGAGACAAAAGAAATGCGGCATCCGGTCCATAAAACGACAACACTATGCTCGTTCTTTTTGTGTTTTTTTTGCGGTCCGCGGGCCTCTCACTGTTGTGCCTCTTCCATTGCGGAGCACAGGCTCCGGACGCGCAGGCTCAGCGGCCACGGCTCACGGGCCCAGCCGCTCCGCGGCACGTGGGATCCTCCCGGACCGGGGCAGGAACCCGTGTCCCCTGCATCGGCAGGCAGACTCTCAACCACTGCGCCACCAGGGAAGCCCTATGCTCGTTTTAAAAACCACCACCACCAAAAGCTGGTGACGGTGTGGAGCACCAGGAGCGCTCACTCGCTGCTGGTGGGAGCGCACACTGCAGAGCTCTTCTGGAAGACTGGAGGTTTCTTACAAAGCTAGACATAGTCCTCCCATAGAAGCCAGCAACCACGGTTCTAGGTATCTACCCAAAGGAGTTGAAAACTCACGTCCAGACAAAACCTACTGCTATGTTTATAGCAGCTTTATTTATAATTGCCCAAAACTGGAAGCATTCAAAGTATTTGTCAACAGTTGCGTGGCTAAACAAATGTGATACATGCATACAAGAAATATTATTCAGTGGTAAAAAAGAAAGGAGTGGGCTTCCCTGGTGGCGCAGTGGTTGGGAGTCCGCCTGCCGATGCAGGGGACGCGGGTTCATGCCCCGGTCTGGGAAGATCCCACGTGCCGCGGAGCGGCTGGGCCCGTGAGCCGTGGCCGCTGAGCCTGCGCGTCCGGAGCCCGTGCTCCGCAACGGGAGAGGCCACAGCGGTGAGAGGGCCGTGTACCGCAAAAAAAAAA
>NW_020175040.1:2738189-2744474 GCF_003031525.2 Neophocaena asiaeorientalis asiaeorientalis
AAAAAAAAAAAAAAAAAAGAAAGGAGCTATCAAGCCACAAACACAAAAGTATATATATGGAGGAACCTTAAATGCCTATTGCTAACTGAAAGATGCCAGTATGAACAGGCTACATACCACACGGATCCCAAACCTATGACATTTTGGAAAAGGCAAAACTACGGAGACAGTACAAAGGTCAGTGATTACTAAGCACGGGCATTTTTAGGGCAGTGAAACTACTCTGCATGGGACTGTAATGCTGGACACACAACTATATGCACTGTGAAAACCCACAGAATGTGCAACAGTAAGTGTGAACTATGGACTTCAGTTAACAATAATGCACTCATGTTGGTTCATTAATTGGAACACGGGCACCACGTTAATGTAAGACGCTTCCAGTAAGAGAAACTAAGTGTGACAGAGGCAGATTATAAGGGAACTCTCCAAACAATTGACTCCATGTTTCTGTAAATCTAAAAGTGCTCAAAAAAAAAACCTAATAATCAACTTTTTCAGATGATAGCTGCAAAAAAAAAATGAACTTCAACCTCACCTGTTATATAAAAATTAACTCAAAATGGATCATGGGATTTATGTAAAAGGTAAAACCATAAAACTTTTCAGAAAATAAAACAGAAGAAAATCTTCATGCTCTAGAGCCAGTGCTTTTACCTGTCACCAAAAGCATGATCCATAAAAGGAAAAACTGATAAACTGGAATTCATCAAAATCAAACACTTCTGCTTGCAAAGGACCATATTAACACAATGAAAAGAAAGGCTACAGACTGGGCGAAATATTTGCAAACCACAAGTCCAGCAAAGGACTAGTCTCTAGAATATATAAAGAACTCTCAAAACTTAGCAGTAAAAAAACAAACAATCCAGTTAGAAAATGGGCAAAAGACATGAACAGACATTTCGCTGAGGAAGACAGACAGATGGCAAATAAGGACACAGAAAGATGTGCAACATCGTTGCCGTTAGGGAAATGCAAGTTAAAACTGCAACGAGATACACCTACCGCAATGGCTAAAATGTAAATAGTGAGAACGCCAAACGCTGGTGACGGTGCAGAGAAACTGCATTGCTTTTACATTTCTGTGAATGGGGGCAGCCTCTCAGGAAAACAGTGGCTGTTTCTCACAAAACTAAACTATCGTCAGTTGCACTCTTGGGCATTTGTCACAGAGAAATGAAAACTTACGTTCCTGCAACAGTCTGAGTATGAATATCCATGGCTTTATTTATAACAGTCAAAAACGGAACCAACTCAGATGTCCTTCAACAGGTAAATGGTTAAACAGACTGTGGTCCACCCGCACCGTGGAACCCTGCTCAGCAATAAGGGAACAGACCACGGACACACGGGACAACCAGGGTGACTCTCCAGGGGATTACGCTGAGTGGAAAAAAGCCCATCACAGAAGGCTTCACACTGCGTGATTCCATTCGCATACACTCCTGAAATGACAAAATGATAGAACCGGAGAACAGCCAAGTGACTGCCTGGGACCAGGGATGGAGGGAGAGGTGGGTGTGGCTGTAAAAGGGGAGTACAGGGATCCTGGTGGTGGAAGGTTCTGCATTGTGACCGCATTAATGTCAGTATCTTGGTTTTGATGCTTTCCTGTGTCACCGCTGGGGGAAACTGGGTAGAGAGTACATGAGATCCCTCTGTATTTCTTATAATTGCATGGGACTATCTCGAGATAAACAGTTTAATTAAAAATGTAAAGCTATGACAGCTGTTTTTTAAACATCTACGTGAGGACTGGAACATAAAGTTGAAGAAGTCTAATAGGAGGTAGAACAAAAGGAAAGGGAGATGAAAATATGAGAGAAAAAAGAAGTCTCAGAGAATCAGTCCAGATGGCCCCGCACTCACTAATCGGAGGCCCAGAAAAACAACAGAGAAGATACAGGGAGACGAACACTGTTTGGATGCCAGGACTGGGGAAGCCACGCAGAACCCACCTCACAATCAAGAGTCCCAGAAGGCTGCAAATTGGAGATGCCGGGTTCCTTGGAGACGGGTCTGGCGGCTGGATGGCACGGCTCCCCACCGACCTGTGCAGCCAGGGGACCCCCTTCCCCACCCCAAAGAAGACAGCAGCTGTACTCTCTGAAGAAGGTGAACCAGAGGCTCTCTGGGGCAGACGGGCGCCTCCTTACTGAGAAAGTGGGGAGCAGGAGAAAGTCTGCACATGGGGTCACGAGACCCCAGACCCCTGCCTGGCGCACTCACAGCACGTGCCCCAGGGGGAGGGCGTGGGGTCGCCACCAGGAGGGGCACCCATCCACAAGCCCCTCCCCAAACACACAGTTTCATTCATACGCTTTTAACGGTGTTTAAGTATAATCCATGCACGGTGATGTGCACCCATCACGTGTGTCCGGCTGGATGGATTTTCGCTAACCCAACACACCTGTCACCAGCATCCCAGAAGCCCCTCATCCCCTGCCAGCCCCACTCTGTTTCAAAGACAACCACTGTGCTGACGTCTGGTGACACAGATTCCTTTTGCTGTTTTTATGGTTCTGTAAGTTGAATCATGTGTGTGCACGGCTTCTGTTGAACACCACATTTGTGAGAATTGCCTGTATGGATGTGTGTACAGATCACTCACTCTCACTGCAACACAGTATCCGTTGTGGAATCCACGGCTTCATCCACCCTACTGTTGATGGGCACTGGGGTAACTGCCAGTTTCAGCTCTAATACTCATTATGTGTTTCATCAGCTTTTAGTGCCTCCCTTCTAAATATGAATAGACAGGCAAGGATCACCGGGAGAAAGCTTCAAACATGGAAAACAGAGAGCAAAACAGAGGGTCTCAGAGGGCCTCTGATGCAGGCACCAGAGCACAACTGCAAAGTAAAAGTAAAATGAATGCCTGCAGAGCAATAAGAGAAGCTCCATGAAGGAAACAGCAAAGGAAATTCAGGGAACAACCTCTGAGGAGCTCTCAGAAGTTAAATTTGTGGGAGCACAAACTTTAAAATTAAATAGGATGACTGGAAGCCAAACTTGAGGACATCTTCCAGGGAGTAAGATCAAAGGACAAAAGGGAAGAAAACATAAGAAAATCAGATAGTCGATCCAAGACGTCCAACGTCTGAATAACAGGAATTGAGGGAGACTAGAGAAAACTAAGGACAGAAAATTATCCAGAAAACAACAAAAGAGAACATTCCAGAACTGAATAACGTTAGTCTCCACATTGAGAGGCCTCGAGAAGGGCCAACGAATGAAAAAGGACCCCAACTAAGACACATCAATGCCACAGACACGTGCGTCCGGCCAGCTCAGGGCCCACAAGCTCAGGAGGCCAGGGGCATCCACCTTCTCCGCAGCAACACGGGAGCTGGATGATGCCCAAATACTGAGGGAAAACATACGCCCACCTGGAGTTCAGGATAAGTGGAAAATATGCATTTTAAAGAGTATGTAAAATCCAGTATTTCTGGACACCAAGGTCTCCAAAATTCTGCCTTCCCATATACACACTTATGAAGGAGCCCCCTGAGAATGCACTTGGCTACACGAGGGCACAAGCTGGGGAGGGAGAGGCATGGGGACCCCAGACCCGGGACGCACCCAGGACCGAGGCGACCACCAGGTAAGCACCCAGGGCTCTGGGGCTGTCATCCATTTAAGTTGGCGGATTACCTGACGTGTTTGAATAATAATACAACAAAAGCAAGGAGGGCCATTCCAGGGGAAAAGTGCCTAAGAAAACAATGGGGTCAGGGAGACTGTGAACACATCCACACCCAGAGCAGTAGAACCTCGGGACGTTGACTTAACCCGAAACTGTGATGTTTCAGGTTAAATGCAGGACACGAAGGGGGCGTGTGCATGAGGCAGTAGGGTATAAAAAGCGGCAACCTGATCCTATAAAGATGACCTCAGCAGACTATGCCTAACACCGAAGCGCCCAGAATCAGCAGTTCTGTCCTCGAGGCCGAGAAGGACACACATCTGAAAGGACTGCGAAGAGTTGCCACAGGGGAGGGTCTGGGGAGGACAGGGCACAGGATTTTTTGTTCTAAGCTTGATTTTTGTTCTAAGTCTGAATTTTTAAGCTGTCCCCATTTTATTAGGTTTAAAAATAAGTACAGGAGAAGTCTCTATTCACAGTTCAAAACAATCACGTAAAACCAATACAAAGGCCCTTTACCTGCAAATGTGAAAGCTCTCTCTTCAGCAACATTCGGATTAAAGAAGAAATCAAAACCCACATTTGGAATATCCAGATATACTACAAACAGTACATCGGAGCTAATGTTCCTCAGAAGAAAATTCATAGCCTTAAATATTTATGTTAATAAACAAGAAGCAATGAAAATAATTGAATTAAATATCCCTACAATTCTGATACCAATTCCAATGTATGTGTTTTGTAACACAACACCAAACAATTCTCCAACACCAGCTGGGGATCCTGCAATTCAACTCAGTTCCGACACTCTCTACCTGGAGGGAACGTCAGGTTAAGGGCTCAGCCCCATGAGATGCCCCGGGCCCCCGACCCCAAACGCAAGTCCAGGTTGTCACCTGTGCTTCTGTCCCGCCGGCTGTAGACTGGAGGTTCCCACGACCCCCTCCCCGGCTTCGGTTAATTTGCTGGCATGGCTCACGGAACTCAGAGAAACCTGTTACCCATGAGATTACGGATTTACTGTAGAAGGAGGTGACTCCGGAACAGCAGACGGAAGGGACGCACAGGGCAAGGCAAAGACAACAGGTCACCAAACTTAGACGTAACTCTAGTCTCGGCTCGCCCAGCAATGGGGTCTCAAACCAGACCACCAGCACCTGCCTGGGAGGCCATGCCTCCCCTAAGGGGCAGCGACCTCGCCATAACCAACCTGCTTTCTGCCTGTGTAATTCCTTCTGCCTATAAAAGTCCTCCTGCCTGCTCAGCCCCTCAGCTCCTTTCCATCTGCTAATTGCACGCTGCCCGCCTCACAAATCCACAATACAGCCAATCGACGCTTTCAAATGGACTCAGCTGAGTTCTGTTTTTTAACAGGGAGAGGGCACGGGCTTCACGACTCTCCCCAAACCCACACCTCTCCGTGAATCACCACATGCCCACCCACCAGGAAGCCCTCCGAACCCTCTCGTTGGGGGTTTAATGGAGGTCTCATGACACAGGTATGGCTCATTAAGCCATTGGCCACTGGTGAGTGGACTCCATCTCCAGCCCTCTGCCCTCCCCTCCACGGTGCGGGGCGGCGTGGGGGGGTGGGACTGAAAAAATTCCACCCCTCTCATCATCAGCCCCCACTCTTATGGGACCATGAGACTTTCCAAAAGTCACCTCGGGGGCAGAAAGACATCCTCACCCCTCTCTTCACTCAGGAAACTCCAAGGGTTCTAGGCCAGGCATGGGAACAAAGAGCAAACACAAACTTCTTACGATAAATCACAGTGTCACCAGCCCACTTAAGAGGTGAGGAAAGGACAAAATGACCCTGGCGGGTTTTTTTTGTCGTCCTGCCCGTGAGCAGAGCCCCCCGAACAGCGGGGCTTACCTTCCAGCCCCCGGGCGTCACGGTGCGAGCTCGCGGGGAGCTGGTGCCTCTCCACCTGGACCGAGAGCGGCCGGCAGCCCCGCGTCGGCCCCGGGATCCTGTCCGTCGGTGTCACGGCCCCGGTCATCCTTCCCGGTCGGAGCGGCCGAACTGGGTGACGACACAGGTGACTCTGGAGGCACCGGGACTTCGTCCTGGCTCTCTGGACCATCCGCTGAGTTGTAACGACACTCGAGAGGTCCCATGGGGCGGACCGGCGCTGCAGTCAGGAGCTGCCCCACCTCCGGCCACACCAGCAGTGACGCTCCGAAACGGCGCGACTCAAGAGATGGTTCCGTCTTTAGCACCCGTGGCTTGGAGTGACTGGTCGTGGCGCAGCAGATAACTGGGAAACCAGGGCCAAGGCGCACTCGCTACCGGGCCGCTGCCCCAGGCCCAGGAGTCAGCAGGGCGGGAGGCGCTGCCCCGGGCGCCCGCGGTCCACCGACAACAGGCGGCTACGCCGCAAGGCCGCAGCCCGCAACACGGAGGGTCGGAGCAGCCCCCTGCGAGGACGGGCGGCGACGGCCCAGTAGCCGCGTGTCCAGCCGCCAGCACCGGGCCAGCGGGGCAGGGCTCCGTGGCGCACTCGAGAAGGTTCTGTGAGCCCAGAGCCTCCCGGGGAGCTCTGGTTGCCTTTTACTCAGAGTTTGCTCCGCGGACTCCGGAAGGTTCTGGGAGCCCTAACCCTAACCGCGAGGACAAGAGGTGTGGCCGG
>NW_020175040.1:2744496-2760448 GCF_003031525.2 Neophocaena asiaeorientalis asiaeorientalis
GCACACAGCCCGGTGCGCGGCCTCCGCCTCCGGCAGCTGGGATTTCACACCGCTGCAGCTGCTTTCAGGGTCCAGCTGTCCCCACGGCATCTGGCAACCCAGCTGGGGGGGGTCCTGAGGAACACGCTCATCCACTCCCCCATGGGGGGGCCCCAGCCTGAGCTCTCAGCACAGACGTAGATTCGGTTTAGCAGAACCTTCCAAGCGTGAGCAGAAATCGGCCTCTTCAATTTACTGGCACAGAACTGGCCACTTAGCAGTTTGCTCTTCAAGGCTGAGAACTAACGGTGCAGCCGCCCGGGCTCGCAGACCCAGCCTCGACTGCGAGGGGGTGATCCTTGGGGTGGAGCAGGGGACGCAGAGGGGAGATGCGGCGGACCATGCCCGCCCCTGAGAAGGCAGCCCCACAGCTCAGTCAGCTACTGCCTCTGCGTCAGCTGGGTGGTCGTTACAAATACCACACAAGGGGCGGCTTAAGCAGCAGACGTTTATTTCTCTCAGTCCTGGAAGCTGGATGTCTGAGATCCAGGTGTCAGCAGGGCTCGTTCCTCCTGAGCCCTCTCTCCTTGGTGTGTAGATGGTCTTCTCCCTGTGTCCTCACACGGGCCACCCTGTGTGCGTGTCTGTGTCCCGATCTCCTCTCATAAGGACACCAACCAGACTGGATTAGGGTCCACACTGATTAACTTATTTTAAGTTCATCATCTCTTCAAAGCCCAGTCTCCAAATACACTCCCATTCTAAAGTACAGGGGATTAGGGCTTTAACGTATGAATTTCGGGGGGAGACACAGTTCAGTCCATAACACTGCTGTTTAACTAGGGGTGCCAGATTTAGCAAATAAGAACACCACAACACCCAGTTAAATGTGAATTTCAGATAAGCAACCCATGTCTAGTTTACCTGGGATTCAAATTTAACTAAGTGTCCTGTGTTTTACCTGGCAACCTATGCCGAACAAACCACTCCGAACTCTGTGGCTTAAAATCACAAGCACTAATTATTGTTCACAGGCCGGCAGGCCAACTGCCTGGGGTCAGCTGGCTGTAGGCTGGTCCTGGCTGGCCTTTGCCTGGGCAGCCAGCCTCTCCTCCACATGGTCTGTCATCCGCTAGCAGGCTGGCCCACGTTTGTTCCCGTGAACCGGGAGAAAGTGACTGCTGAAGGCCCTTGAGGCCTGCCTTCAGAACTGGCACACCAACACTCAGCCACATTTTCTGGGTCAGAACAAGTCACGGGGCCAGCCCAGACTCCAGGGGTGGGGGGATGGACCCCGCATCCTCGAGGGAGGGGCAGCCTAGCATGTAACAGGGAGGACTAAGGATGGGGGACCCTTTTTTCTTTTTTCCATTTTATTGAAGTAGAGTTGATTTAGAATGTTGTGTTCATTCCTGCGGCACGGCAAAGTGACTCAGTTATACATACATACATATATATACATACATACATACACTCTCCTTTATGTTCTTTTCCATTGTGGTTTATCCCTGTGCTATACAGTAAGACCTTGTTGTTTATCCATCTAAATGTAACAGCTTGCATCTGCTAACCCCAAACTCCCAATCCATCTCTCCCCCACCTCCTGTTTGGCAAGGCAACCACAAGTCTGTTCTCTGTGTCTGAGTCTGTTTCACAGATATGTTCATCCGTGTCATATTTCATATTCCAAATATAAGCAATATATGATATTTTTGTCTGACTTACTTCACTTAGTATGATGGTCTCTAGGTCCCTCCATGTTGCTGCAAATGGCATTATTTCATTCTTTTTTATGGCTGAGTAATATTCCACCGTGTACATATAACACATCTTCTCTGTCCATCCGTCGATGGACATTCAGGTTGCTTCCATGTCTCGGCTACTGTAAATAATGCTGCTATAAATGCATGTATGTTTTTCAATTAGAGTTTTCTATGGATACATGCCCAGGAGTGGGATTGCTGGATTATATGGTGGCTCTATTTCTAGCTTTCTGAGGAACCTCCATACTGTTTTCCATAGTGGCTGCACCAATTTACATTCCCACTAACAGTGTAGGAGGGTTCCCTTTTCTCCACATCCTCTCCAGCATGTTATTTGTAGATTTTTAATGATGGCCATTCTGACTGGTATGAGGTGCTACCTCATTGTAGTTTTGATTTGCATTTCTCTAATAATTAGTGATGTTGAGCATCTTTTCATGTGCCTATTGGCCATCTGTATGTCTCTTTGGAGAAATGTCTATCTAGGTCTTCTGCCCATTTTTTGATTGGGTTGTTTGTTATTAAGTTGTGTGAGCTGTTTGTATATTTTGGCAATTAAGCCCTTGTCAGCCACTTTGTTTGCAAGTATTTTCTCCCAGTCTGTAGGTTGTCTTTTCGTTTTGTTTATGGTTTCCTTTGCTGTGCAAAAGCTTGTAAGTCTGATTAGGTCCCATTTGTTTATTTTTTGCTTTTATTTCTATTGCCTTGGGGGACTGACCTAAGAAAATCTGGGTATGATTTATGTCAGAGAATGTTTTGCCGTGATTGCTTCTGGGGGCTTTATGATGTCCTATCTTTAAGTCTTTAAGCCATTCTGAATTTATTTTTGTGTATAGTGTAAGGGAGTGCTCTAACTTCATTGATTTACATGTGGTTGTCCAACTTTCCCAACACCACCTGCTGAAGGGACTCCTTTCCCCATTGCATATTTTTGCCTCTTTTGTTGAAGATTAATTGACAGTAGGTGTGTGGGTTTATTTCTGGGCTCTCTGTCCTGCTCTGTTGATCCATATGTCCGTTTTGTGTCAATACCACACTGTTTTGATTACCATGCTTTGTAGTATTGTCTGAAGTCCGGGAGGGTTGTGCCTCCTGCTTTGTTCTTTTTCTCAGGATTGCTTTGGCAATTCTGGGTCCTTTGTGGTTCCATGTAAATTTTAGGATTATTTGTTCTAGTTCTGTGAAAAATGTCATGGGTAATTTGGTAGGGATCACATTAAATCTCTACACTGCTTTGGGTAGTATGGCCATTTTAACAATATTAATTCTTCCAATCCAAGGGCATGGGATATCTTTCCATTTCTTTGAATTATCTTCAGTTTCCTTTATTAATATTTTGCAGTTCTCAGCATGTATGTCTTTCACCTCCATGGTGAGGTTTATTCCTAAGTACTTTTCTGATGTAATTTTAAAAGGGATTGTTTGCTTACATTCCCTTTCTGATATTTCATTGTTAATGTAAAGAAATGCAACCGATTTCTGTATTTTAATCGTGCATCCTGCTACCTTGCTGAGTTCATTTATCAGTTCTAGTAATTTTTGTGTGGAGTCTTCAGGGTTTTCTATATATAGTATCATGTCATCTGCGTATAATGACAATTTTACCTCTTCCCTACCAATTTGAGTACCTTTCTTCTTTTTCTTGTCTGATTGCTGTAGCTAGGACTTCCAAGACTATGTTGAATAGAAGTGGTGGGAGGGGGCATCCTTGTCTTGTTCCAGATTTTAGTGGGAAGGCTTTCACCATTGAGTATTATATCAGCTGTTGGTTTGTTATAAATAGCTTTTACTATGTTGAGATGTGTTCCCTCTTTACCCACTTTTATAAGGGCTTTTATCATGACTGGATGCTGAAATGTACCCAATGCCCTCCCTGCATCTATTGAGATGATCGCGTGGTTTTTAACCTCTTTTGTTGACGTGGTGTATCACACTGATTGACGTGTGTACGCCGAGCCATCCTTGTAACCCTGGATGAATCCAAGCTGGTCACAGTGTATCATTTTTTTTATGTGTTGTTGGATTCAGTTTGCTAATATTGCACTGAGAATTCTTACATCTATATTCATCAAAGATATTGGTCTGTAATTTTTCTTTTTTGGTAATGTCTTTGGTTTTGGTATCAGGGTGATTGATGGTGGCTTCACAGAACGTCTTTGGGAGTAGAACAGGGACACTCCTGCACTCAATCTACCCTGGCAGCCTTGGAGCCACCCGAACTGACTCCCTGGTGACTTCCGCGTGGGATGGTGGAGTTCGGACACAGAGCTGAGTGGGAGCCATAGTCACGGGGTTGGGGGGAAACGGTCCTCAGTGTAGGAGGGCACATGATTTTTCCAAAGCCCAGAGGTTCTGCTCTGAGATGGGAAGTTATCAATCACAATTAATAACAGGCATACCTTGGCGCTATTCCAAGTTTGGTTTCAGACCACCTCAATATAGCGAATATCTCAATAAATCAAGTTGCGTGCATTTTTTGGTTTCCCAGTGCATATGAAAGTTACGTTTACACTATACTACAGTCTACTAAGTGTGCAATAGCATTATGTCTAAAGAAATGTACTGGCCTGAATTAAGACACACTTTCTTACTACAAAATGCTAGCCATCATCTGAGCCTTCAGTGTTTTGTAATTCTTTTGCTGGTGGAGACTTTGAAACATTGCAAGAATTACCAAAATGTGACACAGAGGCTCCAAGTGAGCAAATGCTGTTGGAAAAATGGCACTGGTAGACTTGCTCCAGGCAGGGTTGCCACAAACCTTATTTGTAAAAAGCACAATATCTGAGGAGCACAGTAAAACAAGGTCTGCCTGTACGGGGTCCTGCACAACCATGGGAGCAGGCTGTGGAAACAGATAATCCTGGCTCTGAATGGGTGACATCTCTGCTCACCTGCAGGAGAAACGGATGCCAACGCACTGGCTGAAGACGGGTGAGGAGTCCACATGGAAGTGCAGCCGTGCATGTGCAGAGACTGGGCGTCCCCGCGTCACTCATTCCACGGACATTTCCTGAGGCCTACTGTGTGCCAGGCACTGTTCTAGGTACAGAAGACCCAGCAGGGACCAAGACAGACAAAGCCCCTGCCTCACAGGGCAGTCAACAAGACAAAGAAAATGATGATGACCTATGCTTGGGAGACAAACAGAGCAGAGCAGAGGCTGAGACAGCTCTGGGGTTACGGTTGGTCAGAGGTCTCGCTAGAAGGTGGCACCTGATTAAACGGATGGAGAATTCAGATTCACAAACCTTAAAATAACTAGACTTGATGCTTGTTCAGCTTCTAGAATCCAGCGGTCGTAACCCGGGACCCCGCGCCAGGGCAACAGCCCATCTGCTCATCACGCCGGCCATCCCAGTGGGTCTGTGAGCCCCTGTGCACGGAGCCGGGGACATTCCTTCTCCTGACTCCAAACCAGCCTCCCTGCAGGAGGGGTTCTGAGAGTCAGTTGCTATGGAACTATTTCAGCTGGCAGGAATCTGAAAGTCAAGAGCAGCTGCCTGTCCGCCTTCAAGGGCCCCCACCCGGGAGATTTAGTGGGCTTAATCAGGCATGCTGGGAGCTCGCCCCTGCAGTGGAGTGGCTCTGAGGCTTAGCAGCTGCTCCCTAACCCAGAACTGCCTGCCATAGGTAGTGCCGAGGCTTCACAGCCTTCTCAGTGATGTCCAAGCAGGATCCCCAGCTGTCCGCTGACCTCAGTGGATGGAGGCAGAGGGGACAGTCTCACCCAGTGGGGAGTTCAGCTGAGGAGCACTCCAACTTCTCAGCTGCTCGTGGCCACGGCAGCTCTGGACAGATGCCCCTGACACCACACACGTATGGGCCAGGGGCTGCAGGCAGAGAAGGGACTGCTGGAAAAGACTCTCAGATTTCAAGAAAGGCCAGGGTGGAGCCCGGGTGGTTTATAAGGAACTGTCAGAGGCTGGGGCTGGACAGTGACACTCCTGGACAACATTCTGTGCCTTGGTGAAGCTCACCCGGAGAAATAAGGGTGATCTGTGGGGTGGCCAACAGGGAGCCCCCTGGCCTCCCCCACCGTGCTGCATGAGTAGGCGGGTTAGTAGGAACAAGGGAAGGAGAGAACTGGAAGCACATGGGGGATGCAGGCTCCCCAACCCCCCACCTAGGAACCATAAGCCCCGCCCCCCACGACCTTCCTCAGAGGCACTGGGGTCAGAGCTGGTGCAACTCAAACGAGAGGCAAAGTGCAGCTCAGGGGAGTGTGGTCACGGGTGAGGCCCCACGGCCATGAGGGCTCCTTACACAAAACAAACACTCCAGCAATGCCATGAGAAAGGTGTTGAATGACGGGAACAAAGCCCCAGCACCATGGCTGGAAAGGCCAAGAAACGGCCTCTGGATGGCCCCCACTGGAAGTGCCGATATCCAGAACATTCTGCCATAGCTGTGGTGTGACGATCAGGCAGACATGGGATGGAAAGTGCAGAGCACCAAAGATGGAAAGCAGACACTAGAGTAGCCAGTAAAGAAGATCACCTTCAAGGAAAGACAGCCAACTTCTTGAGAGGAATGATGGAGGCCATGACAATGGCAGAAAATAACAGAATTGTGTACCTGGTAAAACTATCTTTCAAAGGAAAGGATGAAATGAAATTAAGATAATTTCAGAGAAAATAAAACAGTTTTTTCTTTGCACAGGCAACAAAAGAAAAAACAGACAAACTGGACCGCATGAAAATTAAAAATTTTTCTGCATCAAAAGACAGTATCAACAGAGTAACAGGCAACTCACAGAATGGGAGAAAATACTGACAAATCACTGATAAAGGATGAATATCCATAATACAGAGGGAACTCCTGAAACTCAACAACAAAAGTCCCATTGAGAAATGAGCAAAGGACGTGAATAGGTCCTAAGCGGATACGCACATGGTAATAAGCAAATGGAAAGATGCTCAACATCACTAATCATTGGGGAAACGCACATCAAAACCATAAGGAGACACCACCTGGTTACAAAGGCGACCATCAGGAGGAAAACAACCACACAGAAAACAACAAGTGTTCACAGGGAGGCGGAGAAATCAGCACCCCAGCACGTTGCTCATGGGGACGTAAAGTGGTGCAGCCGCCGTGGACACCATTAGAGCAGTTCCTCAAACAATGAAACACAGAACCACCATATGACCCAGCAATTCCGCTTCTGGGCGGGTACCCCAAAGAACTGAGAGCTGGGTCTCAAAAGAAGTATTTGCTCTCTCATGGCATTATTCGTAACAGCTAAAAGGTAAAAGTACCCCACGTGTCCATCCTCAGATGAAGGGAGAAACAAAATATGGTCCATACACACAATGGAATATTAGTCAGACTTAAGGAAAGAAATTCTGGCTCATGTGACAACATGGATGAACCTTGAGGACATTATGCTCAGTGATATGAGCCAGTCACAAAAGGACAAATACTGTGTGATCCACTTAGATGAGGTCCCTAGAGGAGTCAAATTCACAGAAACAGAAAGTAGATGGTGGGGGCCGGGGCCGGGGCTGGGGAGGGGAGGGGAGGGTTAGCGTCTGATGGGGACAGAGCTTCAGGTTGGGAAGATGGGAAAGCTCTGGACCTGACGGCGCCGATGGCCGCACAACGGTGAACGTGCTTAAGGCCACTGAACTACACACTTAAAAATGGTTAAGATGGTAAGTCTTCTTACATGTATTTTACAATTTTAAAAAAATGAAAAGAAACAGAGTTTCTCACGAAGTGGCAGGTTTGAAGGCCTCAGGGTCCTGTTTTTCTGACTTCATTCTCCTGTCTTTCCCAGGCACCACTCTGCCTGCTTGCTCTAATCTGCTTCCTGGCTTCCCTCCTTCCTCCCTGAACCCAACATCAGATTTCCCATTCTTTTATTAAAAGTTAAGCATTTAAAACACATCAAGAAAGTGGAAAAAAAATTTAAAAATAGAAAGTGAAAAGAGGGAATTCCCCGGTAGTCTAGTGGTCAGAACTCAGCATTTCCACTGCCGTGGTCCTGGTTCAGTCCCTGGTCTGGGAACTAAGATCCTGCAAACAAACTGTGTGGCACAGCCAAAAAAAAAAAAAAGAAAGAAAAGAAAACTCAGAATCGGAGAAAAAATTTTGCACATCATGTATCTGATAATGAACTCGTATCTATAATATACAGAGAACTCTTACAATTTAATAATGAAAGGACAGATAACCAAACTTAAAAATGGGCAAAGGATCTGAGTAGATATTTCTCTGAAGAAAATATATAGCCAGTAAGTGGCCAATAAGCATATGAAAAGATGCTCAGTGTCACCAGCCAGCAGGTAAATGCAAATCAAAGCCACAATGATACACGACTTCACACCCACTAGGCTGGCAATGGTCAAAAAGGCAGACGGTCACTAGCGTCGGTGAGACGCTGGAGGAATGGGGACCCTCGTGCACTAACGGTGGGCATGTAAAATGGTGCAGACACGGTGGAAACTAGTCTGGCAGTTCCTTAAATAACTCAACACAGAGTTACCATATGATCCAGCAATTCCACTCCTAGGTACAGGCCTAAGAGAATGAACATATATCCACGTGAAAACGTGTACACAGATGTGCAGAGCAGCACTGTTCGTAAGTCAAGAACTGGGAACAACTCAAAGGCCCTTCAACTGATGAATGGATGAGCAGTGTGTGGGCCATCCATGCAACGGAATGTTATTCATCCATGAAAAGGAACGAAGCACTGACACAGGCTACCGCAGGGATGAACCTTGAAAATAGTACGCTAAGGGAAAGAAACCAGACACAAAAGGCCACATGTCGTGCGACTGCATTTATATGAAGAGTCCAGAACAGGCAGATGGATGGAGACAGAGAGCGGAGGAGTGGGGCAGGGGCTGGGGGTGGGGAGAAAGGGAGGAAGTGGAAACTAAGGAGTATGGGGCCCTTCTGGGGCAACGACCGGGTTCTAAAAGGGATTCCAGTGGTCACACAGCTGTGTGAACATGAAGCACTGAGTTGTACACTCTGAATGGTGAACTGTGTGGTATGTGACGTGCAGCTCAGCAAAGCTGTTTAGGAAACAAAAATGAGCATTTCCTCTCTTGCCCAGTTCTCTCCCCAAACTTGCTGAGATCCACCACAGCCCAGAAAACCAAGAACCCCTCTGGTTAGCAGAACTCAACTCTCCGAAGAAGCAGTAGTTGCGACGGACACCTACACACACGCACACGCACACGCACACACACACACACACCATGCTCTTTCATCCCTAGAATCCCTAGAAAACTGGTCTAGTCCTACTCTGTACAGTGGAAACAGAACACAAGCCAGAAATGTCATTTTAAATTTTCTTGTGGCCATATTTGAAAAGTTAACAGAAACAAGTAAAACTTAATTTAATATCATCTTATTTAAGTCTGCCTCTCCAACAGACTGTCATTCCAACACGTCAGCAACATAAACAACTTGCGGAGCTATTTTACACTGGGCGTGCGCCCGCAGCGCGTCTCAGGCCAGGCGGCCAGTCTAACTCTCCCCAACGACCAGCGGCAGAGCATCAGGCAGCGCGGGGCTCGTTCCCTACAGCCCACGTGACAGATCCATTTGGGCAAGGCCATAAAAAAGAACGTGTTGGCTAATGGAACTGAAGGCCACGCAGATCTTGTCTACAGGTGGGGCTGGGTCCAGGAGGTTTCTCTCTCTCCCCCTCATCCCTTGGGTCCACGTTTTTGAGTCGGTGCCACTCTTAGGCAAGTTCGTGAATTCTGCCCCCCGTGCCCCCAGAACACCCCACATTAAGGAGTATTCTCCCTTTTTAACAGTCTCAGGGAAAAACGCCATTCCTATCAGGTGACATGCTGAGCCTGTCCAGAAGGGATGCTCTTACTGGCCAGTCAGGGTCATGTGCCCATCAGAGGCATGGCAGCCCCACTGGAGCACGCCCCCAGGTGAGAGGCGAGGAGCAGCTCCCAAGACCAGGGACTCAGGCCACAGGCAGAGCCCAACACCCGCGCCCTGAATCGCAGCCCAGTGCAGCCTCTGGGGTTGAAAACGCACACAGCCCTGCTGCTGTTTTGTTAATGTAACTTCTTAATTGTCCGTAACTTATCTAATCTCGCTCCCAAGCTTCTGCCCTACTGAGAAGCAGAAACAAACCTTAAACGTTCAAATATCCCAATCTGTGGTATTTAAACGGTGTCTCTTGGGAAAATGGCAAGTCCGGGCCACAGTTCAACTCCCTAACAGGGCCTCCGTCCTTTTTGCTTCTCCCCAGGAGAGTGGTGGGGTCTGAGGCAAAGCTGACACGGCTTCCTGACACCAGGAAGGGGGGTCTGTGCCTCTGCCGGCCTCCAGCGCAAGCGCCTCACGCGCTCAGGGCCTCCCTGTACAGCTGCACACGTTGTGCACTGCACAACTCCGTGGGTAACCGTCAGCTCAGACTACAGGGCACAGAGCTCTTCCTGTAAGCGTGTGGGCAGCAGCCCTGATCCCACTCACCTCTGGCCCTCGGCCTCAGTCCTCACTGAACACCGCGGCCTGCGGGCAGGTGCTCCTCTGGAGTGGCTCCAGATGCGGCTCTGGTCCCCGCCCCCGCCCAGCAGCTTCCTCTTGCCGACTGCAGGCTCCTTCCTGCTGCTCTGGGCCCCTCAGCACCTCTGCGACCCAGGCCGCCGTCCCTCAGACCTTCATCCTACCCTCTCCTCACCGGGTGGCGCAGGGGCCTCAGTCGGCCGGCCCCCAGGCCCGCGCCTGCGGCAGGGACCCTGAGCCCTCTGCACACGGAAACTCTGCTTGTGGCACGTGAGGAGGCCGACGGGGTTTAGGGCCCCTCCCTTCAGGCTGCGGCAGAGCGAGGAGGGGATTCCTTGGCTCGAGACGGCCTCCACCCAACAGGGTAAGGACTCGAACCTTCGGCCCGCAGGGTCTGCTAGAGCTGTTCTCCCCCTTTACCGACCAGGAGGCTGAGGCCGAGACACACACCTGCCCGCGGTCGCACGGCACTCAGTGGGAGACCCGGATTCCAAGCCAGGAGGGCGGACTGGTCATTTTAGAGGAATGTGTGTCTGAGAAACTCTATTTGAGAAATTCATTCAAGGAAAAGAGGCTCTTTCTTGCCCTAAAAGCTGCTCCGCGCCCTCCCCCGCGTCCCCTCCGCGGTGTCACACCTGTGTGTGTGACGTCGCAGGAGAGACCAGCCCACAGGGAGATACAGGCAAGGGGCGAGCCCTGGGGGCTTCCGGGCCCGGGGACGGGATGGACGAGGCAGGAAAGGCCCTTGGGCCGCGGGGCGGACGCCTGAGGGTGGCGGGGAGGGGGTTGCAGGGGGCTTCGGAGCACAGACCTGCCATCCACGAAGCTGCGCCGTCCTCCTGCCGGGAAGGAGAGGCCGGACGGCCGTGGCGCAGAACCTGACCGGAAGCGGAAGTGCAGGGTGGGAACTCGGGGGCGGGGCGGAGGAGGGCGGGGCCGGCACGTGGTAACTTCGCGCAGACAGCTGCTGGTTGTTAGAATTTCATATTAGTTTCACTTTCATCGTATTATTTTTATGGCCATTTTCTATTGATGGCAGGCGATACTGGTCATCCAGTGATGACAGCGCCATAAAGTTTCCGTTTAAAAAATGTCTTCGAGTTCAAACGGGACACGTGTGTTTAGAGGAAGCGGTTTGAAGGACCCGCGAAGGGAGAGGCCGCCAGGGGTGAGGGCGGGGCCGCCAGCCGAGGCCTCGAGGGCCAAGGAGGGCGGTAACCGGAGCCTCGGACCCAGGGACTTAGACGAGGAGGACACGAAGCCAAGGGGCCTCATTCAGCAAACCACCTGGGAAAACTCAGTTTTGAGACAATTGAGGAGATTCAAATATGCAAATACTAATTTTGACAATGTCACGGGGTTATATAAGGAAAAAGTGTTTATCCACTAAAAGTAAACAGGGCAAGGAACACGTGCTGGGGGGTGGGGGGATCTTCAGCTGGGCGCAGCAATGATGCCTGAATAGCCGATTTCTAAAACTAATTAGACCCCAAGCAAGCTGGTGGACAGACAGCTCTGTCCCCAGGTCCTCCTGTGTCCTGAATGCTACCAGCTTATAATAGTCGGTGTGGTCTGGGCTGTGCTGCAGAAACAACAGTTCTCCAAATGTCTATGTCCTGCACAAGCTCACGCCATTCCCCCAATGCATGCTGGCTGGCGGCCCTGCTCTCTGGAACCCTCACTCCAGGAGAGAGGTGTCCAGTGCAGATGTGACCCGAGCATCTTCCACTGACACCCCCATGGTCAGAACGAGTCCCAAGGCCCCACCCAACCATTTTCAGAAACGCCACACATGCCATGAAGCAACATCACCTGACAGGCTACGGGGTCTCCAGGAGGGCCCAGAGGGGTGCAGCAGGGCCAAGGCCCCCGGAGACACACAGCCTCCAGATGCGAATCAGAGCCTGCCCTCCTCGCTTCCCAAGGAGCCTAGAACAGCCTCTGCTCCTCTTGGGCCTGAGGCCCCCTCTCAGCGTGGACGATCCTTGGCCTTGCACGCTGCCCCCCCCCGCCCCCCCAGCCCAGGCTCTGCTCCCTGATGGAGCATGCCTGGGTCGCCCCCGCCCAGGGGACAGTGTTCCCTCTCGGGTCTCCACGCTACTGCCCCTCCCCAGATGGCTCTCTCCCTGTCTGTCCAGCTGGCTGCCACCACATGCCCCTTCTGCAGTCACCTGGGTGCTACCTAGCCTTGCCTATTATTTTATCCCTGCTCAGAGTCCCTGCTCCGCCAGCCACCCCACCACCAGGGCTTAGCGCAGAGCTTGGCACCCAGAAGGGCTCAGCCCGACATGCTGGACCGTCAGCCAGCCTCACCGCTGCCGCCCGGACACTCCCACCCCGTGCCCTGCCCAGAGCGGCTGACAGCCGATGGCTAACAGCCGGGAGGAGCCCACGTGCACGGCAATCAGAAGGCGCCACCCGCCCTGCCGCGTTGCGCTCCCTGCATAATCACACTTGATCACCGTGAGTGCTGATTGCGCCCAGAGACGGCGCCTGCTCTCAGGCTGGTGGGGCTGGGGCCCTCGGCAGCCTAATGAGGGTAATTGAGGCAGGGCTGATTGTGCCGGAAAGCCGGAGGGGACAGAGCTGTGGGGGCAGGCTGCGTCACACCCCAAACAGGTCCATGTTTGCTAAATTTGCTTCCTATGCAATTTCATGCCGATTACACTGATTTCTTCAGTAATTGAGCCTGGTGCTGAGCTCACCGCCTGCAGCCCTGCCTGTCAGGATGGGCCCATTTTGGAGCAGGAGGTACTGATGATGATTTATGGTCCACTGTCAGAGCTCTTGGGTCGGAGATACTGCAGGAAGGCAGGCTGGAGTGCCGCTGGGCTTCTCTGGGGACCTCTCTCCTGTGAGGTGGTGGCCGGCTTCCAGTCCCACGAGGCCACTCCCCACCATGCCCCTCAGCTTCCTGTCTGTCTGGGTCACTGTGAGGTCCACACAAGTTCACCGGCTACAACAGTGGCTGAACCACGAGTGGGCCGTCGGCCTCATCACTGTAGCTGCCTGTGTCCGCCTGCAGATCAGCACAAGCAAACGTGCAGGTCGCCCTTTGGGATCCATCACGCTCACCCCGTCCACACCCAGGCCTGCCTCTCCCAGTTGTCACCTCTGATAGCCACGCCCCCCCCCCGAGGCAGGAACGGCTGTCTCTATTGGGCCCTGGAGGAAACAGCCAGGGACAGATGGGGCGCTGCCCAGAGCCACACGCCGGGAGAGCCTGCACCGACACCTTCTCCGTCAGGGCAGGAAACCACCTACCAGAACCTTCATGGGACGGATCGATGGGCCTGTGCTGGGAGGGCCAGCATTGCCCAAACTGGGCCCCTCAGCTGCAAGGCTCCGAGTGGGGTGCTCCTAGCTGAGAAAATCTGGCACGTGCAGCTCCAACGCTGCTGCGCAAGGTGGGGACCCAGGCCAATGTCCAGGCTTCCCCAGGCCCTCTGGACTTTAACACGGTCTCCAGGGACCGACTGCTCTGAGCCGAGGCAGAACACCCAGGGGACCTGAGAACACACTGTGTGGGCCCAGGTCAACAGGACCCCCTGGGTGGGGCTCGGGCCCTGTGTTTTCAGTCTCAGCTGATGCTTCCCCGGTGGTCCGGGGGCCCGGAGCACAGGAGCTCTGTGATGCCAGGCCCCCTGAAACACAGCTGGCGGAGGATCTGCACCTGTGGTCCTGGGGAGGCCCTGCTGCACTGGCCGCGCCCTGAGGGCAGGAGTCCCGGCATCTCGGGCAATGCTGCCGCCGGGTGGGGGTGGGCTGTGCCTGCAGCTCTGCTGGCCGCGCGGCCCCAGCCCAGGACCCTCCCCCTCCCCCACCCCTGAGTAAGGAGAGCCCAGAGCCACGAGTTTTAGCAAAAATGTTTATTCTCTCCTTAATGTGTGTGTCTTTACAAGTACTAAATCTGAGACAGTAAACTAGGAAACGGCCGTGTATTTACACAGCCTGCGAGCCACACCGCCCCCGGGAGAGGCAGCGGCAGAGGGGCCGCTCAGGCTGCCGAGCGATTGCTCTTCTTTTGGGTGGGGGTTTGCGGCGTCAAAGGACAGCTAATCGTGGGCTTCGTCTTAAAAATATCTCTCTCTCTCTAAATATATCTATTCTAGCTTGTGTAGCACCAACGGCGTGAGCCCTCAGCTCCAGCACTGGCGGGAGAGCCAGGCGGGGCTCGCTCAGCAAGGGCAAAGCGGGGAGGGCGGGGGGACCTCTCCCGTGGGCCTGGGGCCTGGGGCCCGGGTCGGGGAGTGCGGGCAAGCTCGAGGTATATGGAGAGGCCAGGCTCCCGACCGAGGCCGAGCTGTCCCTGGCGCTCCTGAGACGCGTGTGAGCGAGGGCGGGAGGGGGCCCGGGGCGGCGGGCAGTAGCAGCAGTGTCGGGGCGGGCAGGCATCCTGGCACACCGCCCCACACCACAGTCCAGACCCCCGGCCCTGGGGCTGCAGAGGGGCCTTGGGGGCCACCCACCTGCACAGAGCAGCGCTCCCATGCCACACTCCAGCCCCCCTCAGGCCAGAGCCGGAGCTTGGGGCCCGAGTGCCCGGCAGGAGGACGGGGTTGTGACGGCAGGCGCCTGGGCCCAGGGCCGAAGGCGCGGTGGAGCCAGCAGGACCCTGGAGACGAGCCAGGAGGAGGACTTGGCCCGATTCCAGCCCCGGGAGAGGAAGGTGCGGCCGTACTGCGGGGTGGACTGCAGGCGTAGGTCAGCGATCGGCTCATGTGTAAACAGACGGCGCTAAAGTGCTTGCGCACGCACTCCACGAGGCCTCGCGCCCGCAGGGCCGGCTCCCCTCCTGCGTCACCACCGCCCAGCCCGCCGCCCGTGGGGCAAGCGCGGGGCCGGGGAGGCCCGAGGAAGGGGGGCTGGGACTGGATTCTGAAGACGGCGGCGCAGCGGCCGAGGAGCCCCCTGACCCGAGCGGGGCTGGAAGAACGGGGGCTTCGATCAGAAGCAGCTTCAGGGAAGACTCGGGGGGAGCGAGACCCGCACCCGGACGGAACCCGGCCCCGGCCAGCACCCGCCCGGCCTGAGCTCCCGCTGGACACCCGCCACGCGGGGGGCCCGAGCCCTGCTCAGTGCCCACGGGGCCCAGGGACCCCTGCACCCCGGTTCCAGGACCTTCCTGAGTCAGGAGGGGGCGGATTTCACCCCTCCTCCCGCGAGGGAGCAGCTCCTCAGCTGACGGAGGTGTGCGGTCTGGCTCACACTGCTTGGGGGGGGTACCCAAGACGGGCGGCCGGGGGCGCGGGGCCGGCCACAGCTAGCTGTCCCTTAAAGTCCGCGGGAATCTGTAGTACCGTCGAAAAAGTGAATTGAAAAGGGGACAGGCCACTGCCTTCACAAGTGACTAATTAATTAAAAAACATGAAAAAAGGGCCTAACCACCTCTAGTATTCAACACTTGCAGTTTTAAAAAGATCAAGTCAGACTAAACGCTAGCACAGTCATGCAGGAATCCACGGCCCGCGTCCGGGAAGCTCTCGGCCCGAGAAGTCCTCTCCTTTTCACGTCAAAACGAAAACAGGACGACCCGCAGGTCGAGGGTGGAGGCCTCGGGGGTGCTGCAGCGGGGAAGCTCTGGCCACTTTCTCCATGACCATTTGGTATTGCTTTCCCGCTACTTTAATTCTCTTATTCTAAAGTGTAAAATTTCCCCTCCTCCAGGTAACTATACAGGACCCCACTGGGGCTGGAGACAGGCTAGAGCCACATATATA
>NW_020175040.1:2760534-2764504 GCF_003031525.2 Neophocaena asiaeorientalis asiaeorientalis
AGCTCAGCCCGGGACGGGGCCGGGCGCGGTGGGGGGAATAAATAAGGGGAACGTGCACGCATGACCCGGAGCCCCAGGCCCCAGCGGCTCCCAGAGGCACAGCCCTGAGGACGGAACGGGATCCGAGTCCTTCTGGAAGTCACTTGGGCCCCGCGTGGAGCCGTCCTGCAGCCCCTCCATAGGAGGGAGCCGGGGGCCTCTCTCTGGGCGAGGTCGACGTGGCGCTCTGGCCTCGGCCGCGGAGAGCACGCGGTGAATCGGAGGATAGCGGCGGCGGTGCACTGGTGAGTGTGGTGTTGCCGGAACGTGGCAGGTGGGTGGTGACGCCTGGACCGACTTCAGCTCGCCGTGGCTGGGCCCTGGGCATTCAGCCTCCCCGCCCGGCCGCCAGCCATGCCCCAGCCCTCAGACTCTGCCTAGGGAGCCGGGCACAGCTGACCCCCTCCCAGCCCCTGGGCTTGGCCCTCCTGGCCTCGGCAGCCCAACCTCTCCCTACGGGAGGACTCCTGCCTCACCCCCGGGGCCTCAGCAGCGGTCACCCACTGTCCTGAGAAGGCCCCCGGCCACGCCACACCTGGGCTCCCCAGCCTCACGGCGAGCAGCTCTGGGCGTGGAGGGTGCTGCAGGGCACCGTCTCACCAACACCAATTAAGAACCGGGACCCCCGCAGGCGGGAAGGGGACAGGGGCGGCGAGGGGGGCCAGGACTGCACACCCGGCCCCCAGCGCAGGGCACCTGGCATGGTTGGGGCGAGGCTGCCTCCGTGGACCTCCCAGCTCCGGCTGCTGCACAGGGGCCGCCCCCGAGGGCCCTCTCACTCTCCTGCCGGCCGGGCAGTCGTGGCCGATGGCTCAGCTGCTCAGGGCCATGGTGTCCACCACCTGCTCCAACCTGCTCCGGAGCCGCTGCCGCCGCGCCTGCTCGTCCTTCTCCAGGGCCGTCAGGATCTGTGCAGGTGGGCGGGGGGCATCGGGGTAGCACACAGCGGCTGGGTCCACAGTGGGCTCCAGGCTGAGAGCACACAGCGGCTGGGCCCAGAGTGGGCTCCAGGCTGAGGCCACTTTGTCCCACCCACTCTCAGCTGAGGGACCTGGGCCTGGAGCCGGGACCCCCAGACCCCGCGACCCCGGGGTCTCCATCCGCCCCTCATCCCCCAAAACCACCCGAACAGGGCTCAGGTCCCTGCCGGCCCTCCAGGTCCCCGAGCCCCAGGGCCTGCCCCCTGCACCCGCGGGTCCTGCTGGGCTCTGTGCTCACACCCCAGTCTCTCGCGGCGGCCAGTCAGCCCCCAGCACGTGGCCGTGCTGCCGTCTCCCTCCACAGCTCCATCGCCCCACGTCTCTGCACCCCTCATAGCACAGCCCCTCGGGAAGAACCGCAGGCCGCCACCTCCATGCTCTGACCTGCCGCCAGGTCTCCTGCGCTCACCGCCCCATCCTCTCAAACCCACACAAAAGTTGGAGCTGGCGCCTGAGCCCTCCGGCTCCTGACGTGGTCCCTGCAGCCGGGCAGCCCGGCCACAGCCCCTGCTCCCCCGCTCCCCGCACCTGGCAGTCAGGCTCCGTCTCTGAACCCCAAAGGCTGTCTCCCTCGGGAGCAGCCCAAGACCCTACAGCCTGCACACCCGGCGACGGCCCCGCCTCCCCCTCCTCCCAGGACATTCTGATTCAGCCTGGCGCGGCCTCTGCCGTACTGCGTCCGGCCTGCTCTGGCCTCAGGGTCTGGGCTCTGGCCGGGCCCGCCCTGCCCCTCCGGCCCTGCGCTCCGTCCATCCAGTGCAGCCCACGAGTCGGTCGTCCGTCCCGACGTCTCAGGGAGGCCCAGCTCCGCGCGCGCCCGGCTCCAGAAGCAGATCGGGTGCCGAGGTGGAGGATGGCCTGTGCCCTGCCCTGGACGCGCCCAGACCCGTCAGGCGGCCCGGGCTGGGGCGGGAGCGAGCTCACCGAGGCTGGCGGGCTCACCTCGTCCTTGTACTTGCTGATGTAGGAGTAGATCTCGTGCAGGGCACTCATGCTGTTGAACTGGCTCAGGTGCAGCCGCGACTGCTCAGCCAGGTACGCGCTCATGTCCTGGTCGCTGATGGCGGGCATCTTGGCGATGTCCGCGTAGTACCTGCGGAGATGTCCTTGGCGTAGAGCAGCTTGTTGGAGGGCGAGTCCTTGCCCAGCTTGTGCTCGGACGTTGAGCAGGAGTCCATGAAGGTCTGGGCCACCACCGACAGGCAGGCGTCCGTGATGCTGCTCTTGTGGATGTCGAAGACGAACTGCGGGTTCTTGATCACGTTCACCCAGAAGCGCAGGGGCAGGCTGCGGGAGGCGGGCGCACGGTCGGACGGGCCGGCGGGGGGCAGGGGCTGACCTGTGGCCTCACCGTCCTCCCGGCTCTGGCCTTCACGGTGACCGTGGATTTCCATGCAGCCGGGGAGACAGGTCCAGAGAGCTGGGCCGTGAGCGAGGGCTGCTCCTGCTGGCCAGCCCCTCCCCACGGTCCCAGGGGAGGGTGTGCACACCACAGGCTCTCTCGCCCTTGGGCACCCACTGTGCCCGGCTGCAGTCCTCCAGGCCTGAGTGCCTGCTCACGGCTGGGCCGGCTGCCCACGGGTCTTGGTGACAAGACCAGGAAGGGGGCCAGCAGACGCAGCCCCACTACAGCTGACCCCGACCCAGAAGGCCACCTCTACGACAGCCCTTGGCTGGGCTAGCAACAGCCTCTAGCCACGTGTCGCCGTTTAAACTTAAATAAAGTTAAAGATTCAGCGGCTCGGCTGCACCAGTTACGTCAAATAGCCCTAGTCACACGTGGCCACGTGCGTGGCACAAACCTAGAACTTTCTATCATCCCAGAAAGGTCCGCTGGACAGTGCTGACCTACACTGCCTCCCCTTGGTGCCCGGTGGACCCCCTCAAGGGCCGCGGGCAGCGCAGGTGGAGCTGGAGGCCCGGGGTGGGTTCGCTTGGAGAGGACCCGGGCTGCATCCCAGGCCTGGGGGGAAGCAGTGCACAGGGAGGGGTCAGGGCACGGGGAGGAAGAGGCCAGAGATACAAAGCTTGTGAGGACCAGGCAGGCCCTGCCCGGGACCCGGGCAGCTCTGGAGGCAAAAGCCAGACCAGCAGTGAGGGGGCGACGGGACTGAGAGCCCCAGGAGTGTTTGCTGTCACTGTCACCCTCATGGCTGTAGCCAGCATGGGACGGGCCTGTCCCACTGAGCCCGTTTCTCACGCAGAAGCCTACACCCCTGCACGCAGCCGCGCACGCCCGGAGACACGCACAGATACACCTGTGCACACACCCCCCCCCCACCACCCACATCCGGTCCCACAGGTCAGCAGATGCCCCCGATGGCTGAGTCAGGGAGGCCCAGATGGAGAGGGACTAGCCGTAACCCGGGGCAGTGGACGGGGCCTGCCCCCTGGCACTGCAGCCCCCAGCCGAGCCGGGCTGCCCCCAGGTCCCAGGCTTCCTGTTCCAGCGGGGACCTCGGCCCCGCCCCCGCCCCGCCCCCCCCCCAGGCCCGTACCAGTTGCTCTTCCAGGTGTGGCGCACATCCGCGTCGTGGATCTGGTGCTGGTCGGCCTGCTCGTCCAGGAAGTCGAACATGTACTTGATGGCCAGCGGCAGGGCCGAGCCCCGGTGCGCCGTGCTGAAGATGGTCTCGAAGAGGTCATCCACGAACTTCTGCAGTGTGCCCTGTGGGGGGCGGGGCACAGCTCCAACGGCTGCCCGGCCCACGTGGCCCGCCCGGGCCCCCTCCCTCCGCCCACCTTGGTGGCCAGCAGCCGCGTCAGGTAGATCTCGGAAACCATCTTGCTGCCACGGTCGCCCTCACGCTGGTCCAGGTGGTCGTGGTTCTTGACCAGGTGCCACAGCTTGGTGCCGCTCTCCAGGTCGGGCGTGATCATGGGCGTGCGCGAGCGCAGGCTGTCGGGGCTGCTGGCGGTGCGCAGCATGCTCTCTGCGGGCACCACGCGGT
>NW_020175040.1:2764717-2771350 GCF_003031525.2 Neophocaena asiaeorientalis asiaeorientalis
TGCTGGGCAGGCAGCTCCCCTGTGTGAGCCTCAGCTCCCCCCGACAGCTGGGGTCATCCGCCCCCACCTCCCTGGGTTTCAGGGGACGGTGCCGCCCGGGGAAAGGCCGAGGGTCCCCGGGACAGGCTGTAACCAAGCCGTCCCAGGCTGCCGTCCCAGGCTGCCGTCCCAGGCTGCCGCAGCGGCGCCCAGAGCGGCATTCTGTCCAGGTCGGTGGTCTGCCCGTTGCCCCCGCCGGCGCTCACCGTATCTGCTGAGGGACTTGGTGAAGGTGGATGAGTTGGAGATATTGTAGGCAGACGTCTGCTTGGGCACCAGGGCCACCGAGGACCCATCCGTCACCTACGGGCAGGGGGCCGGGTGACGCGTGACCCACCGCCCATGGCTGGTCTCTCACCTGGGCCTCAGCCTGCCCCCCAACCCTGGGCGACCCCCACGTGTGACCGTGCCCTCTCCTCCTGGAGCGTGGCCCCCAGCCCTGAGCCCCGTCGTGGAAAAGAGGCCCGAGCCGTGGCCGCAGGCTGGGGGTCACCTGGTAGTGCGCCAGCGTGTTCAGCCTCTTCCAGTCGTTATCGATCTTGGTGGTGACGTCCTCATCCTGCAGGATGATGCGGGCCATGCGGCCCTGGCGCCACTCTGCAGTGGAGGGGAACGCTGGAGGGGCAGGGCGGCCCGCAGGTGCCGCCCTGCTCCTTGCTCCCTCCATCTGGACAGGCCCGGGGGGCAGGGTCCCAGGGGCCCTGAGTGAAGGCTGGGCAGCAGAGAGACAGGCCCAGCCCAGAGCAGAAGCCCTGCACCCCTGCTGCTGCCCAGCCCCTCTGGCAGCCCCCCGCCCGCCCAACCCTGGGCGGCCCAGCCCCACGTGGTGTGCCCCGCTTCCGGAGCTCCTAGCCTGGCACTCAAGGCCTCCCTCCGTCACGGCCCCAGCCTCATCCACCAAGGGACCAGCCCGGTCCAGCCCGGCTCTGCTCCCCAGGCCCTTCCTACTTAGCAGGTGCCCCTGCCCACGCCCCGCTCGTGAGCCATCTTGAGAGCCCCCACCCAGCTCCAAGGGCCCACCTGCTTCCTAGAGCACATGGGGACCCCACCCCTGCCCCCACCAGCAGGGGCGCAGCCCTCTCAGCGCCACCCTGCTTCCACCACCCCGGGGAGCAGCCTACAGACCCGGCCTGGGTCACGCACCCCTTCCCTCCAACCCTCCGGGCCAGCGCCCAGTGCTTGGACGATGCGACAGAGCCCCTGCCGGTCTCACCCAGGTCCATGTCCCCGGCCTTGGGCCGCTGGGAGTAGGGCACGCCCTTGTACACGGCGTCCAGCAGCTTCTCCTTGACCTGCGTCACCGTGTCGCAGTTCAGTCCCTTCACCGGCACCTCGGGCGTGTTCTCGTTCTCGGGGTTCACGCAGTTCAGGGTCTGCAGGTGGGCGTGCAGGGCGTCAGCCCCCTCCTCCTCCCTGGCGGGCGGGGAGGGGCGGGCGGGCGGCGCTCACCAGCGTCTTGTAGTCGATCTGCTGGCGGATGAGCTTGTCCTCGCTCAGGGAGTAGCGCGCCTCGCCCGTGATGGCGTCGATGGGGCCCTTCTCCATCTGCTGCTTGATGGCGCAGTACAGCATGAAGAGCGGCTCCCCGGCGCACTCCTGTGGGCAGGTGGGCGGCGTCAGGAGGTGCGGGACCCCCGGGCTCCGCCCCAGCCGCTGCCCTGGCCCCCCCCACCACGGAGAAAGGGCAACATGGCCAAATACGAGGACCTTGGTTCCAAAGTCCAAGGAAGACCATCCCCCACGAAGACGGGCATGAAAATCCCGGAAAACCACCTCAGCAAAGGGGCCAAGCGGGGAGGACCAAGGCCAGTCAACCCCGGCCGAAGCCTCGCCCGGTTCAGGCCTCGGCAGGACCAGTGCCCCAGCGCCACGCTCTGCCCAAAGCAGCCCGTGTTGCATGTGGTTGAGGCGCAGGCTCCGGTGCCACCCCCACGGCCCAGTGGACTACAACAGGTGTGACCATCATCCATCAGGTGGGGGGGCCCCCTCAGCTGGGACTCGCCTGCAGGAGAGGGCCGCCCCTCCCGCCAGAGCACGTGGCCGACGCAATCACAGGTGCAAACGCACCGACCCAGGGCAGGAGGCCGGCAGGGCGGCTGTCCGGGCACTCGGGGAAGGTCTGCGCTGCCCATCTCCGACCACGTGCCGCCCCCCGCCCCCACTGGGCGTGTCCCCACCTCAGGGCCTTTGCACCTGCTCCCCCTACAACCAGAACTCTCCCCCTCAGGTCTTCACTGCCCCTTCCAGACCCCACCCGCCGTCCCTTTGTCAGAAAGGCTCTCCCGGGCCCTGGGCCGAGCCCGCTGGCCCTCACTGCCATCACACAGAGCCAGCCCTCTTCAATGGTCTTGTTTGCTTCCCTGCCATTTCCCCTCTGGAGTGGAAGCTGCCTGCCGCAGCCCAGGGCGTGCCTGGCCCCTCCCGCTACATCCCCAGTGCCCAGCACGGAGCGGGCGCGTGGGGGGCTCTACGGACGCTGCTGGACAACAAACACAGTTAACAAACAGCTGCGGAAGGAGGGCTCCCGTCCCGCCCCCGCCAGAGGGCTGCCCCGACTGCAGTGACCAAGCTGCTGCGTGCCCTGCACAGCTGAGTCCCCACCTCAGCCGGACACAGGCCCCTCTCGTCTCGCCCCCCCAACGGAGCTGGGAGTGAGTGTGGCCCTAGCAGACAGCTGCCGGCCTGCTCCCTGGCCCACCAAGAGCGGCCCTGCCCGGAACCAGATGCTCCAGGCAGCTTGTTAGCATCTGCGGTGATTAAAGAGACAGCTGCCAAGGAGTGGCAGTGAGCACAGGTCATCCGGAGACCCTCCAGCAACACGCCCATCTCTGAAATCGTTTCATCTGCAAACTTGGCTGCATTACATCAGCTAGGACAGAGGCCCAGCCGTTAACAGCTGCCTCTCCCTGCAGACGCCACGAGACTTACTCCTCTCAGAAGAAAAGGGGCACCTCAGGAGGTCAGAGGGTGAGGCTACACAGCAAATCACGAGAAGCCAGGATTGGAACCCAGACAGTCTACCGCTAAAGCAGCTGGTCCTTAAAAGCCAAGCGTCCTTACAGAACATGCAGGCTGAGCAGGGTGTTCACTCTCAGGCTGGCAGGCTCTGACCCACTCCCACAGGCCCACCCAGATGCTGGAAAGCAGGAACCAAGGAGCAGAAAGGCTCTGAGACTGGGAAGGCCCAGAACCCAGCCCTTCCCTGCTGGGCCCACTTCCTGCACAGGGAGGAGGGCGACCTCGGTGACTCTCAGGCCCAGCCGGAAGAGACGTGCAGAAACTACCAGTGAGTCTCCAAGTGAAAAGGTGACACGAGGACAGGCTGTTCGATAAATATTAGAACAAGCCCTTCTCCAGTCGGGAAAGAAAATTGAGTGAGATCCCTGCCTCACACCACATACTAACAGAAAACATTCCTCGGCGTCACACGAGAGCTGTAAATGACAGAAAAGTTCAACATTCTCTTGGGACTTCCCTGGCGGTCCAGTGGTTAAGACTTCACCTTCCAATGCAGGGGGTGCGGGTTCGATCCCTGGTCGGGGAGCTAAGATCCCACATGCCCCAAGGCCAAAAAACCAAAACATACAACAGAAACAATTCTGTAACAAATTCAACAATGACTTAAAAAAAATTCTCGTAAAAAATTTTCTTTTAAACTTCTTTTTTCAAAGAAAGCGGGCCTCCTCTGAACCCCCTAATCCAGGTTCCCAGAGACGACTTAATGAGCACGTGACCAAGTCATGCGGTCTGCAAACAGGCGCGCTTTGCAGGAAAGGCACGGCTCTGTTACTGCCACCTGTCCTGCGTGACAACAACGTCCTCGTACCCTGGGCATCACTGGGCCACCACCCACCGGGCGAGCCCCTCCCAGCCCGACCCCCTCCCCTCTGGACCTCGTGCCCACCTCAGAGCCTTTGGTCCTCGTCTGGCTACCTCCTGCCCCTCCTCATGCTCACATCTCACCACCCCATCCACGCTGTCACGGCCCTGTGGACACCCCGCCCCTTTCCCCATCTGCGCCCCTCAGCCCAGCCAGGACTGTCCTGAGCGCTCTGCGTGCAGCAGCCGGGCTCAGCACGTCCTCCACGGAGGACGGAAAGCCCCACCGCCACCCCCGCCTCGGGACACTGCAGCGAGCGGAGCCTGCAGAGCCACACGGAGAGCAGACCCCGGCCGCGGGCGTCACGAGGCTCCATGGCCCGCTCCCTCGTCCACCGTGGAGCGCTAAGCAGGGGCCACCATGCGAGGACCGGGCCCGGCTGCCAAGCCTTCGGGTTTTTCAAGGGAAGCCAGACAGACACCTGGGTCTGATGACCTCCCAGTTCTAAAATGCAGGCGACCCATCTAGCTGCTCACGGCCCTGACAAAGTCCACCTGGACCCACGTCTAGCCGGCCTGCAGGCTGTACCCGTTCCGAGAACAGCCTGGCTCCCCAGGGTCTGCCTCGGGGTAGGGGCTCTCCCAGCCCGAGAGGGAATTGTCTGGGCAACGACAGTGGAAGCCCAGGCAGCTGCCCGCCTCCTCACAGCAGGGTCAACAGGACCCACCGCCCCCGGGCGCCTCCTCAGGCTGGCCCAGGGCCAGGAGCTGGACACACACACGCCCCTGCCCGGGAGCTCCCTCCGACCTCAGGTCTGGGCCACGGGCACTGCATGAGCCCCACCGGAGCCTGGACGCACGCCCCAGCTCAGTCACATGCAGCTGCGGGACCCACGTCGGACCCCGGCGGCTGAGTGAGGACAGGACAGCCTCCAGGAGGAGCAGGGAAGACGCTAAGGGACAGATGCGAGCCGGGGACGGTCCTGCCGAGGCCCTGGCCCCTTGGTGTCTCTCGGCTGAGAGCCCCCCAGTCACCCCTGGCCTCCCACCCCCACCTGGGGCCCCCCGCGGCCCACCCACCTTGAGGAATTTGTACAGAAGGAAGGTGAACCAATTGGTCAGCATCTTCTCCGCCACCGACTCAGTCCTGGGAACAGAACACACGCAGGGGCGGCCTCAGTCCTACCGCCAGGCCCGCTCACACCACCACCTCGCCACCCCACCCGCCCCGGGGCCAAAGGTCAGGCCTTGGCCTTGCGCCGAGGGGTCCCAGACAAGGCAAGCCCCGGAGTGGGTCCCCGGGACTGCAGCGGCGGCGCCTGGGCTGCGCCAGTGGGCGCACTGCCGCGGGGGCAGGCACGGGGCGCAGACTCACCGCCGCAGCAGCAGCTTCGGGTGGTTCTTGCTTTCCAGGTTCTTCTCGATGAGGTCGGACAGCAGCTGCTTGAGCACGCCCGTGGCGTACTCCATCTCGCCCTGCAGGGCCGTCATGACGAGCGAGGCCACGTTGCCGCGGTCCCGCATGGAGAAGCTGCGCTGGGCCTCCAGCGTACGGATGAAGGTCAGCAGGAAGTGCTTCTTGGTCAGCAGCTGCCCGAACAGTGTCAGAGACTTCTCCACGTTAGCTTGCACCTGGGGGGCCGCGGGCCTGCTCAGACCTCAGAGAGCACCGGCCCCTGCTGGCCGAGGGCCCGTCTAGGCCCCGGTACAAAGGGCGGGTCCCTGAGCTGCAACTATCCTAGCAGAATGGACAGGGCCTGGCAGCTGCGTGAGAAGCCGCAGCAGGCAGAGGCCCGGGGCACGGCAGCGTGCGGGTGCAGGACGGAGGCCTGCTCCAGCCACCCTCCGTGTGGCCCAGCTCGTCCACCGGGCACCAGGAGTGCCCGACAGTCCCTCCCAGCCGGCACCAGTGCAGAAACCACCCTCCCCCTTCACAGAGGACACTCAAGTCCAGAGAGGGGAGCCGCGTGTTGCAGCCACACAGCATGGAGGTGGGAAAGGGCCGACGGAACGCCAGGTACGGCTGGTTCCAGGTCCCTGCTCACCCTCAGCTTCCCCGAGGCCTGTCATAGCATGACACAAGGCTCCCAGCCCACGCAAGACAGGTGACAGGTACCAGAGAGGACACACAGTCACAGCTAAGAGAACAATCAGACCAGCCCAGCAGACGACAACGCCGGGAGAGACACCCGATGGCAGATGGGGAACCCCCAGCATGGCAAACACCCCGGCAAACAAGCAGGCAGTGAGCAGCCCAGGGCGTCCTGGGCCCGAGCCAGCGCGACAGGAAGGCCCGCTGAGGTGCAGCTCGAGAGGGTATGTCCCACCAACACAGCCACGTGAGGGGGCTGGCTCCCCAACATCCGAGGGGTGCAGGACGCGACACACACGCCCCCCGTAGAGCGCAACAGAGCAGACTTGCTGAGCCCCTGCCTGTTCCGAGCTGGGGGCCCTGGGCGTCTGGCCGGCTACTGGGCAGCCCAGGAGGATGTGGGTGCCCGGCGGCTTCCCCTCGGCAGGCTCGGGGGCCGCATCGGCCGCGCAGAGCCCAGCCGAGCGCCCGCACCTCCCGACACTCATGGAAGCAGCCCCCCTGGCCCAGTGAAGCTCGGCACCCGGGCCCACCCAGGAGCCAGGCCGGACGAGCTGCAGGTGGTACACAGCAGGCTAGGGGCCCAATGACACAGAGCAGGGCCCTGGGGAGCCCAGGCTAAGGGTGGTTTGCTGGGGCGAGGCCCCCCCACACCCGGCCCCCCTCCCAGCAGTCTCAAGCCC
>NW_020175040.1:2771829-2777304 GCF_003031525.2 Neophocaena asiaeorientalis asiaeorientalis
GCCCCCGCAGGCAGAGGCAGCGGTGAACCCCAGCCAGCAGCCCACCTCCATCTCCTTGAGCACTGGGTGGTCCTCGATGCCGGGGAAGAGGACCCGCATGGCGTACGTGCGATAGTCAAGGAACGGGATGCCGGCACCGTCCAGGTCGTTGGTCAGCTCGTGGATATCCGTCTGCAGCTCCGCAAAGGCTGCGGCCAGACAAGGTGTCACGGCAGCTGCCCCGGCCCCCGCAGCAACCCCCACTCTCCCCCAACACACTCAGGGTCGAGCCAGCCCCTGACTCTGCCACTCGCCAGTTGGGTGAACTTGAGCAAGTTCCTGTGCCTCCGTTTCCCCAGTCCTGACAGAGGCTGAGCCCTCCACCCCTGACCTGCTGCAGAATTCACCAAGACGAGAGCAGAGGCAGTGCCAGGATGGGGCTGGAAGGGGCCTCCGCGTCCCGATGGGGCAGCAGGGGCCAGGGCAACTGTGGCCCCATGGCTCCAGCCACAGGAGAAGAGCGGGGATGAGGCCGGCTGGGAAGGGGCAGAGCCCTGCGTGCCAACAAGCAAGCCCTCCCGGCTCAGGCCAGGGGCCCCTGACACGCCCGCCCGCTCGCTCAGGGAGGCTCCGCTGCTTTCAGAACATTCCTGAGCCGTGAGGTGTGAGCCCTGCGGCAGCCCGAGGATGCGCTGTCTGGTCAGGAGCCGGCCCTCCCCCCCGCACTGCTGCCTGGAGTCTGGTCCCCTCCACCTGGCTGGCCTTGGGGGCCCGCACACACGCTGCCAGACACGGGCATCACAGGTCAGTCCAGACAGGACAGGCAGACGGTCGTCCTTGTCCCAGGAAGGCCCAGGCCGCCGCCTCCCACCCAAGCCCCCAACACGTGCTGGAGCCCCTCAGGGCGGCAGTCTGCCGGGACTGAGGGGGCGCTGGGACACGCGCCTTTGTCTTAAGATGGGCCAGGGTCCCGGGCAGACCGGACACCCCAGGCCAGTGGAATTAGTGACCACCCAGAATGAGGCCTGTTAGGCATGAGGCCCCCCAGGCAGGGCTTCCGACCCTGCCCAGCCCCCTGTCCTCATCCCCGGGCGGGACGACGCCTGTCGTCTGCCCCAGGGCTGCCAGCGTTCACTCACGGACCCTGCAGGATGCTCAAGCCCTCCCCTACCCCGGCACCTGACACGCGAGAGACCGCCAGGCACCACCCGCGCCGCCCTGTTCACCCCTCGTGACAGCCCTGGACCCTGACGGGGCTCCCAGAGGCACAAGTGAGCTGGGGTCAACTAGAGCCCCCCGCCTCCAGCTGGCTGGGGGCACACAGCCCTGAGGCCCATCTCATGCCAGCCAGAAAGGCCAGCGGGGCTCGACAGAGACCAGCACAGGCGCAGGCTGCTGCCTGGAGCCCACACGGGCACACAGGAGCTGAACCCCGCAGGGCCCCCGCGGCCCCGGCCTGGCTGCCCACCACTCAGTGCCTACCCGCTGGCCTCCCAGCAGCCGCGACCCCAGTACTCGGCACCGGCGGGTATGGCAGCACCTGCTCCATGGGGACCAGCCCTGGGCCTGCTGGTCTCCCGGACACATCGGTCCCCGGGACCAGTTCTGTTCCAGCTGGAGGCCACCATCCTTGGCCCTTCCCGCCGACCCGCCGGCCCACCGTTCAGATTTCCGACGCCACCTGCGGCCCCTGCCCTTCTCACTCCCTGGGCCGCCCCCACCTGCCCTTGGGGTCCGCCTCTCAGTCGGGAGCTCCCAGGGGAGCAGGCTTTGGGGAAGGGGGCATGTGACCAGGTGTGGGGATGCCGAGCCTGTCCCCGTGGCCGTCCTAGCACCACGGGGAGGGGGAGCCGCAGAGGAAGGGGGTCCTGAGAGCGGAGTGAGGGCCTGGCTGGGCCCCAGACCCCGGTGAAGCCTCCCCGCCAAAGTGGCCTGAGCTGGTTTGTGTCACGTGCACCCCAGGGTGAGACAGACACACGCCCGAGCAAGCACCCCGAGGGCAGAGGCAGCCCAGGCCCGGGTCTGGGTGCGCACAGTGGGGCTGAAGACAGGGCCCCTCCCTCAGTGCCCCCCACCGGCCGCCGGAGGGAACCAGCCGCGCCAGCACGTGGACGAGCACGGTCCACAGCACCCAGGGAGACGGTCCCCCGCCCGGAGCGGGCAGGCGCCTGGTGGTACGTGCGTCCTACAGAGGAGACTGAGGCGCAGAAACGCCGTGTGCCCATCTGGGGTCCCACGGACAGGCTGGGACGCAAAGGGGGCTCTCTGGACAGAGCCTGCGTTTCAAGCAACGCCCCGTGACTGCGCCCAGTCAGGCCCCGGCCCAGCCCCCGGCCCGAGCCCGGCACAGCGAGCTCCGTCCCCCCGGCGCCCCCAGCCCACACCCCTCCCCGCGGCCCCACCCACCTTCCTTGCACTCGAGGGCCACGCGGGACTCCAGGTTGTCCATCTGCAGCTGCAGGCGCTTGAGGGTGCGGTCGGCGTCCCGCGACTTGCGCTTGTAGGCGATGAGCACGGCCACGATGACGAGCAGCAGGAGGCCCCCGCCCCCGCCGATGCCCACGATGGCGGGCAGCGTCAGCAGGCTGTCCGAGTACACCTGCAGCACCCCCGGCGAGAACTCGAAGCCGCCGGCCCGGACCTGGGGGTGCAGGCTGCTCAGGGGGCGCCAGGGCAGACGCTGGGCCCGTCAGGGGCACCAGGGAGGGGCTCCCTCTGGGTGGGAGGCAAGTCTGGGGCTTGCTCAGAGCGGGGCTGCCCCGCGTGGGGCCCAGGAGGCCGGAGCTGCCAGGACCCGTGGACGCACCGTGACCTTGTGCTGCCCGGTGAGGTTGGGCGACTCGCAGAGCAGCTGCGTCTCCGACACGGTGAGGGCGCAGGGTGTGGAGCCGATGAGCACCGTGTAGTTGAGTCGAGAGTTGCCGGGCGCTGGCGGCAGGAGGTTGCGGCCCTGCGGGGCAGCACGGGGTGAGCGGGGGCTTCGCTGGCCCCCCGGGCCGGCCCCCGCGCGAGCCCCGCCCCACCGAGCAGCCCACCTTGAGGATGAGGGGCGAGCTGGGCTTCAGCTCCAGGAGGCCGGTGGGGCTGAGCGGCTCCAGCACGGGGTCCGGGTAGTAGAGGAAGGTCGAGGTGTTGAGCACCAGCAGGGCCCGGACGTCGTCCATGACGAAGCCCAGCTCGTCCGGCCGCTCGCCCAGCTCGGGTGGGCTGCGGGCAGGGTTGTCCACCGACGGGGCCCGGCACACCATGGTGGTGTCGTTGTACACTTGGCAGCTCTGGGGATGCAAGACAGGGACGCTGGACTGGCTGACCCGTGCCAATCCAGGCTGTGACACCGCGGGGCTGCGGCCACACCCGCACACGGTCCCCACCCCTCCCAGGGCCTCCAAGTGCAGCTGGGATGGCAGGAGCTGCGGGGGGCAGGGCCCAGGGGGGACTCACGTTCTCCCTCTCGACGCCTCCGTACTTGGCCCGGATGCGGGGTTCCCGGACGGTGGCCAGGTTGGTGCCCGTGACCGTTAGCAGGGTCCCTCCGCTAAAAGATGAGGGAGATGGAAGTCAGGGGTGGAAGTTCCGGGGCCCTCTGCCCCGGCCCGGCACAAACGGGAGGGACCAGACACACCCCCCGGCTCACCGCAAGACAGCGAGCGCGTGAGTCTCTCGGCACCACATTTGGCGGCAGGGCCACAGGAGGGGGAGCGGAGGGCCTGGTGCGGGAGCCCCACACCTGGTGCTGGCCTTTGGTGGGCGGGACAGGGGCATGGGCGAGACAGGGTTCGGGGGGGGGGCTCAGGAAACCTCGGAGGGGGGTCGTGGCGGGCACCCACCTGTTGATGCTCCACTCGGGGTCGATCCTCAGGATGGTGGGGTCCTCGGTGTAGTTGTATCTGACCTCGGGGTTGGTGAGCTGAGCGCGGTTGATGTTGATGACAATGGGGGCACTGCCGGGGCTCTGCCCGGGGGGCGTCAGGCATCGGATCTCCCGGGAATTCCTCCTGAGGACGCAGGTGCTGGAGCTCACCTCCGACGCCGCCGAGCGTCCAGGCTCCACCACCAACAGGCTGAGCGCGAGTCACCAGCCCGCCCGCTGCATCTGCCTACCTATGGCACAGGCCACAGCGGGCCTGTCTCCAGGCTGGGCCCCCTTCCCGTCAGCCCCTGCGAGGGGCCGGGTGCTGTCTGTGCCTACCTGGGCCGAAGCCTGGCCCTCTCCCCCGATGCTGCCCTGCGTGGGCGGGAGGCTGTCCTAGGCTCAGCGTGGCAGCCTCCCAGGCTGAGGGGCGGGTCCTGCCTCACCAGCTTGCTGTCCAGGTGGCCCCACCCCCAGCTCCGCCTCCTTGGCAGCGTCAACCAGCAAGCCTGCCCGTGCCCCAGCTTGCGAGAGCCTGGCCCACGGGTGCCGAGAGCAGGCCTGCCGGGCGGGAAAGGGCTCGCGGGGCCTCACAGCAGCCCCGCAGCGGCCCCATCAGTCACCCGGGCAGCCGCAGGGCCCCTCCACGGGCGGGGCTCCTCCACGGGCGGGGCCCACGGCTTCAACGTCCTGGGAGGGCTGGAGTACCACGCTCAGCGCCAACTGCCGCTCCGCGGAGGGACGCACACGACACACGCACCCCCCGCCCCCATCATCCCTGATCTGAAAACAGGCTAATCGTGGGCCTGGGCCGTGAGTGGGTGAAACGAGCTGGCGGGGCTGGGGGCGCTGGGTCCCCCCCAGGGCAGCGGCCAGTCACCGCCGGCACCTGCCCCATCCCCTCAGTGCCTTCACCACAGCCGCCAGGCCCGCGCACAGCAGGCTGCAAACACCAATAATTAGTCTGATAACAGGTAATTACCGCAGGAAAATATTTAAAGGCCCGCTCCATTATCATCCCTAATCTAAAATTATCCACTTCAGGGCTCCGAGCTTTTGTTAAGTTTTCCTTTTTCCCTCTTAAAAATTTTTCTAAACGCCCTTCGCACATTCCACAGGACCCCCCCACAACCCAGGACAGAGCGGCTGTGCCCGCCCCTCAGACCCAGGCCCCACCCACCACCCTGCCCTCCCTGCTCCGGGGTAGCCTGCCTGTCTCCATGGTAACCTTCTCCGCCTCTAGGTTTCCATAGTGATCACCCTAGCCCAGCTCTCCACAGCCCTCCAGCTTCCCAGGCAATGGGAGGGGGCACCAGCCATCTGAACCCACGACCACAAGGGGAAGGCAGCCCGTGCCTGGGGTCCCCACTGCCCGTCCGTCCACACCCCGTACCAGGAGAAGGAGCAGGGCCGGCCGCCGACAGACACAGCCACATCGCTGCCTGCGTTCAGGTGGCTACCCTCAATGCCGATCCAGGTGCCCCCGGAAAGGGGCCCGCGCGCAGGGCTCACACGGTAGAAGGTCGGCGTCTAGGGGGAAGAAGGGACCTGCTGGAGCTCCAGGGAAGCGCCCGCATCTCCAGCCAGGCCCAGGCCCGCGCTCACTGGGTGTGAGACATCGCCCGTAGGCGGGGCCCATAGCGCAC
>NW_020175040.1:2777623-2782239 GCF_003031525.2 Neophocaena asiaeorientalis asiaeorientalis
TTACCACAAAGGTGAAGCGCTTGGGTGACAGGGCGCGGTAGTGGGGGGAGCAGTCCCGCACGCACACCTCCACCAAGGCATCGTGGGCCCGCAGCGCGCTGGCGTCCCCGATCTCGCAGACGATCCTGCGGGCACAGGGGGCCTCAGCAGCCGTGGGCGCCAGGCCACTGCCAGCGCCCCCCCCCGCCGCTCCGCCGGCCGCACTCACTGCTCGGCGCTGATGTACTCGCTCTCCACGGGGCTGCACAGCACCTTGCCCACGCGCACGCCCAGCCGCACATCCTCAAAGCGCAACCCCAGGTTCTCGCCCGTGATGGTGAGCCGCGTGCCTCCCTGCCGCGGGCCCGTCTCAGGGGACAGCTGTGGAGGCAGAGGCTGGGATGCGGGCTGGGCGTTCGGAGCGCCCCCCAACACCCCCCAGGCCCGGTAGCCTGCCCACCTTGAGGATCTTGGGGTCGGCGCAGCGGCTGCTGCCGTGGCGGGCGTGCATCCAGGCGGCGGGCGAGTCCGCGGGGCAGTGGGGGCGCAGGGAACAGCGGCGCTCGGCCACACACCAGCCACACTCGAAGCGAGGGTCGGCCTTGAGGCAGAGACCGCAGCTCTCCCGCAGGGCCGGGCACTTGTACAGGTGGGCTGCAGGGAGGAGCTGGGCGTCAGCGGCCACCCTCGGCCCCGCCCCCCAGCCACCCCACCCAGCTTACCCTGGATGTTCTGCGGGTTGTCGATGACGAAGTGGCCGTTCCACACCACGGACAGGTTCACGGGCAGGTCACTGACGTCGTTGCCCTCGTAGGAGTACTGCGGCAGCAGGAGGAGGGGTCAGGCCACACGGGCCAAGCCCGGGCTGCTGTGTGTCCCTTGTGGCCACCTGCGGGACTGGCCGCTGGGGGCCCGGGCTCAGCAGGGCGGGTTCTGGGGGCCAGTCTGGAGGCAGGCTCCCCACAGCGCTGCCCGCCTGTGGGCCCGCGGAGGGGGCCCCACCCGGGTCCCCCTCTGCACGAGGACGGCCACGGCCCTCAACCTCCAGCAGCTACTGGGGCACAGCCTCCAGGGTGAGCCCCCGCCAGGAAGCCAGGACTCCCCGCACCCCTTGGACACACGTCAGGGTTGCTCTGTGAACCTCGGCTTCATCTCCAAACGGGCTCAACGAACCCTCCTCCAGGACTGCCCTGAGGTGTGAGACGTGTGTCCCCTGTGCCCTGGCACCCCCGACCCCAGGCTGGGCTGGGCTCAGGGTCTCAGCCCTCCCTCCCCGGAGAGCCCAGGCCCGGACGCCCAGCTGTGTCCCACTTTCTGCAGTTGAAGACTTGCGCTCCACCCCAGGGCAATTTATCATCATCTTATCTGCACGAATGTAATTGGATCCTATCAAACTCTCTGACGCTCCCTTTTCCCTTTACACAAGGGCTGCAAGAAAGATAAATGTGGGCCTGGGGGGGGCGGGGGCACAGGGACAGAGGTGACAGAGGCTCGGGGATGCGGGAGAAACTGAGAGACAGCTGGCCTCGGGGACGCGCAGAAAGGAAGGAGAGGGTGCAGGCAGCCGGGCCAGGGGAGCCAGAGGGAGGTGCAGGCGGAGGGTGCAGTGGAGAGGAGGCAGGACTGGACAGGCCGGCAGGCTCGGGGAGCCTCGGGCCCGGCCAAGGGGCCGACCTGTGCTGGGAGACTGTGGCGACCGCTGGACCCCAGCCGCCCCGCCAGCACAGAGCTGGTGGGCCAAGGGTCCACTGCCTCTGGAATGGAGCCTGACCTCTAACCTTATGCCCCTCCCCAGGGTTCTGGGGGCCTTGCAGGTGGCCCAGAGGTACCCACTCCCCACTCAGGGCCTTGGCTAGCCCCGGGAAACCCACTGCTCTCCTGGACAGATGGGCAGACTGAGGCCTGCTGGCAGTCACAGGGCGAGCCGGGGGAGCGAGACACAAGCCGGCCTCAGGACCACTAACTGGGCCCTCTCCCCTCGCCCACCAGGAGGTTCTGGCCCTGCAAAGGCCACCATCCCTAATTCGTGGGACGAATCAGATTTGAGGCTCCAAAGGTGACTGCCTCTTGGCACGTCTGGGTTGGGGGAATGTACCCGCCACCATGCACGGCTTCTGTGTCCGGACACAGTACGCCTTAAAGGAGCCGGTGCTGTCACCCTGACCTCGGCCCCCAGGGTCACTCCCCCACGCCCTCAACCCCAGCCCCCTCACCCAGGTCCCCAAGACGGCACGCAGAGCCACGTCTGAGACACGCTCCCTCCAAACGCTGGCGTGGCTCTGGGCGTGGCCCCTGCAGACTGCTCACCGGGCCGGCTGAGGGGCTGGCATGGCCTGGGGGCCCGAGGTGCCCCCTGAACAGGGCGTGGCAGACCTGACTACGCGCAGCCCTTCTGCTAAAGCAGAAACACGGCGCTCGGGGTGCTGGCGGCCCCGCCCGCGCCGAGCGGACCCACCGAGGAGTTCTGGCACTGCAGGCTGGAGCTGTTGAAGCGCAGAGCGGCGACGCGGGCCGGGCCCCCCGGGAGGTGGAACAGGCACTCATAGCCCCGCTGGCCCGACTGCGGCTGCGGCAGGTTCCGGGCGGCCAGGGTGATGGGCTTCACCACACCCACTGGCACGTAGATCTGGGTGGAAGGCAGGATCTGCGGGCAGTCCTGGGAGACAAGGCTTCAGCTGAGCCGGGGTGGAGGCTGGCGGGCGGGCTGCGCGGAGCCCGAGCTCCTCCGAGACAAGAGCCCCGCGCCCATTTTACACACCGGCACACTGAGGACGTCGATGACGGCCAGCCGGGCCCGGGTTCCGGGCTGCACACTGTGAGCTGGGCAGGCCCGCCCCGGGGCCCGAGTGCCCTGCCCCAGGGTCCTAGGACCCCACCAGAGGGGCCTCATCTGGAAGCAGCCGAGCGGCCCCGAGGCAGAAGCAGGAGTAAGTGCTCAGCTGGGGGCCCGGGGAGTAGGTAAAAATAGCCGGAGCGAGCACAGAAACAGCCCGGCCCCCGGGACCAGCGCCTCAGCAACGCCGACTGATGCAACGGCCCGGCTTCCCTGCAGCAGGGCTGCAGCGACCGTGGAGGAGCCGGCCCGCGGGAACCGCGAAAGGTGCTTTAAATAGAGATGCTGAAAACAGACTGCGATCCCCACGCCCCACGGCAGCTCCCGAGGCACCACGGGCCGGCTCTGCAGAGGTTCTGGGGGCCCCTGGGGGCACTGGGGGAGCAGAGCTAGCAGGGCAGGACTGGCAGGCTGACTGCTGACCACCGGGTCTGCGGCTGCCCTGTCGGCCACCTGCACACGGGGCACTGACCGGCACGTGGGCCGCGTTTGGAGCTCAGGCTGCAGCCCTGTGGGAGCTGCCGGTGTGCACAGTGGCCACCTGAAAGGGCACCCGTGCCAGCCCCCAGCCCAGGGATGCCCCTGCTGCCCCTCCACATCCCTCAGCAGCCCCAGCTCGTCCTGGCCACCAGGCCCCGCTCCCACTGTCCCCCAACCTCGCACCTTCCCTCTCCAGTGACACCAGCTCTGCTGCCGGGAGGCCAGCACCACTGTCTGTCCCCCTGTGGGTCTCGGGGTGCAGGCTCCACGCCCCTGTCAGGCCATAGCCTCCCTGTGGCTGGGCCTCGGCACCTCACGATCCCAGCCATGGACGGGCGTCAGCCCGGGCCTGGCCCCAACCTCCTTGAGTGGCCTGAGACCAGGCTGAGCCAGAGGCAGCAGGGAGCTGTAAGCAGTGTGGACGCAGAGGCTCCGTCATCCAAGGAATTTGGGGCCTACGAGTGAATGAGGGACCGCGACTCTGTTTTCACGACTCCAAGTTAGGTTCTCCTAACCTAGAAGCCCTCCTCTCACACAAATCAACGAAGTGTCTGGAAGACTGACCTCCATTCCGCTCACAGGGGCACCGGCCTCAGGCCCAGAGCCTCCTGGTGACAAGGCTGCCGGGGGGAGCACACGACCCACTCACTCCTCATCCTGGGGAGGCCGGGTCTGGGTGCAGGCCACCTCCCGGGGCTGCTCTGCTCTGGGGGTGCTCCACGTGCGACCCCTGCCGGGCCACCCCATCCCCACCATGCTCTCTGGTGGCCGCCCCAGCCGAAGCCGACCAGGCAGACGCGGGAGCACAGGGACCCCGTCCCATCCCGGGCGGGAAGCAGAGAAACGCTGGGACTGGGACCCTGCGGCCTGAGCACGAGATGGGGAGGGGTCGCCCCGAGGACCAAACCTGAACCAGGGATGGGGGGACGTGGAAACGTCACGCTCCTTAGGGGTATCCCCACACAACCTGGGACTGGCTGAGGAGGGACCGTCCGTGAAGTCCATCCCCAGACAGCCCCCCTTGACCCCGACCAGCTCCCCAGCCCCGCCTGGCGCAGGCGAGCTCCTGAGCAGGGTCTCCCCCCCTGCCACTCCCCGGGACGCCCACGTCAGCCCTCCCTGAGGGTCCCGCCGGGCGGCCTGCTCCGCTGGAACAGCTCGAATGGGCACAGAGCTCAGAGACGGCCAGGGAAGACCGGGCCCCCACCTCACACGTCCATTCTGCTGCCCCCCCCAGCTGGCTCAGCCCCCAGCTTCCTGCTGCCCCCCAGCCCCTGCCCCACCCCCAGGACCCCTGGGCCAGCTCCTCCAGCAGGTCTCACAC